>NC_064291.1:37589171-37638451 GCF_019186545.1 Solanum stenotomum | reverse complement strand
TTTTATATATCATGTTTGTTTTTGTATTTTATTTATTTTGTTTCATGTTTGACTCCTCTTTTATCTATTTTTATTTTTCTTTGTTTGGACAGATTGTAGTCATAGAATTGGAGGTAGCGGCTTTGTTGGCTCTTCAATATGCAAGGATGTAGTGTCAAAGGGTATATATATCATATGTCTGAGAAGGTATATGTAATATATGACTGAGTAGTTTAATATGGATTATAACTATTAAAATAACTCTGCTAATTTATGTGCTACCTTTACTATTGATTCATGATGATTCATATAATTGATATATCCTATAGTGCTATTATTTTTTTTACTTAATATGAATTCTCAAATTTTAGTCTTTCTTGCATCCCTCTTATTCAGACTCATGGATAAATTAAGTCACTTGGATAATAATCATGTTCATTTCTTTATTATACACTTGAGTAGATAGACAGTAAACTCAAATGAATAAGAGGACATGGATGAGAGCAATGTATAAATTGAATTTACTCAACAATATTGGTAGATATATAGATGAAGTTGAACTATGTAAAAATAATTTCAAGCTGGATATAATTTTTTTGATAAGTTATTGTTGACATTTCTTATTTAAATATAAAGCTTTGTGTATGAGATTTAAGNGCGCTGGTAGCAAATGGTTCAGCAGAGTCGGCTCGGGCCTGGATTTTCGCATTAGGAGTCAGTTGCGCCCCCTTGAGTTTGGGGCGTGACACATCCAATGTAATGAAACATCAAATTATGAGTAAAACATGCTAACATTTTAACTTAATTAGTATATTTGTCTTAAACCAAATTAGACTTTTGAATATTTCATAGTGTTATTGTTTAACTATTTATGTTATATTTAACTTTTTGTAGCAATATTACTTTAGAAGTACTCTTTAGTTTTATATAAAGTAGTTCGTGCTTATTGTATAATGTATTTTTTTTCCCTTTTGTTGTTATCCGCGCATCGCGCGGGCACATATACTAATTTATATAATTAGTATATTTTATGAATATTTGAAAATCATCTTAAAAAGATTTTAGTTACTTAAATATTTGGTTAATTAGTTTAGTTGATCAACAATTTATAATTTTGAATTAATTATTTTATAATTATGTTGATTATTTTATTTCGTTAAGATTAAGAAGCTCATTAATTAATTTATATTAATTCATTTTATTTAGTTTTTAGCCGAATCACCAATCAAACTCAAGTTGGCTAACTTCTTAATTCCCATTGGCCATAATTGCAATTCATGTAGCCATTTCTTTTACCTCTTTTTAACCCCATTAAGATACCTTAGTATTGGGCCTTTTTCCCATTTCCTTCGGCTAACCCAGTTCCCTTTTTATCTCACAGACCCAACATCAAAAGAAGCCCACCAATTTACCCACGAAATAGCCCATTAGCAACAATACAATACGATTACCCAACCCAATTCAACAATACATTCAACAGCAACACGGCCCAAATTGCGTACAAACCCGACCCTGCCCCTGCGCATCTTCTTCTTCCAGCGAGAACATCACGCTACCCATATACATATCTTCTTCTTCTTCTTTCCCGTTCCAGTACGCCCGGAAATCCAGCAGCAAATTGCGGCTGACCAAACCCCTATTACTCATCCAACTACCTTGCAGAACACATAACCTAGTGGCCTAGACGATCACTTCTCCGTCCCCTTTTCCCCCTTTTCGCGGAAGTCACAGCTTTTTCCCATCTCCTTTCACTGTTACCTCGAAAGAGCATATGAATTCGAATTTTAAATTTGAAATTTCGACCATTTTCCTCCTAAATCGCCCCCAAATCCCCTATATAAATAGCCTCCTTAGTTCTCATTGAAAGACAGAGAAGTAGAGAGATTACAGAAAAAAAAAAACACGAGAAAATGACCAAAATGGTCCTTGATGTATGGGGCTTGAACATTTTTGGTCATTTATATATATTACCTTACTAAAATAGTCCTTAATGTATATAAAAATATGATCATTTTGGTCTTTAACCCTAAAACTAACTATACAAGTGATATCTTTTGTTAAACTTAACTGTGGACCCCACAAAATTGCCACATGGCAAACCTCTTCTCCCTCAATCTTTTCTCTTATGCTGCAACTTTCGATTGATTTATTCTTTTCTCCATTACCTCCTTTTTCTTCTTCTTTTCTAAACCAAATTTTACCAGAAAAAAGAAAAAAAACTGACACACAAAAATCTCTTCAAATTTCAAAGAATATTTTAAGATTCTATTTTCCACCTTTATCCATTACGTTTTCGCCCTTTAATGTCAACAACGAAATAAAAAATAAATACATAAAAAAGTTATTAATCTTAAAAATGACAAAATTAGAAAAAACCTATATTCTTCTCATAGATCTCTTCAACAAGAGAGAATACTTGTTTTAAACTTGAAAAGAGTTTACTTATGGAGATCTCGTAAAAGAGAAATGGAGTGTTTTATCTAATTTACTTAGTACATATTTATTTTAATGGATCATTTTTTTTTGTCTAAAAATGAGAGTTGTTGGGATTATTATTTCAGAGGGGAACAAACAAATGAGTGTAGTGTGTATATATTTTTTTTACAAAAATATGACAAGTGAGTGAACTGAAAACGGAGCATGGCTTCTAATGGTGGTGAAAGAAAGAAGACCAAAATAGTCATTTGTTAAGTTTAACAGAAATTTTTACTTCTATAGTTAGTTTTAGGTTAAGGACCAAAATAGTCATATGTTTCTATACATTAAGGACTATTTCAATAACATGATATATGTAGAGGACTAAAAATCTCCAACCCTTATATATCAAGGACCATTTTGGTCGTTTAAAAAAAACAGAGAGTTTGAGTCTCTTCTATTCGAATTCGAAGTTGTTTTATTTTCCGGAGCTCATCGAAATCGACTCACTGGTGGAAGTTCTTTGTGGTCAAGCTCTTCGTCCCGGATTCGCTGCTCTACAAAAGGTAATATACTCGCCTTATAAATTTCTATACTTTTTGAGTAGTAATCCATTCTAGTTCTCTGTATAAGGTATCTTCATGTCAAAATGGTTATTGTATTTAATTGTCATTATTGCATTTTGAATGAGGTTACATGATCAATTTGTGTGTTCCTAATCTGATTGCTTTCTTCATGAAGCGTGTTTGTTAAGATCTCAATGATGCATGATTTCTTTGTATTTAGTGAAGTTTACTCTTATCCCATGCCTAAATTCTCTGAATATGGTTAAGATTATGTAGTGTTACTTTCTTTTTGTTTTAGATGACAAATTTGTAATGGCCTGGCTCGGCCTTCTAAGCATCTCATATCAGCATTTATATGTGTATTGCTTGTGTTAGTAAATGCTTTAATTATCAAGAGTATATGTTGTTCATGTGGCAATTTGAAGTACAATGTGCATGTAATGAGCTTCTTTAACCTCTGGTATGGGATTTATTTATTTATTTTTGGTTCCTATTAGTTTCTGTTGCCTTGTTGAATTCATCATTAATTAGCTAACTCATGTGTTAATTTGTTTTGATAGTTCGAATTATGTCATAATAGTTTTTTTGTTGTTGTTGTTGCTGTTATTATTGATGTTAGGAATGAGTTAAAATATTTATGGATTTGTGATTGACTTCTTTGCTTGAGTTATTGCCTTTTCTAATAATTAATTTGCACTAGCAGATTCTTAGTTTCAATACAATATTGTTGTGTCTTTGTTGGCATTTCATTTAAATTTTATTTAATTATGGTTAGAATTTTGAATCAAGTTTGCAACAAAGGTTTTGCCAATCTGGAATTCATTCTTCTGCCCTCATATGTTTGCATTTTCAAATTTTGAGTTGTTGTGACTTTCTTCCTTGTCTTAATCTTTTATCATTTTTATTTTCCTTGCATGAACTCACCAATCCGAGTCCATTTTTGGACTCCTCCTTGCATATCGTTGAGTTGGACTATTTTCGAGTCAGCCACATTTTGTTCGAGTTGTTGGAAAGTTAAATTACAGGTCCCGAAAATTCAAAAATGGGCTGTATACATATACATATTGTATACAGCAGTATACGCTGATATGCAGCCTGTATACATTCAGTATACATCGATATACAGATTGAGTGAAGCAAGATACAGGAAAAAATCGAATAGCATGTTTCAGGGGTTGAAATAGGCTGTATATATTTGATATGCAGTCCGATATACAGAAAAATGGGTCAAAATATAGCCCATATAAAGCAATATACAGTTGGTGTATACACAGATGTTGGAGAGCGAAGATGGGCTAGATAAAGGCCCAAACAATGCAGCTGGCCCATTATTAGATTTAGAACAGGTTGGGCAAAAGCCCAAAAATCTGATTTTTTTCGCCTCTCTTTTATTATCTTCCTTTATTATTATTTGTCTGTTTGTATTAACACTAACCTTTTATTTGATTCCGTTGAATTTAATTAAAACCCCAAAAGATGAACTATATTCTTTATGTTAGTTTACTTTAATAAATAAAAAAAAATCTTTTATCAACTCTTCAATTTTTGTTTATAATCTTTAGTCTAGTTTTTATTTATTTAAAATAGTTTTCATGCTTTAGTCCCCTTTACTTAAAAAATAAAATTATTCTTTGTTTAACTATTTTTTCAAAGTTAATAGAATATTGTAAATTATTTTTATGTCAAGTTATTTTCCTAAAAATAGTCAAAAAATATTTTGGTCAAGTCGTAGGATAACCGCATGTTAGCGGGCACTTCAAATGCTTTAAAAACCTTCTTGAAGTGTAAATGAGAACCTCTTACCCATTTCTCTAAATTTATAAAGACTTAATTTGTTAGAGTCTTTTTAAATTAAGTTTTCTTAATTTCTTTTTAAAAAATTAAGTGGCGACTCTTTTTCTAAGTATTTTTCTCAAATAGTTTTACTTAGTGATTTTTTTAAAGATAGTAAAATTACGGCATAACACCAGACACCCGCACGTCCACATGGAAAATACCTTCGGCAAGAAGCCAACCGCACAGGAAGGCAGTGGATGCTGCCATGGCGCACGCCCACACGGAAATTGCCTCAATCGGTGTGTGGCAAGACATTGTCTAGTAAAGAGGGTATAAAATTATTACTCCCAACTCGAAATGATGCAAACTTGGTAGCATTGGAAATAAGACTCAAATACCTTTAATTTGATAGGCTATGGTCACACAACTCTTCATATTCTAAGAGATATGATCACTCGAAGTTGACCTAAGTAAATCTTATATCAAAACTTAATCAGTAAGGAAGCTTTCAACTCAACTTTGTGCTAGGGGGTACTTGTGACCTTAATTCGTCTCTAAATTTATTCTTACACTAAATAATTGACCTTAACACCTAAGTAAAATTTAAGAGTCACCCGTTACGATCTTATACATAAATAAAGAATGGTTCAGGCCTTAGATTAGAAAATTTTCAGGTGTTACATCTTCCTCTTTATATTCCTCCTCTACAACAACTTCTTTAATAGCAATATAGTAATTATCAGCAAAATTATGTCTAAGATATCGTCGTTTGTTAGGAAGAAGAGAAAAAAAGGACGTAAGACAATTTTGGAGAAGATTATATAAAGCTATTAGCCTTTTGTACATCTTCTTTTTCTGAACTAGAACTATGTGTATCGCTATAATCAAACTCTTTCACATCAGGATCATATTATCAAAAAAGTCTGACATGGTATTGGTGATAGTATTAGAAAGATGAGTTTTAGTATTTGTGTTAGTTAATGAATTTTAGTAATGAGTAGAATGTCATTTTATAGCCAAATTGATACATATTGAGGGTACAAGATCACAAAAAATGGAGGAACATTTTGATAAACTCTTTCAGGATCAAGATCAATACAAGAAAAGTCTGACATGGTATTGGTGATAGTATTAGAAAGATGAATTTTAGTATTGGTGTTAGTTGATGAATTTTAATAATGAGTAGAATGTCATTTTATAGCCAAATTGATATAAATTGAGGGTGCAAGATCACACAAAATGGAGGAACATTTTGACATGAATATATTATTTTTGATTTTTTGATAGAAAGATGTTAAAAGTTTATCACCAATTTAATTAATATCTAAGATAATTCAAGAAAAACCTAGAATATTTCAGGATTGTAGAGAATTGAAGAAACATCTTTAGAATGAGTGTTTTAGAGAGAGAAGTCTAGAAATATTCTAGAAGGGCGGTTCTAGAATTAAGTAGTTAGAAGAACATACTAGAATAGAGTAGAATTGGTTCATTTGAGTTGTAATCAACCAAGTAAGCAACCAAGTGAAAAGAAAACAAGAGAACAAACGACAAATGAATGAGATAAGAGAGAATTGCTAGAGTGTGTGTGCAAGAAAATTGTGTAAAATTCTTAAAGACCAAAGTAGGTCCTTACTTTGATACATAAAATATAAATTTGTGAGAAACTAATTGTGCCCGTCATCAAATTATATTGAACAGAGGATAGTATGAACATGTTATAGATTAAGAAAGGAAAAACAAGGTTGGATTTATATTAAGTAATCCCATTTAAATACTCCATATTTTAATAACTAATTAGAAATTAATCACTGATTAAATTTCAATACACCAATACAATGTGTGTGTATGTATATATATATATATTAGGTCGTAATGACTAATTCATAAATTAATCACTAATCAAATATCACTACTCCTATAAAATATGTATATACATTAATTAAGTTTTATGTGTTGTAAATGTTTATTTGATGGTAAAATTAGTTTGTTATTGAAAAAAATATTAATTAGATTTTGTTTCAAGTCATTTACCAATTCAATTTAAGTATCTCACTAAAGATATACCATAGTTGACTGATTGTATTCAATAGTTTCTCGAGAAAAATGAATCGAACTCATCTCCATTATTGTATCACTAATGAAGTACTGGAAAAATGTAGGAGAAAAAATGTATTATTTACTTTGTTTGATCATATGTCATTATACAAGGAAAGCCTTGAAGAAATCTGTGTGATTTATCGGTCACAAATTCAAATTGTGGAAGCAATCTTTAATGCTTGCGACTATATATGGTAGAGTATCACATTTGCATTTTGATAAAAATTTTCATCGTGAAATATTTTTATGTTTTTTGTTCTTAATACTAGCAATTCTGCAGTGCCTTGAAATTCAACAATAATCACCGATCCAATTGCAACAACTAATAACTATGCAACTGCTTTAACAACCACTCAGCAGAGATGAGGATTATGGTATTGATACATAGATAAGTATTGAAATGAGGATTTTTTTTTGTTATTTATTACCTGTTTTCTAGATCAATCTTTAATTATTATTCTTTTTTTGCTATAATACCGTATAGTTTTTTAAAAAAATTAAAATAAAATACTATGTAAATTAAAAAAAGAAAAGTTTTTATCTGTTACCTTTTTTGGGAGGATTGAAATCTTTAGTTGTTGCTTTCCTCACTTTTTTTAATCCTGCAAAAATATTGTTATTGCCTTTATTTCTAATTAATAGTATGTAAAATATGAAATATGAATAATAATATATAAACATAAATTATAAAAAAAAAATATTATATAATTTTTTTTTAAAAATCTTGAATAAAATTTAACCAAACTTATGAGATATGTTAATTAGTTAACAAGGAATATATTGATAAATATTTATATATGTAAGGGATATTTTAGTCTTCAAGAAAATAATTTTTTGATTTTGTTTCTGCTTTTTTAAAAAAGATTTTTTTTTAGTTTCTTCTGAACAATAGAAAAACTGATTCTTCTTCCATTTAAAAACAATTTTCAGTGTTTGTCAACACTTAATTTTCAAAAAAAAAAAAATCTAAAAAAAGCACTTTTGGCCTCCCCACAACAATGTCAAACAGACTCTTAAGTCATTTTGGCTAAAATTTTATAAACTTTCAAATTACGTTAAATATTTTAAATTAAGTTTCTTTTTCAAAAGACTCAAATGTTTTTATTTACTTTTATTTTCCCAAGAAGGTTACTCAAATATTTTTTATTAAATCGTCGGATAATCACGCGTTAGCGGCAACTTTAAGTGCTAATACCTTCTTAAAGTAGAACTAAGAATCTCTCACCCATTTTCTCTGAATTTTTAAAGGTTTATCTTTTAAAAAAATTAAAATTAAGTTTTCTTAATTTATTTATTTTTTAAAATCAAGTGACGACTCTTTTTCTCAGTATTTTTCTTAAATTATTTTATAATTAGAACATTTCAAAAAGTGTTTTTCTAAAGATAGTAAAATCATGACATAACAGTGATGACGATTGATTTGGTGATTGACGGTAACGGTACAGTGGTTGTGGTTGGATTGAGGATGGTGGTTGTGGATGGTAGATAATTGTAATTGACGATGGTGATAGTTATGGCTGAAATGATGATTGTGGATGGTGGGTAAAAGTAGATGAAGTAGCTACAGTAAACAATCATCTTTGTAGACCTATTTAGATCCATTAGTATTCAACCTTGAAAACAAACGCACTTGAAGTCTGTTTTGCTAAAAACTAATTATTTTTTTCAAAAGAATTTAAATACATTCTTAGAAAAGTGCTTGGAAAAAAAACAATTTGTATTCGGTTAATTCATTTGAAAAATTATTTTTATAAGCAAATTGTGTTTGATTAATGTTTTTAAAAAAATATTTTTGAGAGTCAAATTATGAAAAAGGGAAAGTGTTCATGTATTTTTAGTATTAAAATTATAATATAGAGAGAAACTATTTTAAATATCTATTATAAAAAAATTAATTTAATTTTTATTTTTATTAAATTAAAATATATATATTCAAATTTTCAATCAATATTATGTCTTTTTTTGGAGCGCTAAATTTTTTAATTATTACTTTTTTCTTTTTTCTAATCTTGCAAAAATATTGTTTCAAAAACGTATTGCAACATGATTAATTTCTCAGTTTGTCATTTTGCAACATGATTAATTTCTGAAAAACTGAATTATTGGTTGGCCGTGTACGTGCGTATTGAAGAGCTTATTAAGCCAAACTTTCTTAAGAGGTTAGAAGATTTTATTTTTAAAAAAATGTTTGGACACACAAAAAAGGTATTTTTTTAGTAGCTGAAGTAATTTTTTGCTATTGAGAAGAAGCTGTAAATTTTAGTTCTTTTTCATAAGCATAAAATTAATTATATCAAGATAATATTCTTTTTGCCATGAATTTATATTGATCAAACTATCCCCTTTTAATTTAATGCATATCTCTCACTTAAATAAAACTATTTTTAATTTTTGTTTCCATTGTGTCCTTTCTAGGGGTGTTCGTGGTTCGGTTTGAATCGGTTATTGGTTGAAACCAAATTAATCTAGTCGGTCTTTAAAAAGTCTAGAATCAAACCAAACCAAACCAAACAAAAAAATTAATCATTGGTTTGGTTATTGTCAATTTGGTTCAGTTTGATTCATTTTTTCTAGTTTTTTCAGCTTAAAAGTAATAAATTTTCGAGGACATACATAACTTGATAGACACAAACACCTAGTATATGGACAATCCATAGAAAAGTTATTGTTGGTTCAATTAAGCAATTAAGCAATACCAGAGTTATCATTACACGAACAAAGTGATTCAATTAATAGAAAGTGTGACCATCTTATGAAAGGTATGGTAGGTAAAGACTAAAGTAATGAATTTTGATGGATCACTTGGACTTAGGATTGTAATAGATGAGCTAAAGTTTAAGTGTTGGGATTGAGAAAATGGTAAAGTTAAAGACTTAAGTTGATTAAAATTCAACAAATTTTTTATATTTTATTTATAAATCATAGGTAAATAATTATAAAATTTATATATCTAATTTATCGATTCAATTTGGTTATTTTTGCAGTTGTTTTTTAGTAAAACCAAAACCAAACCAAATAATATCGATTTTCAAAATTTAAAACCAAACCAAACCAAACCAAATATCGATTTTTTTAATTAATTCAATTCGAATTACGATTCAATTTGATTTTTTAACCATAACCATGAACAACCCTAGTCCTTTCTATCTCTCTTTTCCCATTTTTCTCTGAAAATTTTGTCAACTATAAATATAAGTTAGTTCTTCCTTTTTCTGTAGTGTCCTTTGCCTTTATTTTTCCTCCTCCTCTTTGGAATAAAACAAAGTATTACTAAAAAAAGATGAGTCTGTATTTTTTTCATACGACTTTAAAGGCTTTCATAATAATATATTTTTGAAATTTGAAATTCTTCAAAAATATTTTCAATAATAAAACATGTCACGCTACTTTTTCTCTTTTTCGTAACTTACACTCAAAGGCATATTTTTAAAAACTGACCAAATATAATTAGTTTCTCCAAAATTGTTTTTTCTTAAAAACCCTTTTAACAAAAATGCTTTCTTTAAATAAAGAATTTTTGATAGCTTGGCCAACTAGGCATTTTAGAATCATATCTTATGGTATAATTAGACAGATTCTTGATAAGCTTTGAACACTTTGTACTGGAAAAGTGTTATTATACGAGACTTAGAATTTCGAATGTAAAATTATCGTGTTCAAGTATGTGCCCCTAACGATTTTTACGTAAAATTATCTTGCTCAAGATCATGATGTGTATTAAAGTATTTAAACTTACATAATTTAGTATGAACTTGGAAGAACAGAAACACTAATAATTTTATTAATCGTGTAAATAACATTTACACCATTTACAATTTATTTATAATATATTTACAGACAAATTTTTATCATGAACAATATTAACTAATTGATAGATAACTTAGTGAAATAATTAGTGATCTGTCATTATAAGTTATATTGTATTCATTACCGTAAAAAAAACTAATTAACATTGGGGAAAAATCTATATATGAACTTAATTGATATGAATATACATTTTGTACATGTGATGAGTTCATCCTAATAACAGCTCTACTAAGAAAAGCCATATTTTTGTGTTCTAAATTAGCAGCTAGAGAACACACTGTGATTGATGTTTATATCAAATTAAATAACTTTAATTTAAGAACTTGAATAAATAAATAAATTATTTGATGATTAACATGAAAAAGTTTATCTTCAAATGTATTTTGATTGCATTTATTGATTAATTGGGAGATAGTATTTGAGATGATCACTCAACTTAGTTCACTTAGAAAGTTACCCAATTTACGATAATTTACTTAGAAAGTCACCAAACTTTATTTTCTAAAACGTCACTCAACTATTGATATTTCACGTAGAAAATCTCACAACCAATATTTAAACAATTTTTCACTAAATTTTATTGAAATCAAAATTTCCTTTGAAGCTATATTTTTATTAAAAATATTAATAAGACACCCATTTTGAGCATTTTGACCCACCCCACTTAATATGACTCACTAAAATTATGGTTAAATATATGTTTATCAAGACCTTTTTATTTTAGAGAATTTTACGTGAAATTCATGATACCTAAACATATTATTATTCTTTTACGTTAAAAAAAACCTTTATTAAAATTTCCTTGTTTTAAATCTTTCTGTTTGTTTACATCATTTCTTTGTAAATTCTGTGTGTTCTTTCTCATACAGAGGACGCATCGGCATGTTATCTATTGTTTATTTTACAATGCATTTTTATAAATTTAAAACTCTAAATGAGATTCTGAATTAATTGGATGGTAAAGCTATTTATTTTAATTAATTATTAAATTGTCTTGTTTTTTAGTTAACTGGAATAAAACGAATCTTAGTATTTCATAAGAACTTCAGTTTAAAATAAAAAATTTATATCAAACAAATTAATGAAAAAAGTCATTTAAATTGATTAGGTGATTTTTTTCCGCGACATATCAATAGTTAAATGACTTTTTAAGTAAATTATCATAAGTTGATGAGTAGCTTTATAGCTAAGTAAACTATCCTAAGTTGAGTGACTTTTATGTTATAAAAAAGTTAAGTGACTTTTTAAATGAACTACCAAGTACCATAAATTGAGTGACTATATTAGATATTATCTCGATTAATTTGCGATAAATTAAATATCAAGTGAAACACTCCCGTTGTCCCATATTAAAACTTTGGGGGTAAAAAGATAATAACAGATAAGTCGAATTAAATTTTTTTTGTTCTTCATCGCAGGGGTTAATACCTCAGATGGTCACTCAACTATCCAGTCTTTCCTCAGAAAGTCACTCACATGGTGACTTTTTAATGAAAATTAAAAATTGAGTGACTTTCTGAGGTAAAGTGGATAGTTGAGTGACCATATGAGGTATTAACCCTTCATCACACTCAAGAGTNATAAATGGATATTAAGGTAAGTAAAGGAGTATAGTTAAGTAATTTGTCCTTAAAACTTTGGGGGTAAAAAGGTAATAACAGATAAGTCGAATTAAATTTTTTTGTTCTTCATCACACGGGTTAATACCTCAGATGGTCACTCAACTATCCAGTCTTTCCTCAGAAAGTCACTCACATGGTGACTTTTTAATGAAAATTAAAAATTGAGTGACTTTCTGAGGTAAAGTGGATAGTTGAGTGACCATATGAGGTATTAACCCTTCATCACACTCAAGAGTCAAGAGTCAAGAGTCAAGAGTATGAGAAAGTTCAAATATTACGCGATAAGGTTAAAGAAAAAACAAAAAAAAAAAAAACCTAATCGTCATAATTATTTGTTGTTGCAATTTTGCAAGTTGATTTCATTTGACTTCGCCAACCCTTCACCTTTCAATAATTACAGTTAAAAATCAGTCCCTTTCTGCAATCCATCCACGCAATCACCATTACAATTTACAACTATATCAATATGAATTGACTAGAAAATCCCATCGAGGAAGTACGTTCGTCGTTCACAAGAATAAAACTCAAACGAATTAACGCGGCCAGCACAAGTGGTGGATTATGTGGTTTAATTCGATGAAAAATGAAGAACCTTATTGGTGCTTGACTTGAAAGAGACAGGTGCCTTTGGAAATGCGGACACAGATATTGTTCATGGATGTCGTCAGCTCATGCCGTGAGGTGTTGAGTTAAGTCCACGAGGATTCAGAATAAATCACAATGAAAATATTTGATGTATTCATTTTTAATCACCACCTAGAAGCTATTTAATTAATTGGCTATATTAGAATTCAGAATCATATATTACATGAACTAATGATGGATATATTTTTTAAGAGACTGTGATCGAATGATTTGGAAGATGAATTAGTGGAAGGATATATATATATATATATATATAGAAACTTTTTTTAAATTTATAAGTTGTAAATATTTGTATCATTATAAATTATTTAATTAAGAACCATTAGTGATTACTTTCTTCTATTAATTATGGAGTAGTGTTTATTGAGTCTTTGTGTTAATTACATTATAATTGCATTAACTAAATCACTCACTGAAAACATTATATCAATTATAACCAAAAAAAAAATATGGATTGTGGTGTAGTGATGAAACTATTTTATTTTTAATTAGAAGCCTTGAGTTTGAGTCTTGAATATGAAAAAAGCTTGTTGAGAGTGTCACCTTCAAAATAACTCTTATATTACATGTTTGGTATTTGGTATTCGCATGGAGTTTCGATTAATAACCATATATTTCTATGAAAAAAGATAATGTTAAGTTGTTAACATTGAAGTGATTGACTAAACACAATATTAAACAAACTAGATATATTATAACTTCTTAAATATTTATCTCTTGTGTAATATTGGATATATATATGATCAGTGTCATTACTTCCTTTGTCCTAACTTAAAACATTTTTTTGCCAGTTGAAAAAAGAATAATATTTTTTTATTTTAGTAATAATTTGATTAAAATTTAAAAAATTAATAAAACTATTTATAGCCATAGATTTATTTTATATTATAAGTTTCAAAAGTTTTTTTTTAAAATGCTTTTTTGTATTCATCTAAGGATCTTAATTGAGACAAAGAGAATATTAAAAAAATATTTCCCAAACTTTATTAATAACAATTAAGAATTTAAAAATATTACTTTTTTTGTACCATTTTATGTCACATTCTTTTTTTTAATCTGTCCCGAGAAAACATCACACTACTTTTTAGTTGATAATGAGAATGATGTTCCATTCATTAACAAAAATGAGCATGGGGTTGGGCGGGGTCATTAAATCTTTCGAAAATTACACCACACAAAAATTTAAGATCCTATACCTATAGACTATAGTATAATATAAAAAGATATTTTTTATTATTATTTATCAAACATAATTTTATTTATAATAAATACAACGTAACAGGTCTAATATTTTATATAGTCCACGTTTGTTTAGCTTAAACTTAAAATTACTATTATGTTTTTTTTTTAAAAAAAAAAAAAAGTGAAATCTTTTGTTAGACTTTGTAATTACAGAATGATGTGGTCTTTCTGGACAAGCAACCATAGTGATAAGTCAAGCCCACCAACAAGATATCGCCATCATACATCCATCATTTTACGGTTCGTTTGGTTTGAATTCAAGTTAGGATGGACTTAGTTATGATGAGATAAATTATGATACGATAAGTTATGCTATGATTATTTTTTATTGAGTGTTTGTTTGTTATATTCAAAATAGTAAATTTTAAAAATAATTTATTTTTTATAGAAATACCCTTCATAAATGTGAAAAGTGATCTATAAAAAGAATATAAAGAGATGTTTTTGTTATTTACTTATTTTATCTCGAGATTACTACACCACTCAAGAGGGGAGATAACTTATCACCAGTACTAATTATAACCCTGGAATCAGTTATTCCAAACTTATCAATCAAATAACAAATTAAGCGACACTATAATTTAATTTCAAAACTATTTAATGTTATCATTCACCATTCACATCAAACGACCCTTGATTGTTTGATTAACTTTCACTCCACTGGATAATTCTTATTATTTTTTCCAATTTCTCACTAATAGACAATAGTATAGAACATAAGATATGTTTTTTTAAAAAAATAAAATAGAACAAAAGTTATAATGTGATTCAAAATAGATGGTGAAGGCCGAAGGGTGACATCCCCAGACCATGTGACATCTTTTTTATTGTTATTTTCGTTCGATATTTAATGTGTTTAATTAATTTAAATTTGTACCACATAGGAATAGGGTTTGATTGGAATGGATGGATGAGAGAGTTCTCTCTATCAATGATTTTTGGTGAGTCCTCTTTATTAAATATTTTTTCATATCTAAGATTTAAATTTAAAATTTTGAGTAAGAGAAACAGTCTCATCCACTAAATCGTGGGTGCCACGTGACATCATTAATTCATTTGAATAGTCGAGAATTAAAAGGAATAAATATTTAGGGAAACAATATTGTCAAACTTAGGAATTATATTTCCACTATTAATATTAAAGTATCGTAGGACAAAAATGTCCCTATAGGATCAAATTATTGCCTTTTTCAAGAAAATGGGGTGCGAACTATGTCATTAAAATTTAAAACTTAGATGGATAAGCTAAGCTACTAAAGTTTGATTTTCATATTTGAGGTTGCTTTCAGCTTTCAGGTTGATAATTTTTTCTGCTACCTCTAATTCCTTTTCTTAAAAAATTAGATTTGTTAAAAGTATAAAAGCTCTAACTTAAGCTTCTATTTAGTTTTGTTGCCGATGAGTACTATATTTTCTTTTCCAAAAAATGGAGAATATGTGAAAATAAAATTTAGCTTAGGTAATGAAATTCTTGGAATTAATCAAAATCCACTTGGATGGTTTTTCAAAATAAAAAATAAAAATTGGGGTAGAGAAAGGGTAGATAGAGAAGGGATTACAAGATAGAAATCCAACTCTTACTAATAAGATAACAAATTTAAATAATTAATTAACTATAAGTTATTAAGAATTAAAATTCTCCTTAAACGTTCAAGATAAAATAAAGAAAATAATAAAAGGAATTAACTTCTCTTCACTGACCGTGGACAAGAAAATTACACCGTCAATTCATTTTTTAGAAATACTTGTTTCTGTTAACATATTCACATATTATTATTATTTAAATAAAAATAACAAAAAGAGTATTATATGGTAACTTTTTTACTCTTTTTTCTTTCTTTTTAAAATCTAAACTAATTAATCTCACAAAAAAATTATCCATAACTTATTTAGTCTTCTTCACAATATGAAAAGTTTTTGGATAGATATTTCCATTGCTTCAAAGTGTGTTTTCTCTTCTTACTTCATTCAATCAACAACACAAAAATTAATTGAAAATAAACTTTGATTCATCTATCATCATATGTACTCCAATTTATTTAAATGTGAAAATATAATAATTAAATTAAAAGACATAAGTATTTCTAAAAATAATTGGCATGTAATTTTCTTATCCACTTTTAGTGGATAGTAATTAATCTCCAAATACAAAATGATAAATAGAAGATAAATAAATAAATCCTTGACAAAGTGACATGGAATTTTCGGAAGGTTCCTTTCAATTTTGGAAGGCGTCATTATAGAGAGAGGTGGCTAGATTAAGATTTATTTATGGAATCGAGCATTTGTTTGGTCATGAAAATAAAAAGGAGCAATTGTTTAATTGGAATTATTGGACTTGATTGTGTTTCGTACTACTGTCTCTGTCCCTAACTACGTGTCTATTTTTCCTTTTTAGTTGTCCCTAATTATTTATTCATTTTGACAAATGAAGAAAAATATTTTTTTACCTATTATACCCTCAATTAATCCACTTCATAATTAATAGGGATGAAATAGTAAACTCACTATGTCAATAGTTTTCTTAATAGGTATGTCAATTTAAAAATGAACAAGTAATTAGGAACAGAGGAAGCATAATGTAATACCTTGTTAAATTTATAAAATAATTTTTATAAAAAATTGAATGTTAAAAATATTCTAAAACGTCTCAACTCATTTTTTTATTAGTATTTAAATTTTATGATTTTTGTAATCTTAAATCATCTAAGAATTTTCGTTCTTTTGAAGATTTTTTTTATGCCGATGAAAGTATTCTCTTTGTTTTTGTAAAGAAAGAAAACTTTGAATTTGATAGTTTGAAGGGTCTATGTGCATATATATATATAGATTGATAGATAGTTCGGCTTTAAAACCGACATTTCTTCGACCCTCTCCAATAATACAGACCAAAACAGGCTCTTCGCTCATTTGTGGGCGAACTGTGACAAACAAATTTAATCCGTCAGTCATTCCCAAAACAAAACAAAAAAAAAATATCACATGAATTTTAAAGGTTGTTCGCCCATTTATGGACAAACTACAATTCTTTTTATTAACTTCTCATGTGAAGCTATATCATGTCTCAATTTTAAGTGTATTGTAAAATCTTTTTGATATATAAAATTATGAATTTCTTCAATAATAAAAGTATAAAAAAAATGAGAATTTTTTTCATAAAATAAATTTTGCTATTTATTTGCTTTACAATCAATCTTTTTGTTTGTCCGTTTTGACCTCTCTTTTAGATGACATGTGTATCAAGCCTCATTTTTATGCCAGTCCTATGTGTTACATCGCTCAACTTACACTCTAAGGGGTCGTTTGGTAGAGTGTATTAGAAAATATAATACATGCATTAGGTGTGTGTATTAGTAGTACCTTGTTTGGTACACTTTTTAATGCCATGTATAACTAATGCACAATCTATTGTGTATTAACTTGTGTATTACTAATACCAAGGAATTCTAGGTATTAGTAATACATAGCATTTTAACACTTGCATTAAATTAAATAATTACAAAACTACCCTTAAAGTCTTTTCATTTTCTTTGTTGTCACAAGTTTTTGTTTTTATTTCGATTTGCTTTTCGGTGTCCTTTAATTTTTTGGTGTCTTAATAGGCTTTATGACCTCTTAAGTATCTTTTTTTTAAAAAAATAAAAATTAATTTCAATATAATTTAATCAAAAAATTTACTATTGTGACGATAAATTTGATACAACTTTTCACAAAAATATTTTGACGCAATAGTACAACTATTTAATATTATTTTTAGAAAAAAAAAGAAGAAGAAGAGTTAGAGCCCATTTGGATTGACTTAAAAAAAGGAACTTTTTAATGTGCTCGAACTTATTTTTAAAATTAGTAGTTATGTGTTTGGATAAAAGTGTTGCAGTTGAAAAAAAAGTTGTTGATGTGTTTGACAAATAAGTTCTGGTAAACACTTTTTTTATCAAAATGTCTGAAATACCCTTTAAGTTGTTAACATGATGAAAAGTTGATTAATTTAAGGTTTTTATACTTTAAAAGAAATTAAAAAAAAATTAATTTATATTTTACATCCATAAGTAATAATATTTTCCTATCATTCACATATTTCTTTACCACCACAAATTATTTATAATAATAATAATAATAATAATAATAATAATAATAATATAATAATAATAATAATAAAATAAAATAATAATAATAATAATAATGATAATAATAAATAATAATAATAATATAATAATAATAATAAAATAATAATAATAATGATAATAATAAAATAATAATAATAATAATAATAAAATAATAATAATAATAATAATAAAATAATAATAATAATAATAATTCAATATGGGCAATTTGGAAATTGTATAAAAGAATTAAGGGCAAAAAGGTAATATACTTGGTCAACATAAAAGGACTTTTAAGTTAAAAAAAAAAAAGCTCCCCTCACCTAGCTTTTAGCTTTTGGCTTTAAAATAAGTCATTTTTTACTTAAAATAAGTCACTTTGATAATTGTCAAACACTCTAATAAGTCACAAACTGGCTTAAAGCCTATCCAAACAAGCTCTTAATGATGTTTTAGCAAAGAATTTTTTTTTTTTTGATGTTTTAGCAAAGAACTTTGTTGCAAAGGAAGTGTAAAAATAAATAAAGTGTGAAGGGCATATTTGTAAACATATATTTTTTAATAGAAATTATGCAAGTTTTGTTATTTCTAATACATCAAACCAAACAATGTATAAGAAATAATGCTTGCATAACTAATGCAAGCACTACTAATGCAAGCATTACTAAAGCACCATATTTTGCATTATTCTTATACACTCTACCAAACGACCCCTAAATATTCAGTCATGATCTTGCTCAACCTTATAACAATTAGATTCCACCGTCTATCTCCAAACCTCCAACTTAGTGTTAACTTTGTTGCAAGTCTCATCAATCAAAATTGTGTCATCCCCAAATAACTTACACCATGGCACCTTATCTTGTGCTTGATTATAATCTTTGCAAATAATATTTAATTGTTTGAATACATTTTTCCTAAAAAAATATATAAAAAAATAGTTTAAATAGGATTTTTTTTTATAAAAATAAAAATGTGGCTAAAATTTGTAAAAAGATTGATAATGAAAGTGAAAAAAAAAAGTGTCGAGTGTTTTCCATTATTCAATATAACTTTATGTTGAATTTAAAATTTTCATAACCAAACGATAATCTTTAAATAAAATGTAAAAATAATAATTTAAAAAATATATTTTTTAATGATCAAATGGGTCCATTATCTAAGACTTGTAAACAAAATAGGATATTTCCACTAATGTATTTTGTGATTGATAAGGAGACAAAAAAGTAGTGATGACTACTTCACTTTCTTCCAATTTGTCCATTTCCATGAAGAGATTCCCAAGGAACTCGACAAAACCAAAATTATAATCTATTCAAAATATCTCATAAATATTCTTTATTCATGTTAAAATTAATTTTATAAATAAATAATTATGTATTTGAATAAATATATTAAAATTGGTAATAAAAATCTTTCAATGTGTTTTGTTCAAAAATGTAGATGAATAATTTTCTGTCAAATGATCAATATGTCCCTAAAGTTATTTACAAAAATAATTAATTTAAAAGTATTAGGATTTTTTCATAAAAATATAGGACCGAACACAAAATATTACATTTATGTATCATATTTCCAGTTTACACCTGCATATTAAAAATAAATAAAAATCACCGTGAGCGTTTATATATTTGGTATACAATATGATATAACATTATATATGGTGTAGCAATTTTGTATAAAAATATATAATAGTGTAAAAGAAGTATTTAATTATACATATTTTTACATTATTAACTTAAGCCCACAAATATGGTAAAAATTATCACCAATTAGCACAAAGCTTCTTCAATAGTTTACAAATGTTGGCTACAAATTCCAAATGAAACCCCAACAATTAATTTATCCGAAAAAAAAAATCAATAAATCACAAAATTCACTTGTGACTTTTCAAGCTTTGGAAAACCCCCCAATAAATAATAATAGAGCTTTTAGATTTTTCACTTCACCTTATAATGTTTAAGTTTGTGATGATAAATATGATGAGCATCACTCTCAATTAGTTTTCAAGCATTAAAAAAAGAAGAAGAGGAAATCATAATCACATATTAAGAATTATTGTCTTTTTTCCAAGTGTTTCTAATTATATATAAAACTACTAAAATTATCCACGCTTCGCGCGGAAATTTAATATCACGGAATAGATATAATAATACTTAAAATCTATCAGTTACTAAAACTAAAACACTATATTATCCTACATAAAATATTAATAATGTAAAGGAAAATGAAAATTATTACAACTTATCATTTATCCTTAATAATATAAGCATAAATTAATTACTGTAAAAATACATACTAGGATCTGTAACATAAGCAATGGTGTCACTGAGGCACTCAACATGAGTAAATTACACAAATACTTAATTGTGAAGAAGAAGCAGAAGAAGAAGAAGAAGAAGAAGAGGGAAAGGTTCAGAATTTTCGTTGTTTTAAAATGAAAGGAAATCCCTCTATTTATAAACAACAAATGGTAGTGTGAACAAATATGTATTGTGTCTTATCGAAAAGGTTACAACTATTTGGAAAAGTTGCAACCCTTCGAAAAGGTTACAACTTTTCATAAAAGTCGCAACTCTTCATTAGAGTCGCAACTTTTCATAAAAGCCACAACTCCTCATTAAAGTCGCAACTCTTCATTAAAGGGAATGCTAGCTAGTTTTGGAAAATAAATAAATTAAAAGTGAATTCTGGTTTGTGGTGGTGCCACGTAGGCGGGTCTAAGGTTCTCTATCATATATATATATATATATATATATGATAGATTAAACGGAAAAGGGTCAAAATTACCCCTGAACTATGCGAAATGGACCACTTATACCCTTCGTTACATTTTGGGATAAAAGATGCCCCTGCCGTTATCCCAAGAGACCGCAAATACCCTCAGGAGTTAACACCTCAAATTTTTAGTGACATGGCAAGCCACGTGGGACTAATCCTTCCACCTAAGCGTTGCCAACTAGGATTCACTATAAAAGAACTAGACCTTTAGCGGCGACAATAGTCGCCACAAAATCCCGAAATATTTATGAGTGATTTTTAGTGGTGACTAAGGTTGCAACAACCATTCGCTAGTAAAACCTATTTTTTCAATAAAATAATATGATAATTAATTTTCGGTTGCAACCTAATATTCTAAAATAAATAATTTGGACTATTAACATTAAAAACATCCAATATTATTACGAAAATCATCAAAATTACTTCCCGATTCAAATCTCCTACTAAATAATGCATCATCGTACATTTTATACATTTACATATGATATAAAAATAAAACATATAGTGTCTTCAAACTCCTCCTTAATCGATATCATTTTTGGTTTTTTAAAAACAATGAAGAAAAAACACACAAATTAGAATTTATTGTTAAAAAACCTTTAGTGACGACTTTCTGGGATTTTGTGGCGACTGTTGTCGCTGCTAAAGGTCTAGTTCTTTTGTAGTGAATCCTAGTTGGCAACGCTTAGGTGGAAGCTACGCTTCTCATAAAATCAGAATTTAACTTTATATATAAAATATATTTTTTCAACTAAGAGGATTTAGGTGAATCTTCTGATCCTCAGGTAACTTTTCCCCTTACACATATCAAAGTAATTGATTGATAAAATTTCATGTTAAATTATGTATGCATATGTACAATCTATTATTGTAAAATAAACCCTGATATTTATAGTTACACATATATTATAATATGTTTATAAATACAAATTTTATAATTTTATAGTTCTTTTAAATATTTTTATCTGATTAAATTATATCAGTTAAATTAAAATGGAGGGAGTAGCTCTTTTGCTTGATTAGTAAAGCAACCACACTTGATTTCTTGTGTTTGAGTTGAATTTTGCATGTATTACGTAACTTCTGAAAAGGATAGGTTGAGATTGGCTAAACGTATGGGGTTTTACTTTGTAATTACATGTCATGCTCTCTTTAGTCACATTCTATAAATTTTTGTCAGTTTAGTTATTTAAAATTAATGAAATTTATGTTTTCTTTTTGGTACATTGATTTATTCTATTGAAATTAGGAAAGACGTAATTAAAGGTGGGCATAAATATTGGAAAATCTAATCGAATTGAACTAATTCGATTTTTCGACTTTGATTTTTCAGTTGGATGTTAGGTGTTTTCTTTTCAAAAGTTTCGTTCTTCAATTCGGTGTCTCAAAACATCGGTGTATTGAAGAACCAAACTTTTATGATTTAAAAAAATAAAAATAAAAATAAAAATAAAATAATATATATATATATATATATATATATATATATATATATATATATATAATACTAATCATATAAAGAGAAAAATATTATAAAATTCTCTTAATTTCATAAGTTGAACAAGTAAATTGAAGCAATTAATTTTAGTATGGATCAACCCAAGAAATATGAAATGAAGAGACTAAAACTTTTTGATGCAAATTTAAATTTAATCAAAGCCTTAATAGGATATCAATATTAAGAGAAAGCTAAAAAAGAAAGGTAAAAATAAAATAAAATTATAAAGCGATTTTACTTTGAATAACACTTGTAAATTGGTTATCCCTCAATATTACTTCAGCTTAAGCCCCACGATATTTTTAATTTTTACACCAATCTTTTTCTCTATCTCTATAAATAAAATAAAAGTGGAGAATTACAAAATTTAATTTGCATAAATTGAAAATAGCTTTTGCAAAACACCATACGTATATGAGAGGTGTTTTTATGATGAATAATTGAATATAAATACATACAGAGAGAGCCACACACTCTCTGTGTAGCCTTATCCCTTAGGATCATTAATTAATTATTTTAATTTAGCAACAAAACTGAACTACTGAAGGCCATCTAAGCAATAATTCCTTCACATAAATTAAATTAGTGAGTGGCTTATGGTAACGTATAAGATATAATAATTTAAAAGATAAAATGTAAGATTATTTTATCTTCTATTTAATTGGAATAAGTTATCTTATATACATAATAAAATAATTTATTGCGAAATAACTTGTTCCTAATTAACCGAGCTAATCAAGATGGTACTAGTCACTTGAAGATTCCATTGGACATATATATATATATATATATATAATAATAATAATACCCACAAAGTTGATTCTAACACGAAAGCACATATAAATTAAATGTAGACATGACAATTTTAGATTCTTTTAATTTGGTATCTGTGGAACAGTTTTCAGTCATTATCTTACCAAAGGAAAATTAGTGAGTGGTTTGAGGTAAGGTATAAGATATAAAAATTTAAAAGATAAAATGTAAAATTATTTTATCTTCTATTTGAGATGGAATAAATTATTTTATATACATAATAAAATAATTTATTGCAAAATAACTTGTTTCTAATTAACCGAGTTAATCAAGATGGTACTAGTCACCTGAAGATTCCAATGGACATATATATATAATAATACCCACAAAGTTGATTCTAACACGAAAGCACATATAAATTAAATGTAGACATGACAATTTTAGATTCTTTTAATTTGGTATCTGTGGAACAGTTTTCAGTCATTATCTTACCAAAGGAAAATCAAGTTGCAACCCAATTGCCTTCTTCAAATATATGACAAGTACAACAATATTATCTTTAATTTCTTGTTGCAATCTGCCACTTAATTTTGACAATCTTATCCCCACTAGAATATTTATCGACTTTGTAAGTATGTTACAAGACTAGTCTTTTTCTCAAAAAACAAGCTAAGCAACCATCAACCATTACATGAATTTAATTATTTTTTATATATTAAGTCATCATTAAGGACTAAGCCTATACAATGCCCTTTCATACAAGAATGGATGTATATACACGTAAATTACATCTTTAATAAAGAAGTATAATGTAATTGTTGTCAAATAAATATAGAATCAAACAAGATTGGATCTGAATCAAACATTACAAGGGATAAAGTGAAAACTAAGTTGTATGTAATTATTTATTATTAATTACTTATTTTCAAAGAAAGGAAAATTTGAAGGAATTTGAATGATTCTTAGTATCATCTAGTAACTGTGACCTCAACAATAATGATTTGAAATGGAAAATTTATAAGGAGAGAAATCAAAATTGTGTTCACCAAGATTATATAACTTATTTCGGGTCAATACGGAATTCAACCTCGTAGTGCTAGTATACTAACTAGTTTATCAAACTCATAATACATTTCTCAATCAAATTAGATACGTTTATTCTTTCGAATTAAAAGTGTTGACCTTAAATTAATGATATTTACTCTGAATTAGTTAATCTTGCTACAACATCAACCATTAGGCGAGTTTTATATAACAAAGTCATATAAAAAGAAAACCGCAAATGAAATATTATTTTTATCCAAATCCCAATATTTCAAATCTAATTTGAAATCAAAAAACGAAAAACAAGAAAAATCAAGGTTAATTTTTTTTAATACTTACTACTCAGTATTGTTATTGTTAGCAACGTTTTAGCTTAAAACGTGTTTCTGAGCATTGAATTAATAACACGTACTTAATAGTAGCATTTTAAGTATGTGTACTCCGTCAGATATATTGTTTTTGCCATAGATTTTCTTGAAATAAAAATAATAGATAAAATATTATTGTCAAATACGTTTACTCTAGTTTTATATAAAAATAATTAAATAAAACTTATTACTTTGGTGAATTGGTTTAAATAATGGCTGATATTGATAAATTTTCTTACATAAATGACATTCAAAGTTTATTATCCCCTCTCCCCTCCGCCCAACACTCCAACCCCAATCCATAATATTTTGCTAGATTATAAATAAATACTTTAGATTTTATTTTTTTTTTGCTTTGCTTAATTATTAAACACTAAAAAATAAAAAATAAAAACTAATCATTTTCTATGATTTTTTTTTTAACACCAAATATACATTTAATGATTATCATGTGCTTTTAATAAGTAAACTCAAAACATGCCATTTTTAAAACTCGTGTTTGCTTTGAAACGCTATTTACGCCGTGGAATGGTATCTTTACCCCCAACATATTACGCTATGTGAATTCATGTGAATAAAGTACAAGAAATGAAGAAAATGACATAAATTTATGATATATAATTTATAATAAAGGCTTTACGGAATTTATATTTTATGAATTTCGAATTCAAAAAGGTCAATCCAAGTGTCAATTAACTAGATTTTAAACTTAATATTGATATATATTTAATGAATTTTTAAATATAAATACATTGTTTGATTTGATTGAATTCATATCTGAACTTATAGCTTCGCTCTGATTCAAGACAAAGAAAATATATTGGCTTGTCATTGCTTTGATCCTTCACTTTAATTGTTTTTATCTTTCTACTATTATACCTACTTATTACTCCTATTTATTTTGAATTTATAATCATCCTAGGTATCTTTTTCTTTGGAGTAGAAAAAGGGAAAGAATAAAAACTTGGTTTGGAAGGAAGGTATGAAAGAGGAAAAAAGGAAAAAAGGAAAAAATGAATATTTATTCAGGTACAGTATAATATCATTTCTTCTTTATTTCCTCTTTTTGACTTTTTACAATTTAATTACATAGCTTAAAAATTTATGATATCAACAGAAATGACGCATATATAATAAATATAATATAAAACATAATTATATTAATTATTGTTGCTTAATCCTTGATGACTTGTTTTTCACTGGAATAAAGAAGATACTTAAATAAAAGGTTAAAATCCAGGCATCTGGCCCAAGAGTACCACTGGCAGCTAAATATTATAAAAATGTAAAAAACAAGAATAGGTTAATTCTATAAGCATTTATTACTTTATTAATTGCTTTATACTATTGTAGATTGTACACGTCACTTTCTTTATAGTCTTTAAAAAAAAATTTTAAAAAAATTACGTAATTTATTAGAATAGAGAAAGGAAAAATGATTGAGAGAATTAAAAAAAATGAACCGAACCTTAGGAATAAAATAAAAATGATAGATCAGGCAATCAATTAATTAAGTTACTAAGATTTCTTCTATTTTTTTATAGTCTGTTTTTATGACAAATGAGTTTTAACAATACATAAAAATGGATTTTTTTTCTGTTTTAGCTTCTTTTCCAAATTATTATGCAATTTTAGCTCACATCTATTATTAGCCTGTGAAGTAATTTTATAGTTCAATTTCTGTGACGAAAGGTATCAGAATATATAAGATTTAAATAAAAGTGCGACTAGCCAATTTTCCCCTTTTCATACAAAAGCGAAAAGATAACTAAAATAACACAAATATTTTTTCAAAATTTCCTAATTTTTAATGAACAATTTCATATTGGAAACCAATGCTATATTAAATATTAATTCCATTTCTTTTTTTTTCTCGAGGAAGGAGGTAAGATTGGATGAGGATTGCACAAAAGACAAATTAATACTATTTGTAAAGATTCTTGAATTTATTATTATTATTTTTATCAAAGTTCATAAAATTGATACTCCTACTACAATAATGAAAAGTATGAAAATGACGTATATGTCACTTTGCAGAAGTTTCTTACATTTTATCAGCTCCTGCAACTTGGTTGACTACACTTAGCCGCAACATAGTGGCGGAGCAGAAAATTTATCAGGAGTGTTCAAAATTTAAAGATTTTTTTTTAACTAATGGGTGTACAATATATATATATATATATATATATAATAAGTGGGTTCACCTAGATTTGAAATTAAATTACATATCATTTAACTAAATCATATGAACATTTATATAAACTATTATTAATGGTATAAATAAGAAATAATCAGGAAAAGTCAACATAAAACAGTTTTAACTACTACTCTCTCATTCGTCTTTACTTGTTTGTTTGTTTGACTTGACACACTTAAGAAACAATAAATAGAATGATAATTTTACTATATTATTCAGTTTAATTATGGAGAAGTAAATAGTATTTAATAATAACAATAAAATAAACACAATATAATAAATTATCTCTTAAATTTTTAAATTAAACAAATAAAATTGAATAACTATCTTTATTAACTAGACAAGTAAAGATAGACAGAAAAGCAATTTAATCTTTATAAGAAATATTAAATTTTTTTCTATGAATAATTTTTTAAAGCAATAAAATTTTTGGAATGTGTATCATTTTTAATATTAATTTCATTGTAAAAATAGTATTTAATGATGGTGAATAAAGAACTAGTTATAAACTTATAACATGCGGCAGGTGTTGGAGACTCAATACCACACTTACCGCTGGACTATCAGCTTTCACTGTGCTTCAGTGTGTGCATTTATTTATATAATGAAATAACGCACGGTATATTATTTATGCGTACGATCTAATTTTCCGATGAAGGGTGGTCAGCTGATCACCCTTCACGGGCTGTAGCTCCGCCCCTGAACATAAATAAATAAACAAATAAAGGGAGCTAATGTCCTTATAAACGATTTCATCTTATAATTTGAAATCATATATATGTAATTTTATTTCATAATTTCAAATTATGAGATAAAATCTCAAATTTCTCAAAAAGTCTGATTTATTAATTTCATATCATAATTCTACAATTTTTGAATACAAAATTTGACTCACAAATTTATATTTTCTAAAATAACCCACAATTTCATTCTATCTATTTTTTTGCGATAACTTTAAAGGAGTGATGAAATATTCACATAATATGAACATGATAATATAGTTGCTAATGATATTAATCATGCTCAATTTATTAAAAAGTAGTACGCTACTATTCATGTTTAGTTTTATTTTTTATTAATCTAAACTTCGATCAACAAATATATATTTTTTAAAAATAGCTTTGTGATAATATGTTATATTATTGCAATGAACTTTTGCATATTTGTTAAAATTGTATAAAAAAACATTGAGACCGTTTTAATAATTTTCACAACTTATTCAACTTTATCTAATACTGCCTAACCGCCATTGTGCAAAAAAGGGTAACCAATTCTTAAGAGATAGTGCTAAACATTTCAAATCACGAAAAGAACAAAAAACCTTTTATCCCCAAAACCGTCCAGATTCTAAAAATGAAAAAGACTTTAAGAAGTTATTAATGAAAAGAGAAATAACAAAGAAGAGGCTGTATCAGCAGCTACGTAAGAAACTTCAATTTTTTTTTTTTTAAAAAGAATATAAAATAACATTGGTCCACTTAATGGGAGTCATCAACTACACTATCGTCTCATCAATAAAATAAAAGTGAAATTGAATCTTAGCCGTCCACGTACCTCACATGAATATTCTTTTTTACTCTATAAATGTACATATTCATTACTGAACCTTTTCTATAATAAAACACTCTTCTTTTATTTCTATTTTTAATTTTTAATTGTATTATTATCGGAGCTCGGATAATGAATCGTTCCATCGCCGGAGTTTTGTTCCTGATTGCGCTCTCGTTAAACGTCTCCGTTTCCGAGAGCCGTAATTTTTTAAAACTTCCATCGGAAGGTTCTAGATTCTTCGATGCCGATGAGAGCGACTCCGTCGGTACTAGATGGGCTATTTTGCTTGCCGGATCAAACGGTTATTGGAATTACCGTCACCAGGTGATTATACAATTTATTTGCTATTTTTTATTTTACTTTTGAAGCTTTTTTTGTTTGTGATGATGGTTGATGGAGGATAGTATAAATTGATTGAATATATGTTTAATGTTTTGTTTACCTTATGGTGAGTGGTTCAAGTGTCAAATTAGTGGGGACGGAGCTACAGTATAATTTATTATGGCTTCCATTGACTTTTGAAATAAGTTTAGTATATGCTTTTGTGAGCTACTGTATTATAATATAATATATATTTATAATGGATAAGCTGACGTGCACGCAACATGTCACCCTATCTTGTCGTTTGATATGGATTCTTTTTTATTTTCAATGAAAGAGACTATTTTAAAATCCAGCCGCCAAAAGGATTTTTTGATATAACGTCTCGAACATGAGACCTCTATTTAAGAAAGAACAACCATATTTAATATGGATTTGTCGAACCTAGCAAGAAAAGTTTAATATAACGCAAGAGGGACTTAATCATCTTTTGTGAAGGAGTTTAATTGAATCACCTTTTGAAAAATTACACTAGAGTAAAAATTAATTTGTTGTTTCTGGACTTTGGAGGGTATAAAGTTTGAGACTTAACTGTATGGTACACCCTCTGTCCCTAATTATTTATCCACTTTTGAATTGACACATCAATTAAGAAAACAATTAATGACATAATGAATTTACCATTTTACCCTTATTAATTATGAGGTGGATGAAAAGTTCTACATTTTTCAGACTAATTAATTATTTAATTGAGGATATAATAGGTAAAAAAGAATTGTTCTTTCTTAATTTATCAAAATGAACAAATAATTAAGGATAACTATAAAAGGAAAAATGGACAAGTAATTAATAACAGAGAGAGAGTACTTGATAGAGCTGAAAATGTGTGTCATCCGAATATTAGTTTGGATGTGGTAAGAGCTAGGCCACTATTGATGACAGTCATAACTCATAAGAGTCAAACTCGTTAAATCTTAATTTATCATCAGCGGATCACTTTGCTGTTGTGTAACCTTTTCCTTATTTGGGTTAATTATAACATGTTAGTGAGGGGTGTTAATTGTGGGGCTAACCATGATAGTGTATAACTGTATATTATCCATGAGTACATATTTATGTCGATTTAATATACTCATTTTAGTAAGGATCATTTTCAAGAAAGCTGGTGTGGGGTACCCTGCCACTGGTGTTAGTTGATATAAGGGAAAAGAGTCTGATATACCCCTTAACTTTGTCATTTAAAGCTGATATAAATTGGCTCATATATACCCCTACTTATTTACAAATGGCTCACATATATCTTTTTCCTCTAAGGGAAATGAAAAAAATTAATTTTAGTTTAATTTTTTTTAAAAAAAAATATAATCCCATATGGGTATATTTAATCCTCCTCAAACATTTTTTTTTTAAAACTTTTTTTTGACTTTTTTTTTTGTTTTAATGACTAATTTAAATTTATTATTTTGATGGTCAAATTTATTTATGTTTCCCTAATATTTTGTAAAACTTATTATAGATGACCAAATTTTTTCTTCAAATACAAAAATTAAATTACAATATAGACAGAAAAATAGTTTTAAATTATAATATAGCCACACAAAAATAGTTCAATTTTTTTCTTTACACTAAGGAATGAAAGAAAAAAATAAAATAAGAATAAGAAACTCAAATAATGATAATCAAAGAAGTCAAAAATAATTTATGTACGAAAAAGATTAAAATATACCTTGAACTTTGCTATAAGAATCATATATACCCCTAAATGATTTTTAAAAAAAATTAAAAGGTAAAAATATAAATTTAAAACTATTCTTTTTACTTCCGTTAAATGAAGGATATATGTGAGCTCATTTTGTAACGATAGGGGTATATGTGAGCCTTTTGTATAACGGTAAAGGTATATATGAGCCACTTTTATAACGAGAGGCATATCAACTCGAAATGACAAAGTTGAGGGGTATATCAGACCCTTTTCCCTTGATATAATACTATTCTGTGGTGTAATTAAGGGGCCTTTTTCTTGTTTCTGAGTAGCAAGGTCTTTTACTTGTATGACCTTGCTAGACATACTAATATCTAACCGTACTAAAGTACTCCTGCAAATACTGGCTAAGTGTTAATTCTAACTAGTTGGTTACATATGTATGGACCATTCCTTTTCGTTGTTTTGATAAATTGAATTCGAGATGTCTAGAAAATAAAAAACTTCTCTTGATTATGGGAATCCACATGGTTACTTATAGATTGATAATATGTCCTGCTATCCTTGACTCAGGCTGATATATGCCACGCATATCAACTGTTGAAGAAGGGTGGTCTCAAAGATGAGAACATTGTTGTGTTCATGTACGATGACATTGCAAACAATGAAGAGAACCCAAGGCAAGGAGTTATCATTAATAGCCCTCATGGTGAGGATGTTTACAAAGGAGTACCTAAGGTAAGTTTATTTCCGTAAATTTTACATCTACCTAGTAATAACTGTTTCTGATATTGTCTCTTGAGGCAGGATTACACGGGGGATGATGTTACTGTTAACAACTTTCTTGCTGCTCTCCTTGGGAACAAAACTGCACTTACTGGAGGCAGTGGAAAGGTGGTAGATAGTGGTCCAAATGATCATATCTTCATCTTTTATAGTGATCATGGAGGTGCTGGAGTGATTGGTGAGTAGCTTCTTTGTACTTCTTAATACTGATTGTTTCATGAAAATCTTTGATCCTTTCCCATATCTAGAAATGCTTGTTTTTATAGTGCTAGACAAATGATGTCTGCTGGTTCTTGTTCTTTTAGACAAACAGGACGTAAATTGGTTATGCATCTAACTGTTATCTATTGAATATGCAACCGTTCTTCAAACCACAGTAAATGTTTGGGAAACTCCTATTGGTATTGAAAAAAAAGGGCACTTGACTTTTACTAGAGGGCAATTAGTAGTTTCTTGATTTTATCATAGACATATTATTTTTCAAAGATTCACAATGATTATCTACAAGCATATACCTTTCTCGAGTGGAACCTATTCGTTTTACCTGTTAAACTATATTCCCAAGATTAATATGCCTTCCTAATTAACAATAACGTGTTTTAGTTTTTTGAATATGATATAGGCTGCTATGCTCAACAAGAAATCACTAGCTAAGTTAATTCAGAATCTGTGTCTCATTTTAGTGGTTTTATTATGTCTCTTATGAAGCATCTTCTGTTTTGAGTAATCACTGTTGTATGTGAAGTTCTATCATTTGTATGGATCATGAGTGAGTTGGTTCTTTTGGGGATGAATGAGACAGGACATGTTTTGTTGGATCAAAGTGTTGTAGGCTTGCTGTTGTCAATTATATTTTGCATTTGATTGGTCTTTTTAAATTGCATGAAGAATATTTCCTTCACTTCATATACTAATCACAGTGTCATGTTTTCTAGGGATGCCTACCGATCCTTACCTCTATGCCAATGATCTGATTGATGCTCTGAAGAAGAAGCATGCTTCCGGAACATATAAAAGCTTGGTGAGCTGAGCTTTAATATTTCCTGCAGACTTGTGCTGCTATAGGTTGTTTGAGTACTTTTCCATTCTCTGAGTTTTTTCTTGTTGTCTCTTTACAGGTATTTTACCTTGAAGCTTGTGAGTCTGGAAGTATGTTTGAGGGTCTTCTTCCCGAAGGTTTAAGCATCTATGCCACAACAGCATCAAATGCTGATGAGAGCAGCTGGGGAACCTATTGCCCAGGGGAGTACCCTAGTCCTCCTATCGAATATGGCACCTGCCTGGGAGACTTGTATAGCATTTCCTGGATGGAGGACAGGTACATGTGGTTTTTCTGCGTTACATAAATGCCATGTGAAAAACTATAAGAAATATGAGTTCATGATGAATTTTGACTATGAAGTTTATCTAATGTGTTGGCTTCTTGGTTGTCTATGTTTGCCAGTCTTATAAATATCACGGCAATCGAAATTGAAGATATTCTCAATGTCTAAACAACGTCTGTATCAGCAGACAACTATGTTTGAAAAACTTTAGTTCATCGAGTCCAATAAGTATCTTTGAATACATTCTGTGATTCTACACCAGAGATCATATAATTCTCAAGTTAATGCTTGAGAGTTGGTGAGTTGCCAATGCGAACTGTGGCTTGTTATATGAGGATTTCTTTCCATTTGTTATTCCTTTACGTTCAACTTTTTTCATTATGCAATTATTAAATATGCCACTTAACCAGTTGAGATTAAGGCATAGTATAAATCTGCTTATGAAATTATTTTATTAATTTCAGCAGCATAATTTTTTGTTGACTCTGTTCTTTGCATCTGAGCAGTGAAAGACACAACCTGCGGACTGAAACTTTGAAGCAGCAATATCACCTGGTAAGAGCTTATGGACATGAAGAAATGGGATAATCTATTATAGAATTGACGACTCAGTAGAAAAGTAAAAAGTAATAGTAGGAAAAAGAACTTAGAAAGTGAAGCCAATATCTCTTAGTTGTGCAAAGTGGGAGAAAGGGTAAAGGGAGGAAGTAGATTCCATTTTATATTTATTTAGCTACTACTGCGAATAATCTATGGGCGTTATTTCTGAAATGCACTTCTTTTTTATGATGCCATTTGAGAATTGTGTCTCTAATGCCTGGTTATGCAGGTCAAAGAGAGAACTGCCAGTGGGAATCCTGCCTATGGTTCACATGTCATGCAATATGGTGATGTACATCTCAGCAAGGATGCTCTATTCTTATATATGGGTACCGATCCTGCAAACGATAATTATACTTTTATGGATGACAATTCCATGCGAGTATCAAAGGCTGTCAACCAGCGTGATGCAGATCTTGTGCATTTCTGGTACAAGGTGTGCTCCAAGTTTATATGTGTTTTTATGATACAAGTTAGTATCCCAAGGACGAAAGAAGTAATTTACCTAGACATATAAAATGGAAGGAAATAAAGGTTTTGATTTTTGAAGCACATTTGGGATACAAGTTAGTATGCCAAGGACGAATGAAAGTAATATACGTTTGCACCATTAGGTGCCAATGAGTAATTTAGTTGATAACTGAAGTTGAGGGATGTATATTGAGTGTGATTTTGTATCTGATGTTCTTCACCATGTGATATCTTTCTGACTTATTGTTCTGTTTGTCTAAACTGGCAGTTCCACAAGGCTCCTGAAGGCTCTGTTAGGAAAACTGAGGCTCAGAAACAGTTAAATGAAGCAATATCACATAGAATGCACTTAGACAACAGCATAGCCCTTGTCGGTAAGCTTCTGTTTGGAATTAAAAAAGGTCCAGAGGTGCTGACTAGTGTCCGCCCTGCTGGTCAGCCGCTTGTTGACGATTGGGACTGCCTTAAATCCTATGTAAGTACACCAACCCCATTTTCATCAATATCTTTTGAATTTTCTTTTGAGTAGGAAACAAATTTATTCTTGTATGGGGGTATGAGGCACAGATAGTTGGGTATTGGATATATTGTTAGTTTGAATGGTTTCATGGCAGTTATATTCATCGGCAATTCCTGTGTTGTACAGGTAAGAACATTTGAAACACATTGTGGATCGTTATCTCAGTATGGAATGAAACATATGCGCTCTGTTGCTAACATATGCAACGCTGGAATTAAGATGGAGCAGATGGTGGAGGCATCAGCACAAGCTTGTCCCAGTGTTCCATCCAATACTTGGAGTTCCCTCCAGAGGGGTTTTAGTGCATGATTGGCATGTAATGCGAAATATGCAACGCCTAGATGCTAGCAAAATTATTCATAATTATCAAATATGAAGATTGATATGGTGATTGTAAAATTGTTTGCTAGTGTAATTGCTTCCTTGTAAATACAGCTTAGAAGCACATCAGTATTGAGTGGAAATGTACTAGATGAACATTTCTTATTGTAAATATTGTTATAGTTGGTGATCATTGTAAATAAATCTTTACTATGCAAAAGTTCTACCTGAACAAACTTTCTTTCATCTATATTTCTCCCCATACTTCTTTTTGCATATAGAAACTTTGGAGTGGTGAGAACGCAAATCATATTCAAAATTGTTCAAATAAGAAGGGCTAAAATTGTGTATGATAATTCGGAGAAGTTCTACATGCTTACTGAGTTGGTGGGATCTACTTATGCATGTAGTAGCTGCTAAAAGCTTCATCATTCTCAACCAAAAAAACCAGACAAAATTGAACTGAACAAGACTTGTTAAATGCATAAAAAAGTTAAAAAGGCATTATTATGGAGAACTTAAAGCTTTAGTCCATGAATACCGGGGAAGGATCTACTTCTAAACAGCCTTTTTTTTTTGAATGTAGTTATCAACTAAAAGAGAATTTTGCAGCCATAACACAAACTGGCAAAACATAGTATTTGCCAAGTGCCAAGAGTACCCTCTACTAAGTTGAACATGCTTGTGCAGACATAGCAGCCATCTTCTCACTCGTAATCCCAGCATTGCAGATGTTGGCGATACCACATACATGTTTCCTTCCATAAGCTGTTAATCTTCCACATTGTGCCTCAAATATCTTCACCTATTATCAGGAATTGAGTAGTCATATTCTCATCAAAGAATAAAACATGAAAATTGAACTGAATTACCACAGAAAACATTGTTTTTTTGGCGAAGTAAAATACTTACATAGGACTTGAGGTAATCCCAGTTGTCAACAAGTGGCTGTCCAGCAGTGTAGTACCTCATTACCTTTTTTCAACTCCAAAAAGAAGCTCCCCTGGATGTTTTACATTGTTGTCCACTTGACTTCATCTAGTTTCACATGAGCTTTATATTTCTAATAGGAGCATTTTGGTGCTGCGCGCAAACATTAACTGAAATCATGTATAGGAAGATGAATTCTCCATCAAAAAGAGGTAGAAAACATACGTACTTTGGTGAACAAATAGAAAAGTTCAGCACTGCGCTGATCCACATTCCTTGACGATGATTTCAAGAATCACAGCTTAGCATCCACAGAGTCATGACTGTGGTTTTCGGACCATATAAGTGGCAAGAGAATCAAAACTCACCACTATATCTTTTTCAACACGCGGTTTACTAGTTCATGTGCGTGCATAAACCGATTTTCCACTTGGCATTGCTGATAACAATAAAAACACGAAAACAATCATGCGTATCCTAATCGGCCATGGTTCCTAACATGAATTACTTATACACATTCACAACTACAACCACAGAATATCTGATTATCCATATATACTATAACCAAATGTATAAAATTCAATTGACATTTGGAATTTCTCATTAGAATGCGACATTGTCACAGTTCCAAAATGGTATCTTATTTCACACACACTCACTTAACTAATACTTATTATGTCAGAAAATCACATATCTTTCTTGATTCCAACTTTTTTCAACAAACAAAATGACATTCTGAGATAATAACTACTCCCTCTGTCTCAACAAAAAGAAAACCCCTCATAAGCTAACAGACACTCTAATAATCTTTAAGAATTTCCAAAAAATTGAACACAGAAAGAACAAACCTTTGTAAACATCATGGTCATCTGGGCTATTGAGGATGACACCAGGCAAGGGGTTTTCTCTATGGTGAGCAATGTCATCGTACATGAATACAATGATGTTCTCATCTTTAAAACCACCAGCCTTCAACAATTGATAAGCGTGACATACATTTGCTGAAATTGTACAATCAAATAAGCGTTTCATTTGGTATAGTTGGTTAGAGTTATGCGCTAATATTGTTTACAAATATATACCCTCCGTAAGTGTAAAAAATATGAAAAGTGATGTATAAAATCATTTTAACTGTTTTATCTCGGATAATTTATTCCAGGATTATTATTTTATCAAGAGGCAGGGGCGTATGCTTGAGAGGGTCACCGGGTTCACATGAATCCATGCCCCCTCTCGAAATTATATATAGTAGTGCTATATTTTTTTAATTTTTTTAAAAAATAGAAATGTACTCACGAGAATTGAATATATAGTGTCGTCTAACTATCATCAAGATTATTAGTTAATGTTTGCAAGAATTGAATATATAAATAATAATTTAAATGCTAACCTGTGCCTATAATTATGCCAGCCGTTGGAGCCAGCAACTAGCACAACCCATTTAGTTCCTTGTGTTTTTTGGGTTAAGAATTGAGAGATATTACGACCTTCAATATTAACAAAATTGAGACCAAAACAAGGAAAAATACACCAACAATATTATACCTAGATATCATTATGTTTGAATTTAACAAAGAAACCAATCAACTAGGATGAGAATATTGAGCTTGGTGTATGACAAATTTATAGAAAATATGTCAAGAACTTGACAATTATTTATTGCACTAGCATTTGGTTATAGATTATGAGAATTTTTCTTTAAATATTTATTGCTCATACCTTTTGAGGAATTATCTTTAAATATTTATTTGGCCATATCTTTAAATAATTATTTGACCAATCTGATAAGATATTTTCTGATCTTTAATGTTTTCAACTTCCCTAGTCTTTTGTGATTTTTCACTCACAAAACTTCAAAATATTTCAAGTAAAATACATGTGCAAACACAATTTCAAAAACTCATTTTTTTTTTAAAAAATTTAACTTCAAAATTTATGATCAAACACTTTTGAATTCAACTTCAAAATTTTTGTCATGTCATCTCATTGCTTTGTACGTTTTTTGTCCACTAAATGGAGTAGGCGGATACAAATAAAGGAATCAGATATGGGGAGCTTAACTAAAAAAAAAAGTATTGGACACGTGCATTGCATGTGTATTCGATTCTAATTAGTTTAAATTTTTGAAGACATTAGAATTAATATTTCAATTATTGTAATGAATTGTACAAAAATTGAAAAGGAAGGATACATGCTCAAATGATGAATAGTACAACCGTTATGCATTTTTGTTGCAAAGTACATCACATTGAAAGTTACTATCAAGTGAAGTTGAAATGTTACCTTTAATTTTGAAGAGAGATAGAAAAATTTCTTTAGCACTGTATTCTATTACTTTGGTCACTAACACTATAGTTAGCAGTTGTACACAGTCAACAAATTATATAATGTTTTCTTATACAATTTTTTTTTACCATTGAATACATATTCAATAGTTATCGTCGTATGAAAGTAGTATTTTGTTGAGCTTTTACAAAAAATAGCTTAACCTATGTCTTCATTAGGATTGCTAGTAAATCATTGTCAATTCCATGGTATACACCTGCAAAGATAAAACAAAATAATTACTAGTTATAATGAAAACATAATAACAATCGACATATGAAAATTAATTTATATATATATATTATATATATATAAATCATAATTGTACGTGTAGATTGTTAGAAAATGAGATATTTCTAGGTAGTCTTTTGTTTAATGGTTCCTTTTTAAATAGTATGTTCAGTTTATAAAGGAAAGATAGTCCTTGTTTTATGAAATATGTTTTGTAAGAAAGTCAAAAGTGATTGAATAAGTATGGTCTCTACCAACTTTTGAAAAGCTTCTATTGCTAGTGTGTAAGCCTTATGCAATATGCAAAGATGAATGATAAAAAAATTTTGTTGCTGAACCTTATCTTTTCTCTGAAGTTTCAAATACTAACAATGGTATCAAGAGCCCTTTTTCTTAAGGGATTTGTGAAGACAAAGAAATAAGTTTTTTCTTCGATTCTTCTAAGGTGAGTGAGTTGAGCAGCAGTAACATGACATTCACTAGCTTCTTGGGTGCAAGTCCTCCCATGTTTATAGGAGAAAATTATCACATATGGGTGCTAAAGATGAAGGCTTATCTCATCTTCCTCCTCCCTTTGGACCAAATCCAACAGCTACACAAATGAAGATTTATCAAGATGTGAAGTCAAGGAAATCAAAGAATCTCACATGTCCTCATTCAGCACTTTCAGATGTGATTTTCATAAGAATAATGTCTTGTGAAACACCTAAAGAAGCATAGGAGAAGCTAAAAGAAGAGTTTGACGGAAGTGACAGAGTGAAGATTGCCAAACTTTTAACTCTCAAAAGAGAATTTGAGATGTTAAGGATGGAAGAAAGAGATACAATGAAAGAGTATTCTACGAAACTTACAAAATAAGGATGTTTGGTGAAACCTTTCTAGATTCAAAGGTGGTGGAGAAGATGATGATAAGCTTACCAGCAAGGTTCGAGTCCAAGATTTCAGCATAGAAGAATCTTGTGATTTGAAGACTTTATCTGTGACAGAACTGATCAGCAAGTTGCAAGCCCAAGAACAAAGATCAAGTATAAGAGATAAAGAAATAATAAAAGTGGCATTTCAGGCACAACATAAAGGAAAGAAGCCTGTGAAAGACAATAGAAGGATGGTAGGAGATAAAGTAGCAAAGAAAAAACCATGGAAGGAATCTCAAAGAAAGGGAAGTTTCCACCTTGCAGCAATTGTAAAAGAACCAATCATCAAGAAAAATATTGTTGGTTCAAAGGAAATCCATTGATTCAGTGTAGATTATGTAGAAAGATGGGTCATATTGAGAAAAATTACAGGATCAAGCAGAATCAACCACGATAACACTATGTGCAAAAAGCAAAATTTGTTGAGAAGTTTGAAAATGAAGAATAAAGCTTGTTTATGGCTTCTCATGTAGAAAACAGAGCCAACAAATCCTTATGCTTAACAGATAATGGATGTATGAGTCAAGTCATATGAGCTCTTGTTTCACACACTTGACAAGTCATTCAAAGCTAAAGTTAGGATGAAAAATGATGAAGTAGTCGATGCACATGGAATGATTCAATTCTCTTTCAGATTACACAAGGTACAAAATTTATACATGATGTGTTGTATGTTCCTTGTTTATCATGTAACTTGTTAAGTGTGACTCAAATGATGTTTAAAGGATATTCCTTATTTTTTTAATGGGAAAACATTGTTTGATCATGGACTATGAAGATAGTTTGATTGCTAAAGTAAACATGATGGATATAATTTTTCCTTTAGATGGAAAGTTTGATAGTGCAAGCTTTGCAAGTACGGATGAGTCATGGTTGTGACGCAAAATATATGGTCATTTTAACTATGCTACTTTAAAGTCTATGTATGAGAAAGGCTTGACTAATGATTTACCTGAAAATTCACTGTCTAAAGAAGTTTGTGAGTCCTGTCAGACGGGAAAAGTGCACAAGAAAGCATTTCCTAAAAATGATACCCGGAGGGCAACTAAAAAACTTGAACTAGTTCACACTTATAACACCTCGTATTCGAGAAAATTAAAAAAATGCAGTTTTTCAAGACCTGGTGCCAGAACCACGAAAGCCACCGACGGATCGTATGTCAGACCACGGACCGTAGGTGGGGTCCCGTGGTTCAGTACCAGACTTAGGGAAAATTCAGGATCAAAATGTGACACCTACAACCGTGAACCACGGTTCGTTGATCGACCCACAGATCGTAGGTGGGTTCCATTGATGGGATCCAAAAATTATGGTCTCTGACCCCACCCACGGTCAACCAATACAGTCCATGGTTGGACCTACGGACCGTAGGTGAGGGTCAGCAGTTATTTAGAGGAAAATGGTTGTTGGGTCAACTTCAAACGGTCATATCTTTTAGCACAAAATGAACTAGGTGGTTCATGACCTATCAAATTAAAGATAACTGAAGCATCTTTCCAACGCCACCGAGTTTGCTAAAATCCAATCTCGAATTAAAAATTTATGCTCATTTTAGTGAATCTCTATCGGGAAGACCACAAACCACAACCCTAGTCAACGGTTGGTAGTCTAAACGACGGTCCGTCGGTCCCTCTATGGATGACCTTCGTCAGCTTTTAAGTCAGGGTCATTTTAGTTTATTCCCTACGTATTGGGGCATTAAACTACGTCGTTTTACTCAGAATAAGCCTAATAACCTAGTCAGACATACCCATAACCCTCATTCTCCAAATATCATCCAAATTAGAATGAAAAGAAGCGAAAAAGGCGTCAGTTTCTTTCAAGAACAAACATTAATGTTCTTCAAGTTTTAGCCCCGTAATCCAAAGGATTTCTCCATAGATTTTGTCACCAGGTATGTGGGATTTCACTAGTGGGTTGCTTTCCACTAGGTCCCTATAGTTCAGTCAGTTCCTTGATTCTACATAGCTTGTTTAGACCTAGGGGTTTTAAATCTTGGGAATTCATTTTGATTTCAGCTACTATATAATCCATAGTCTAAATATCATGTTTTTCTTGGAAACGTTATTTAATTCCTTGTATAAAACTCAGAACCCTAGTTTGTGCAGATTCCCTTAGTTCATGAATTACACTTGCTAGGTCAGTTAAACAGATAATCATTCTTCAGATTTCGAATGTCATATTATCAGTATATACACGTTGCATTCTCATTTAGCATGCCAATATTTTGAGCTATTCAGTATTTCAGTTACATTTCAGTCATATACATATTCAATTGGGAGTAGAGTTAGCACCGAGTTGGACTAGAGTTCAACGTACCCACATAGTCCAGAACTACGTGGCCCCATAGGATTATAAGTCCCTTTGTACCCCTGGCAAGGTATTTTGGGTCCTCTCGACGGGGCGTATACACCGGACTCCACGTTTAACTCATGTGGTTTATGTCGATTAATAGTAGCTCTCATAGTTAGATTCTCCTTGCATTGACAGGTTTTCAACATTTATATTAGTATACAGTTCAACATGTTATATTCATGTTTAGTATTTGGTCATTGCATTCAGTTTAGTTTTTTAGTTATGTTTCAGTATTTATATTCTTACTCACATTATATCATTGCTCAGTTATGCTTTGTTTAGCTCATATATATTTGTTTAGCTTAGTATCTATATCCTGAATGCTCAGTACATTTCAAGTACTGACGCATGCTCTGCGCTACATCCTTTCATGATGTAGGTTCAGGTACTCAGCATCCTGATCACACTTAGCTCGATTCTTGATCCACATTCAGTAGCTTCAGTGGTGAGTCCTCATATTCTGAGGACAATAGACATGCTTTCATTTTAGTCTTTGCTTTCAGTTTTTAATTTTCAATTTTCAGTTTTGTTAGAGTTAGCTGGGGGGCATGTCCTAGCAACTCAACTCAGTTAGAGGCTTTTCAGACATAGTAGTAGATTCAACTAGAGTTGTTAAGTGATTGTTTCATTTATCACTAAACTCTTAGTATGTTTTATACATTCAGACTAGTTGAGTTTTTTTCCCACTTTCAGTTATCCATTGTTTTAGCTTCCGCAAAGTACATGTCTTATTCAATATTCTCAGTATGCTTGATATATGCCAAACACAAGGTTAGCTTGGGGTCACTCGTGATCCTAGATCCCGTGTTACGTCAAGGAGGTAGCCCAGGGGCGTGACAAACTTAGTATCAGAGCATTAGGTTCAAGAAGTGGTAGCTCAATTTTCTGCAGAAGCAGAATACATCATCGCAGTTGGTGCAACTAATCAGGCTCTATAGGTAAGAAATATTCTATGTGATCTGGAGCAAAATGACATTGAAGCTACTGTCATTAAGGTTGACAATAAGTCAACAATATCTATGGCCAAAAATCTAGTGCAACATGGTCGTAGCAAGATATAAATGTGAAGTTTCATGTTATCAGGCAAGCAGAGAAGGATGACGAAGTTAAGCTTGTTCATTGCAGCTTAGATCAACAGATTGCAGACATCATGAACAAGAAAAATCTCAAGGAGGAGTGTTAGAAAATGATATATTTCTAGATAGTCTTTTGTTTAATGGTTCCTTTTTAAATATTATGTTTAGTTTTTAAAGGAAATATAGTCCTTGTTTTATGGAATATATTTTGTAAGAAAGTCAATAGTGATTGGATAGGTATGGTCTCTACTAACTTTTGAAAAGCTTCTATTGCCATACGTGTCTAAGCCTTATCTAATATGCAAATATGAATGATAAAAAAAACTTAGCTTTTGAACTTTATCTTTTCTCTAAAGTTTCAAATACTAACATAGATACCCTTAAGAGTGTTCTTACAAGGAAAAATCATACAGTGATGTGATAGAGTGGCGATAGGGCTAATTATAATCACTTAAGAGTGTTCTATAATTCTTACTTCAAATTTGAGCATTACTGTTATTGACTTGTTGAATTAATTCCTGCCTTGAAATCCCATAATGATAAAATCTGCACTCAGGCCACCATTGACGAGCTTTGTAGAAGAAAAAGAAGAAACTAATAGAGAGCAATTGTGTTGTGATGAGATTTTTTATTATTCACACTTCTGAACTGAACCTTTCAATAATGGATCCACTTATATACAATGCATTTACAAAGTTAGTTACTAACTAACTTACCACTTGTCAACTTCTAATTGGAAACTTAATAACAACCTTCTTAACTAACTACTCTATACACCGTTGTCAACTAACTATTCCTTTATTTCTACACAAAACCTTTTGCCAATTTAAGAGCATTTATATAATTTAATATGGTCGATATAATACAACAAATATGGAAAAGTTGAAGAGACTCAAGGAGTGCGTTATACATACTTATATAATTTAAGTATGACAGTTTGATTTTAAGAGTATAGTGAATGGCTATATATCCAAAAGCTTGAAGGATGTATTTAGCTAATTTATTTAAAACAAAATAACAGAAAATGATGAAAATTTAAGAAAAAAATAAAGTCTTCTGGGAGCTAAATAAAAACAGTGGAAAAGACAATAACATTATCAGAATAATTCATAGAATTTATGGAGTAGTTCTTAAGTACCTTTTTATGAACTTATATTGGAGTCTGATCCGACTCTATAGACTTTTCACTATCTAAATGAATTTGGTCTATAATATGAGTTGAGTTCATTGCAACTCTTCAATTTCTTCAGACTTTTTTTGAGTAAGAAGAAAATGTTTTTTATAAGTGAATAACATTTGCATTTATAAGGATATAATTAAGAAATTGAAGTGTTGGACTTCTAATTCTACATTTATATAAATAAAATATGACTATTAAATTAAATTTACTATTTAATTATATTTTGATTTAGTATAGAGGCAAAATGATAATCCAACTTCGAAATTTGAAGTTCATATAGTCAAACATATAAGCTACTAAGATTCCCTAAAATCAATTGCACCAATATTACTTAATTTTAACTAATAAAACTATGCACGAATGTAATAAAAAATAATATATTTCACTATGTGTATATATAAATTAATTCTATGAATTGATAGTTTCTTATTTTAATGAAATATTATATCCTATTATATACTTTATAATATTTATGAGAATGTAAATCTTTGTCATTCATTCGGGACATGATATGTTTTTTCATCTTTTTAGGGAAATATTTCCTTCGTACCAAATACACCAACAAAATTATGATTGTATACCTTCACTAGCATTATGTACATAACTCAGAGAAATTCTACATGCCGCCTGATTGATGAGTTGGTGGGATGTACTAATGCATGTAGTAGTTTCTTAAAGCTTCATTATTTTCCCAAAAAAAAAAACAGATAAAATCGAGCAAGACAAGACTCGGCAAATGCATAAAAAGGTCAAAATGCATTGATATTGAGAAAGTAAAGCTTTAGTATAGAGATACTGGGCAAAGATCTGCTTCTAAGCAGCATTTTCTGAATGTAGCAATCAATTATAAGAAAATTTTGCAGCAATTACACAAACTGGAAAAATATTCTATTTGCCTACTGCCAAGAGTACCCTCTACTAACTTGAACATGCTAGTGCGATGCCACGTACATGTTTCCTTCCATACACTGTTAATCTTCCACAATGTGCCTCAAATATCTTCACCTATTATCAGGAATTGAGTAGTCATATTCTCATCAAAAGAACAAAAACACGACAAAATGAACTGAAATACCACAAAAAAAAATATTGTGTTTTTTGCCAAGTTAAATACTTACATAGGACTCAAGGCAATCCCAGTTGTCAACAAGTGGCTGTCCAGCAGGTTGAACGCTATGTAATACCTCATTACCTTTTTCAACACCAAAAAAAAGCTCCCCTAGATGTTTTACATTGTTGTCCACTTGACTTCTCTGTGACATAACTTCATTTAGTTTCACACGAGCTTCATATTTCTCATCGGGAAACATACTTTGGTGAACAAATAGAAAAGTTCAGTACTGCGCTGATCCACAATCCTTGATGATGATGTCGAGAATGACTTGGCATCCACAGAGTCATGACTGTGATTTTTGAAATTTTCACCCATATACGTGGCAAGAGAATCAAAACTCACCACTGTATCACCTTATTGTGTGACATGAGTGCCATAGTCACCATGTGTTATGTTGGCTGCAGTTCTTTTTGCAACCTAAGCGACAAATCGAAATCATAAATCTTCCATTAAAATGGAATAAAAGAAAGCATAGGTATTGCCCAAACAAATTGCTTAAAGCATATGTAATATTTGTCCATAACAATATAAACTCTTACTCGACTACACTGCCCATGCAAGCTGTTAGTTTTTCGATCTTGTACATCACTGTTCATAGGTGCAAACAATAATTAGTTTGACATAATACGTCATTTCCAAGTGTGAAATATAGAAACAAAATACAAGAGTCTATACTTGACATACTCCTTCCTAACAATGTGGACTACGAGAACAGAGGTTATAGAATTGTTTATACCTATCTTCCATCCAGGCAACACTGTACAAGTCTCCCAAGCAAACACCCTTAAACTCGCGAGAGGGACACTGACCCAAGCAGGGAAAATCAGGAGTACCCTCGCCACAGTATGTGCCATCACTGTCTTCATCAGTTTTCGATGCAGTCATGGCATATACATTAAATCTTTTAGGGAGAAGACCATCATACATGCTTCCAGACTCACAGGCTTCTAGGTAGAACACCTGAACATCATCCAACATAAAATACAGATTAAATTTCACTGATCAAACATTCGCGCAATGGGAAAAAAAGCCTGAAAAAACTAAAGCAAGCAAGTTTCCAGTCTGTCATACGTCCCTGAATCATGCTTCTTTTTCAACACTTTAAATAGTTTATGTGCGTAAATCGATTCTCCACTAGGCATTGCTGATAATAATAAAAACAAGAAAACAATTGTGCATATCCTAATCAGTTTCAAAGAATCACAAATCAAGCTTCGATTGCAATGAGTATAATTAACTTAATATTCCAATTGCCTAACCATGTCACTAGAGAAAATTGAAGGAAAGGTATCCTTTAAGTTTTGAATTAGTTATTGGTGACTATATTGACCAACAAAAGGTCAAACATACTTAAACACTAACTTAAGTTAATTGTGGACTCAATTAACATTTTCAAAACTTATAATCTTTTTAAAAATACAAAACAATCCTCCTACTAAATAAACAAATTTTCCACTCCCTTCCCCTCTATCAAATCTCACGTTTCTCTTCACTCTACTGCAGAAAGATTTCATACTTCCCAAAAATTAAAAATTGCTTTGATTGGAACAATCAATTTCTCCGGCAACTTTCAACTTCCGACGGCCGTACTTTGAACTTTCGATTCTTCTATTCTAACCATCCAAAGGAACAACAATTTGCAGGTAAAGCTTTATTTTTTTGAAAAAAATTAGGGCTTTTTAGGTTGTTTCTTTTTTAATAGCTTTACAATTTGTATATACTCTTCCCTCAAGAGCTGCCTAGGTTTTGTGCGATTCATGTTGAGACAATGAAGTTTTTGCTTGTTTATGCTTTAGGAAGTGGACCAACTGATTGTTCTAGGAAGAGCAAATCGACTAACCCCACCCTATGCTTTAGGACAGTTTTTGGCAAGATTTGATTTTTATTTGTTTTTTGGGATACTTGGAGAGGATTAGTGGGGTTAGTTGATAATTTAGGTGAGATGGGGAAGAAAAGGGGTTTGCTCAATTGGGTTTCTGATGGGTGGAAGGTGGAGGTTAGAACACTCAAGAAAGGAAAGAAAGAAAGGGTGTCCATGCTTTCTTGTTCATTCCTCTTTTCTTAATCTTACATTTGTTTTTGTTGTATTTTGCTTTTGGGATGATAAAGATTGATTATTTTTGTTCTATTCATTTCTGATCTTTTATTGCAAATGTTATTTTTGGCTTAATTTATACTAATATGATACAAAATCATAACTTTGCTTCCCATAACTATTTACCTGATTGTGTAACTAAGGGCTACTACTTTGTGTCTTCCTCTTGTTGGATAAATTAGCAAGCTTGATGTCATGCTTCATTTGTATAGACAAATCAGGCAAAGTAATTGAACTTAGTAATGAATACTTTGTTGAAATGCATGCAAGTTGATCTAAACATCACTATTAGAAAAAAAAGAAAAAAAGTGCAAGTTTTGGGAGTTAGTCTTCTTGCTCTAAACAAGGTTTTAATTGAAGAGATGCTAGTTTGCTTTTATTGCTGAAGTAGGTAAAGAATTCAACATGCACTTTTTTGTTAAACCTTGTAATGCCTAGACAATATAAGTATATGAAATGTCCTAGTTCTGGTAAAAAGTTGGTCTTATATTTATCTTTTGAAATTAACTACATTAGGGCCTCCCCTGTTGCAATAGATGACCTATTTGTTACAACAGATAGGTTATTTGTTGCAACAAGTGGATTATCTATAGAATATTATATTATATTGAATTTATTAAATTTATTGTTATCTTTTTTTAATGATGTACAATTGATTGTAAATTTTTTCATTTTTTCTATTTGTAGAAAAATGGCTTCCAAAAGAAAAACAAGTGAATCAGTCTCTGATAAATCAAGTAAAGTAGCTAAAGTACAAACACCATTGAAAGAACGTGTTGTACAAAAACAAAATGAAAATATGAAAATTGTAGAGGAGGTAGATAAAAATAAAAATAAAGAAGAAAAGGAAATAAATGATGAAGATGGAGATGATGAAGAAACTGAAAATGATAAAGAAAATAAGGAGGAAGGTGAAAAAGAAAGTGAGGAAGGAGATGAAGAGGATGGAGATGAAAATGAAAGTGATGAAGGAGATGATACTGAAAGTGAGAAAGGAGATGAAGAGGATGGAGATGAAAATGAAAGTGATGAAGGAGATGATACTGAAAGTGAGGAAGGAGATGAAGATGTTGTCAAAATTTTTAATATTGACAAGTTTTAGGTAGAGATGCCTATAGATGACCCTACAAATTTGACAGGTGATTTTGTTGTAAAATCAGCCATGGGTGCCAAATTTGATGCTTTTAGAACGATATTGATGAATGAAAAGTTGGAGGATTTCTTTAAGTCTAGCTGTTTTGGATACTTTCTTGATCTGCCGGAGGCTAACAATGCACGTTTTCAAATGAGCATGGTGTATGATTTTCTCAAGCGCAGGATCAAGTATAAGGGAGATGATGATGATGCTTTGGAGAATAAGAACAAGAAAATGGATGAGATTTGGATAAACTACTGTGGCATGCCAATTTGTTTTGGCATGAAAGAATTTGCCATAGTGACTGGACTGAGATGTCATCCTCCTTCTGAACCTCTTCCTAAAGTTGCACGCTTAAGAAAGCCAAGAGAAAAAAAGATATCTAAATCAGTCAAGGTTGGCAAGAAAGGTAAAAAGCCAGTCAAGACAGTCAACACCAAAACCAACAAAGGCAAAGAGAAACTAAATAATGAAAATGAGTTGTTGGCTATTATTGGACCTAGTTATAAAGCCAAAGATTTGATAGAAGATCTCCAAAGCAAAAAGGTTTTGAAGAAGCACAAAGAGCGATTGTGCTTAGTTTGGTTTGTGCATGCCATTTTATAGGCTAAAGACATCAACAATGTCATAGATCTTAGTTTGTTTGTGCTTGCTCAAGATTTGGATGCATTCAACAATTACCCATGGGGTAATAATAGTTATTTCTTGACTATCGAGTATTTGATGTCAAAGTTATCACCGAAGACAACCAATTTATATGGCTTTCCTTGGGCTTTCATGGTAAACTTCACCTCTAATTTTAGTATTTTATTTATCTGTGTTATTGAATAATTAATTTAAATGTTTACTTTCATCATCTTTATATTTTTAGGCTTGGGCATTTGAAGCAATACCTTACCTCAGGAAGCAATTCAATGATTACTCGAAAGAAATTTCTCAGCCAAGGATTCTGAGGTGGTTGTCTGCCAAGAACAACCCAAAAATAAATTCTGTTGATCTCTTCGATCCTCCTCATGATATAGTAAGTCTTCTATAGAATAATATTTATTTAAATTAACTGATTATCTGTTTTGCTTTCATTTAGTTCTTCCAATATATGACTCATCTATAATCATCTATTGCAATAGATGGGTCATCTGTTGGAAGAAAACATAAGAGTTTGCTACTGTTTTGATTTTGCCCAACAAATGACTAATCTGTTGCAATAGATGTGTCATTTATTTGGATGAAAACTTTATCATTTGTTGTTGTTTTATTTAGGTTCAACAGATGACCTATTTGTTGCAACAAATAGGTCATATATTGGACAAAATCTAAATCTTTTTTTTGCTGTTTTGCTTTCGTCCAACAGCTTACCTATTTGTTGCAATAGATAGGTCATATATTGGACAAAATCTCAATCTTTTTTTACTGTTTTGCTTTCGTCCAACAACTT
>NC_064291.1:37560630-37584306 GCF_019186545.1 Solanum stenotomum | reverse complement strand
GATTTTCAAAAGACTTGTGCATGTAACTGATGACAAGATCATTTGGTTGACAATTTAGTCCACAATAGCTAATGATTGAGTTCACAAAATCATTATACAAAATATCCCTTTGGACGGTCATCAATACTGACTCTGACATGTCACCAACCTTCCAACGCCAAATAAATCGATTGTTTTTCTCAATCCATTCACCATAACAATCAACAGCTATTGTTATTGATTCTTCCATTAATGGTACCTAAAGGAATTTATTAAAAATATTTAATAATGATTGTATAGTAAAGTTGAGTGGCTATATACAGTTAAAAATCATATGCACAATCATTGTCCCAACAAATCAATCATCTATTGCAACAAGTAGGTCATCCGTTGCAGCAGATGATTCACTTGTTGCAACTGATAATTCACTTGTTGGATACATGTCCAGAACCAGAACTTTATTCAACATGTAAGTCAATTGTTGTAACAGATGAGTCATTTGTTGCAACAAGTAATTGATTTGTTGGAACATATAATTGATATGTTGCAATATATGACTTACCTGTTTGGACAAATTTCTGATTTTGTCCTAGTTTGGCCTAGTACTGTAACATGTATTCAACGGGTAAGCTATTTGTTGCAACAGATGAGTCGTCTGGTGCAGCAAATGACTCATATGTTACAATAAATGGCTCATCTATTGTGACAAACTTCTAGTTCTTTCCGAGCTTAGTCTGATATTGTAATATGTATCCAACAAGTAAGCCCTCTGTTGCAGCAGATAAGTCATCTGGTGCAGCAGATGACGCATCAGTTGCAATAAATGACTTATTTGTTGGGAGAAGCTTCTGGTTCAGTCCCAGCTTGACATGATACTGTAATATGTATCCAACAGATAATCTATCTGTTGCAATAGATGACTTACCTGTTGGGTACGCGACTGTAAAATTTTGAAGAAACACTCAAACTATCAAAATGAAAAATTAGACTAAAAAATCATTAGTTTACTTACCAAAATCACCTATGATGTAATGTCCAATGATATATGAATGAAAATTCGTCTGAAAGTAGCAGTACAATGTGATTATCAACTGAAGAAGAAAAAAGTGATAAACAACCAGAAGAAGATAGTGATGAACAAGAAGAAGAAGAAGAATGATGATGGAGAAGAAGAATGAAGAAGAAGAGCAGCAACAATGGTCCCCAACAATGGAAGAATAAGCAAGAGAGAAAAAAGGAAAAACTGAGCCGTTGGTACACTTTTTTTCCCTCCATTTCTTATTATTTAGTATTTTATATAAGATGGACTAAAGTTTAAATAAAAAACTTAGGGATAAAAAATGCAACCCCTTAATTCTTAATTTAAAAATTGTCACCCCTACTCAATAATTAAAACTTGAGTCACCAATCCCTAATTTTGAAACTTTTCTATAACCCTTAATTCATTGTCCCATGTCACTAGGCGGCAAGTTCCTAACATGAATTACTTATACACATTCACAACTACAGCCACAAAATATCCAATTATCCATATACTCGGTTGGGATTTGGAATTTCTCATTAGAATGTGACATTTTCACAACTTCAAAATAGGGTCTCATTTCTCACACAACCACTCAACTAATAAGTTTATTATGTCAAAAAGTCACATTTCTTCTTGATTCCAATTCTTTTCAACAAACAAACTGACTTTCTGAGATAATAACTACTCCCTCTATCCCAATTTAAGTGTCATGAAGTTTAAGACTTTTTAATCTTGTGGTGTTAAACTTGCATATGGAATATCAAAATTGAAAAACTTACTAAATATAATTAAAAAAAAACTCGACAGACCAAAAAGGAAAGTAAGACACTTAAATTGGGACATAAGGTGTATTAGTTGAGTAAACAAAATTAATGTAAGGAAGATACTTACTAATCATTCCAGGGCCACCATGATCAGTATAGTATATGAAGATATGGTCATTTGGACCACTATTCAAACTTTCCCACTTCCCCCAACAGTACCACTTTTGTTTGCAAGGATGACATTGTAAAAGTTCTCAGTAGTAACATGCTCACCTACATAATCCTGCCTCAACAAAAAAGAAAACCCCTCATAAGCTAACTAACACTAATAATCTTGAAAACTTTCCAAGAAATTGAACACAAAAAGAACAAACCTTAGGAACACCTTTGCAAACATCATGTCCATGTGGGTTATTGATGATGACACCAGGTCTAGGGTTGTTATTAATTTAACTGAAACAACAAGATGAATTGAAATCTGAAGAATAAATTTTATTGAACTTCAAGCTGATTAATCAAGTAGAGGGGCAGTACAACTAACACAGAACATGGACTGCTAAAAGACTGCTAACATGCCTATAAAATAGGAACAACTATAACTAGTTAATAAGATAATGACTAAAAGAAAACTAATCTCCTAATAATTAGCTAAAGTCTCTGACCCATTCAAAGCAGATCCTGAGACACGTAACAACACTCCTCCTGAATCAGGAGTTGCAAACTCCCAATTTTTCTCTAAGAAATTCGAATCTGCTAACATGAAATGACTTTGTAAAAATGTCCGCCACTCGATTCTCTGATTTGCAATAGAATAAAACCACTTCACCGTTTTTCTACACTTCCCTCAAGAAATAAAACTTGATGTTGAAGTGCTTGGTCCTTCCATGAAACACGGGATCTTTGGATATGGCTATGGCAACTTGATTATCCACAAGGATCTCAGTGCTCTCTACTTGCTCCAGCTGCAAATCGATCAAAATTTTCCTAAGCCATAGTGCTTTATTAACAGTGACTGCTGCTGCGATGAATTCTGCTTCAGCTATTGATTGTGCTACTATTTCCTGTTTCTTTGAGCACCATAAGAAACACCCTGATCCAAAAGTGAAACAATAACCAGACGTGCTTTTCATATCACCAGTTGACCCGCCCCAATCACTATCAGAATATCCACGAAGTTTGAAATTCTGACTTTTGCTAAATCTGATGCCATAAGTCAGAGTTCCCTTAAGATACCTAGCTACTCTTTTGGCGGCCATCATGTGCAACTCACTTGCACAATTTAAAAACCTGGATAAAACACTCACATGAAACAAGATGTCAGGCCTTGTTGTTGTGAGATACATCAAGCATCCAATTAAGCTTCGATATACTCCTTCATCAACTAGTTCAGCACAATCATCCTTTTTCAGCTTTCTTTTTGATTCATTGGAGTACTCACACTCTTGCATTCTTCCATTCTAAATCTTTTTAGAATCTCCTTTATATATTTCTTTTGACAAACAAAAACTTCATTCTGAGTTTGCTTGATTTCCATTCCCAGAAAATAAGTCATCTCGCCAAGATCAGTCATCTCAAAGACTTTCATCATTTCCTCCTTGAATTCTTCAATCAACCCTGTATTATTTCCTGTCACAAGTAAATCGTTGACATACAGAGAAATAATAATGGTGTTAGAGGCAACTTTCTTGACATAAAGAGTCGATTCACTTAAGCTTTTTTCAAAGCCTAAGTCTAGCAAATGATTATCTATTCGGCTGTACCAAGCTCTAGGAGCTTGCTTTAGTCCGTATAGAGCATTCTTTAACAGATAAACCATATCTTCATGTCCTAGTACGCTGAACCCTTCTGGTTGCTCAACTTATATTTCTTCCTATAGTAGACCATTCAAGAAAGCCGACTTCACGTCCATTTGAAAAATCTTCCAATTTTTCTGTGCCGCAATAGCCAAAAGCATCCGAATTGTATCCAATCTGGCTACTGGGGCAAAAGTATCAGAAAAATCTACTCCCCAAACTTGGGCATAGCCTTTCACCACCAATCTAGCTTTGTGCTTGTTTACCGAACTATCTGGATTTAACTTTGTTTGAAAAATCCAGTTAACTCCAATCACTTTTCTATCTTGGGGTCTTTCTATGAGCTTCCAAGTTTGGTTCTTTTCTATCATGGTCAGCTCCTCCTTCATTGCATTTGTCCAATTTTGATCCATTTTTTCTTCCTCATATCCTGCAGGTTCAAAAACAACAACATTGCATCTCTCATAAATATTAGAGAGTGACCTTGTTCCCCTAATAGGTTGATCATCCACCAAGTCATCATAATGAAGTTGTGAATTATGGTTTTTAACTCGAGACTCCTCATTCCATTCCCATTGCTCATCTTCAAGGAATTGAACGTCTCTACTTACCATAATCTTGTCTGTTTGAGGTTGAAAGATCCTATAAGCTTTAGAAAATAAGCTATAGCCAATAAAGATTCCCAAATCTGCCTTCTTATCTAGCTTGTCTCTCTTAACCTGTGGAACATAAGAAAAACATAGACATCCAAATATCTTGAGGTTTTTCAAAATAGGTTTGACACCATACCATGCTTCAAATGGAGTCTTTCCTTCCACTTTCCATGTAGGCAATCTATTCAGCAGGAAAACAACAGTGTTTGCTGCTTCAGCCCAAAACTTCTTTGGTAGATTCTTCTCATGCAACAAGCATCTCGACATCTCCATGATTGTTCTATTTTTTGTCTCACTCACTTCATTTTGTTGTGGAGAATAAGGGACAGTAAACTGGTGCTCAATTCCAGCTTCTTCACAAAAAAAATTGAACATATCCGAGGTATATTTAGTTCCATTATCTGACCTAATGACCTGAATCTTGCTGCCACTCTGATTTTCTATCCATCTTTGAACTTCATGAAAATTCCAGCAACTTCGGACTTAAACTTCATAAAGTAAATCCAACATATTCTTGTTAGATCATCAATGAAAATAATATAATACCTGCTGCCATTGAGTGATGGAGTTTTTTGTGGACCACAAAGATCGGTGTGAATGAGTTGCAACTTTTCCGTAGCTCTCCAAGTGGAACTTTTAAATAGAAGTCTAGTATTCTTGCCAAGGACGCATACCTTACAACTTGAGGGGTTCTCCTCCAAGTTTGGTAAACCATTTACCATTTTGCTCCTTCGCATAAACAATAAAGATTTATGATGAAAGTGACCCAACCTTTTGTGCCACGTTTCTGCTATAGTGAGCTGGCTTGGAAAAGCTATGTGTTCCTCGTTCAATGGATTCAAAGAAAAATTTTTTCCCTGCATTTTAATTCTGAATATTTCCTGACCACTAGGATCACTGATTAGGCATGCTTTATTTTCAAATAATAATTTGAATCCATTTTCTAGGAGTTGCCCAACACTTAATAAATTCTGATCAATTTCAGGAACAAATAAAACTTCATAAATAAGTTTTGTACTTTTATAACTTTCAATTGCTACAGTCCCCTTTCCTTTCGCTAGGAGGTATTCTCCATTTTTGATCCTGACTCTTGATTTAACTGATCTATCAAGTTCTCTGAAAAACTTTTCATCACTGGTCATGTGGTTCGTACAACCACTATCAACAAGCCAACTTTCACTTGAATTTATGCTTGCGAAACAGGTGGCCACAAATAGTTGCTCATCTTCTTGTTGGTCTGCAATTTGTGCATCATTTGGTTGTTGTAATCCCTTCTCTTTGCAGATAATCTCAACATGACCGAGCTTGTGACACTTTCTGCATTTCATATCAGGTTTTCTCCAACACTTGAAGTGTGGATGATTTTTCCTCCCACAATGTTGGCAGGGAGGATATTTGCCTTCTCTGTTGTTGCTAGTTGCAGTAACACCATTTCTCACTGTTGTTGCTTCGTAGTTTTCATGATTCCCTTTCTTTCCTTTTCCTTTGTTTCCCCTGGCACTTGAACCGAACTGTAACTTGGCTTACAAGGCTCCCTCAATGGATCCCTCATGCCTCATCATTCTTCATTGTTCTTGTGCCTACAGTGCACTCAATAACTCTGCCAAGCTAAGCTTAGACAGATCTTTAGTATTTTCCAATGAAGCAATAGTTGCCTCATATCTCTCCGGTAAAGTTACAAGTATTTTTTGAAGTATTCTATTATCAGTAAATTCATTTCCAAGTATCCTTACCTTATTGGCAATCCCAAGCAACCTATCAGAATAATCCTTAATGGTTTATGATTCCTTCATACGCTGCATCTCGAATTGTCTAACCAAGTTCAGTACTTTCCTTCCTCTAATTCTTTCATCTCCCTCATACTCTTTCTTGAGGAAATCCCAAGTTGCTTTGGCTGAGTTAAATGTCATTATTCTACTGAAAATGGTGGCAGAAACTGCAACAAAGAGACAAGATTTAGCTTTGTATTTTCCTTGTGGGTTATAATCTGAGCCATAGTTGGATTCCCTGGCAGAGGATGCACTTCGTAGTCTTCCTCGACAGCCTCCCACAAATCACTAGCCTCCAAATAAACTTGCATTTTTACTGCCCAAGCTTGATAGTTTTCTCCATCGAAAACTGGTGGAGCCATAGTAGAAAAAGAGCCTGCATTCTCCATTGTTTTAATAGTGTTTTGCAGAGAATATTTTATGGATAAACACTCAGAAAAGAACCTCGCAAGTCTCACACAAGTCCCTTAAGAAGTAGGGCTCTGATACCAATGTTATTAATTTAACTGAAACAACAAGATGAATTGAAATCTGAAGAATAAATTTTATTGAACTTCAAGCTGATTAAATAAATAGAGGGGCAGTACAACTAACACAGAACATGGACTGCTAAAAGACTGCTAACATGCCTATAAAATAGGAACAACTATAACTAGTTAATAGGATAATGACTAAAAGAAAACTAATCTCCTAATAATCAGCTAAAGTCTCTGACCCATTCAAAGCAGATCCTGAGACACGTAACAACAAGGGTTTTCTGTATTATTAGTAATATCATTGTATATGAATACAATGATGTTCTCATCCTTAAGACCACCGGCCTTTAGTAATTGGTAATCGTGACACACATCTGCCTGAAATCATACAATCAAGTTACATTCACATTTTTGTTGCTGTCGTGGATTATTTGACTTGACACAAAGCTTAAAATAGAAAGAAATATTCTTAAAATTTGTTAATTTGTATCACTCTTGACTATAAATTATTTTATTAACTATAAAAGAGTAATTTAAAGTTACATTGTTTTCATTTGTAGAAAGGTAACTTTTTTTTTGAACGACTTAAAAAAGTGTGTTAAATTGGAATAGAGTAATTCTCTTTAGTCCATATTAAGTGAATTGTCAGAAGTTTTTTTATAAATCAAAATAAGTGAATTTTCCAGAGTTTAAAATAAAAAAAAAGAGTGGGTATATAGTTCTTATTTCTCCTTTTTATTTTGATTAAAACGTATTTCTTGTTTTTTTGGGTGAGAATTTCTAGGTATTTAACACTTGCTTGGACTTTATTACTCTCTCTGACTTCATTCAATAAACACAAACTATTGTAAAATAATGCGATTTTAGACTATAAGTTGGTAGTAATTTGATACTCTATAATCTAATACAAAAAGAGTTTAAAATTTTTAGTCAAATCAAAGTATCAGACTTTTCAACTTCAGATTTTTGTGGATTTCTTGATTTTTTTTGTGGTTCGATGTGAATCATCTTTGAGCAATAATTGTAGGACAATTAAATTCAATTATCTCAAGACCTATATGAAACTTAAACAATCAATAATAGCCACATGATTCACAAAATACAAGAAAACTTATAGATGTTGATGAAGATATAATCAGACCACTTAAGTCATCGCAAATAATTAAATCATCAAACATTCACATCGTCGTAAAACATTTACACCAATAATGTCATCTATCCATCATCAAGACTAGTAATTAACGTTTACAAGGAATTGAATCATAAAAAAAAATGTTAGGCTATATATATCATATAAAAAGAATAATTTAGGACGATAACCTGATGCCTATAATTAGTCCAGCCATTGGAGCCAGCAACTAGGACAGCCCATTTGGTTCCTTCTATTTTTTGGGTTAAGAATTGAGAGATACTACGACCTTCAATATTAACAATTATTGAGACCAAAACAAGGAAAAATTCACCAACATCATTATACCTAGATATCATTGTTTTTAAATTAACAAACAAACCAATCAACTAGGATGGAGAATATTGAGCTTGTATATGACAAATTTATAGAAAATATGTCAAGAACTTGACAATTATTTATTGCACTAGCATTTGGTTATAGATTATGAGGATATTAATTTTTCTATAAATGTTTGTTTGACAATATCTTTTGAGAAATTATCTTTAAATAATTATTTGACCAATTTGACAGGATTTTCTCTGATATTTAATTTTTTCAACTTCCCTAGTTTTTAGGACATTTCACTCTCAAAACTTCAAAAAATTTCAAGTAAAATACATGTACAAACACAACTTCAAAAATTCAAAAATTTTAAACTTTCAACTTTAAAATTTATGATTGTATAAACTCTCTTCACTTCTCACTTTTCAAAATTTTCAAATAAAAAGTGATAGAATTATGTACAATAACTCAGGTTAAATGAGTTGATGGGATCTACATATGCATGTGGTAGCGGCTAAAAGCTTCATCATTTTCCCCCAAATACCTATGCTTCATTTAGTTTCACTTGAGCTTTATAATATTTCTTTTTGCAACCTGAGCAACAAAATGAAATCATATATCTTCCATTAAAAATGGAATAAAAGAAAGCATAGGTATTTCCCAAACAAATTGCTTAAAGTGTATGCAATATTTGTCCATAACAATATAAACTCTTACTCGACTATACTCCCCATACAAGTTGTTAGTTTTTCGATCTTGTACATCGCTGTTTATAGGTGCAAACATTAATTAAATAGTTTGACATAAACGACATTTCCAAGTATAAATGATAATAACTACTCCCTCCGTCCCGACATTTCCAAGTATAAATGATAATAACTACTCCCTCCGTCCCAATTGAAGTGTCACGGAGTTTAAGACTAATCAAAATTAATGTGAGGAAGATACTTACCAATAATTCCAGGGACACTATTCAAAACTTTCCCACTTCCCCCAACAATACCACTTTTGTTTGCAAGGATGACATTGTAAAAGTTTTTAGCATTAACATCTTCACCTACATAATCCTGCATCAACAAAAAGAGAAGAGAAAACCCCTCATTAGCGAACAAACACTCTAATAATCTTGAAAAATTTCCAATAAATTGAACACAAAAAGAACAAACCTTAGGACACCTTTGTAAACATCATGACCATGTGGGTTATTGATGATGACTCCAGGCCAGGGGTTTTTCTCTATGGTGAGCAATGTCATCGTACATGAATACAATGATGTTCTCATCCTTAAGCCTTTAGTAATTGATAAGCGTAACACACATCCGCTTGAAATTATACAATCAAATAAGCACTTCATTTGGTAGTTGGTTAGAGGTATGCACAAATATTAGTAAGTAGGATTAGTCATTAGTATATCTTTTATACAAAATTTAAACTCTATAATTACATTCTGATTTTTGTAATTGTCGCACTTGTTCCTTGTACCACAGTGAGTCACTCACCATATATTAATCCCTCTCTTTCAATTTATGTGACACTATTTGACTTGACATAAAATTTAAAAAAGAAAATAACTTCTATCAGTACAAATGAATCGTTAAACATTCACACCAATGCACCATATCAAACATTCACACCAATAATGTCATCTAACTATCATCAAGATTATTAATTAATGTTTAAAAGAATTGAATATATAAATAATAATTTAAATGCTAACCCGGTGCCTATAATTATGCCAGCCATTGGAGCCAGCAATTCCTGGTGTTTTTTGGGTTAAGAAGTGAGAGATACTACGACCTTCAATATTATAAACCAATATTGAGACCAAAACAAAGAAAAATACTCCAACAATATTATAGCTAGATATTATTGTGTTTGAAATTAACAAACAAACCACTCAACTAGGATGAGAATAGTGAGCTTGGTGTATGACAAATTTATAAAAATATGTCAAGACCTTGACAATTATTTATTGCACCAGCATTTGGTTATAGATTATGAAAAATTTTCTTTAACTATTTATTTGACCATATCTTTAAATAATTATTTGACCAATTTAATAAGTTTTTCTCTGATGTTTTCGGGGAGCTTAACTAAATGTAGGAAAGGGGATAGGGATTACAATGTGAGAAATCAAACTCTCACCAACAAGGAGGGAGTTCAGGTAGTCAATCAACTCATTGCACCATTGTTACTTTATTTTAACTAATATATTTCACTGTTTTTATATATATATATATATATATTATTTTTAAAGCAAATTTACCACTAGACAATGTTTAGCGGCCTTTTATTATTAAAATAAAAAACATCAATAGGGACAAGTACAAGCAAGGGGGCTAGGCCTTACCTTACTAATCCTAATGAAGTACCTAACTTCTGCTACCTAACAAGCATGAAGAAAATAAGAGCTAGAGAGAACTAAGCATTTTCTGATCACCACAGAGTTTGTAATACACTTCATGATGATATTACAAATGAGGATGCTTAAATAATGTAAAAACATGCCAATCAAGAAGAAAGTTGAGTTATCAGCCTCAAACTTTCTATTACAAAAGCATGAATTAAAAAAGATTGGTTGCCCATCAAAAGTAACTTGAAGTATTTTTCTCGTCTTCTTCTTCAAGCCTATCCAACAACACTTGATAATTCATACCTTCTTTATGGATTTATTGGATCTAGTTGAACCTATTGATACTGTCAAATGGTTATGCTTTGCCTGTCGCATCGGTAGTGCCTTGGAGCAAACTCCTCAGTCATTTTCCGTCCCAATTATGTTGCCTTCCATTTATGTGTCTTCTTTTTGCTTTTGTTGCTTCCACTTCTTTGTTGCCTAGGTGATATATCCCCTTCCCTAGCCACTCTATCAAAGCATATGTCCAACATATTGTCTTCCTCATCTTCATCAAAAGAATCCTTTTCCAAATAAATTGTATTTGACACTAAGGTCCTTGACTCACATTCTTCTTTGCAAGCACACATCTAGGCACAAATACGGAATCTTCTAGACTTAATTTGCTATTCAAAGCAGGTGGTGAGACCTGTTTTTTTTGGATCAAATCGTTGTCATTCTCTGTTAACCTTGCTTTCTTACCAATAGTCTTCAATAAAACATCAAAGCTATTCGAACATAATAGGTCTCTTGAGGCATTACTAATATCTTGCCTCTTCTCACTGTCATGAAAATTCTCAGTCGAATCCTTTTCACTATTGGAGAATTATTTTGACTAGTACGGGAAAGGGTATGACTACTAGTTGATTTTTTGTGTGCAACCAGTGCCCAGTTTTTAGTTGCATTCTCGTTTTCAACTTGCAAAAAATGCTGCCCAGAATTTTCAGCATCTTCAACATCAGATGTATCCATTAGTTTTTGTCCTGAATCCATTAATTTTTACCCTGAACCAACTCGTAGCGCATCAACCCCAACTCTTGGTGTCCCCCTTACATTTTTAGTTGCATTAGACATCAAATTAAGCACAACTTCTTTTGATTGCATCTCATTAGTAGCAGCATGTTGGTAATTGCAATCACCTTTATTTTCGGTAGTTGTTTGAACACCAATATTACTTATATCAACATCCATTGAGTCTGCACGATTTTGTTCAGAAGTGGCAGCAATCAATTGTCGATCTAAAGAAGTAGCTTTACTTTGATCAACATCTATAATCTTTCTTTTTTCATTTAGTAATTCTCTCGCATCACCTTGATACTTTTCACTATCAATAGTACATTTTAAAGCAACTTCAATGGTATCATCAATTTATTTGTTATTTTGGTTTCTTTTCGAGATCAAACGACAACTATCTTCATCATGACCTTGGTGCTTACAATAATTGCAATACAAAGGTAGATTATCATATACAATCTCTTGAAAAACCTCGATCAACTTACCAGATTTTCCATCCACAAACTGCAACCTTATACGATTTGGAAGCTTTTCCATTAGATCAAGTATAACCTTGACCCTAGCCGTGCTGGGTCTTGACTTGATTTGAGTAGCTTTATCTATAGCTATTGGTTTCCCAACTGCCGATGCTATAGATAGCAAAGACTTCTTTGCAAACAAATCTGGAGATATGTTCGGTAAAGAAATCCAAACCACAGCTAACGTCGTTCCTCCTTAGGATTATATCCAATGGACCATGGAAAAACCCTACATTAGTGCTCCTCTCCATTGTAGAGAAGATAATTAACTGAGCAAGATAAAGCTTGTACATAATCTTCATATTGATCAAACCTCAACAAAATTTGTCTTGGAGCAAGTAAGCCAATTAAACAATTGCCCTTGGTACCAAGATGTTTCGGTAAAATTGATCTTAATACCTTCAAATCGGGCGCACCATGGGATAATTTAAACACCACTTCCTGATGCAGTCCCTCTTCGATCATAAAGTCTTGCCTTTTCTCCATTGAAAACGTGATAGTAGGTTCTCCATAAATTATTTCGATTGATTTTATAATTGTTTTTGAGTTAATTAGGGCAGTTTGTTTAGGATTTAGAGTATTGGAATTGAAAAGGGTGGCGTATGTGGTGGTTTGGGGTGGTGGGGCGGGCTGGACAGCCTCGAAAGGAAGCCGTCCAGTGGCCGTAGCAGCCATGACAGCTCCGCAGCTGCTACCTCTGTAGGAGCCACCAGAGTAAACCCTGGGTCGGCGCCAGAGAGGGAGTATTCAAAATTCTTAGCTTCTCTCTCTCTCTCTCTATTAGTTCTATGAATTGATATTTTCTTATTTTAATGAAATATTATATACTCCATAATATTTATATTTAGGTCAGTGACATATATGAGAATGTAATTAATCTTTGTCTTCACTCGGGATATGATATGTTTTTTTTCAATTTTTAGGGAAATATTTTTGTTCATACCAAATAAACCAACAAAATTATGATTGTATACGACTCTCTTAACTTACCACTTTTCACTAGCATTATGGACGATAACTCAGAGAAATTCTACATGCCACCTGATTAATGAGTTGGTGGGATCTACTTAGGAATGGATATTAATGGGGAGGTGTGGGTGTGGGGCGAGGCGGGAAAGTCTCTAAGCGGGTGCATGAGGGGTCAAAGCCTTAGTTTTTAAAAATTATGCGGGTGCGGGGAGGGTGCGGATCACTTGGACAACAGTAAAAAAAAGGGGCAACTGAGGTAGGAGGAAAAATAAAGTGAAACAAGGAAATGATGAAGCATCATCAAAATATAAAAATCGCCTATCTCCAAATCATTTACAAAAGATAAAAAGAAGTCATATGTAATGCAGTAATACTGTAACAAAAAGTCATATGAAAAAAGCCAAAATGGGAGTTGTTTTTATTATGAGATACATGGTTTATGAATTCTATATGTAAACATAGCATAAAGAAGACGAAAAGCTCCAGCAGTGAAGTAATTAAATTTACCGATAATAACTTACCTATGTATAATGAATGTGGGGCGGGTTATGTCACGCTCTGAGCCTACACCCTGGACGTGGCCGGCACTCGAGAACCATTGCTGACCCCAAATGAATTCTTGACCTGATTACTTAGCGGAAGACTAACTCAAGCAGATTTAAGATTTAAAACAAAATTTTAAATTCAAAAGTCTCAAAACTTCTCAAACTCAAACTATCTCAAAATAGTATACTCAAAGCAGTCTGAAAACAATAATAATTTGCCAAAATAGTTCAAAGGAAATACTGAAAGAAACTCAACATTAACTATCTATGAAACCTCTATAGTTCAACATGGATGTCAGGACAAGACCCACAACACCTCGAAACTACTGAACTGAAAGAACAGAGTGGAGTCCTCCGAAGGCTCACCAAATCTAGAAAGAAGTGCAAAGTGATCTGAACGGAGCACCTGTTGATGATCCTGAACACCTATATCTTCATCATGGAAAGATGCAGGTTGAATAACATCAGTACATTGAATGTACTAGTATGTAATATAGCCGAAATGAAAATAACGGAAGGAAAAAGACTGCAATAGATAAAGATATACTCAAGCTGAATGTAAAGGAATGCATGAATGAAATCATTAAAAACTTTGCAAATACTTACTCATCTCTAAAACTCAACATAATAAGTGATGATATAGTAAAAATACACTTTAACTCTAGCTATTTGAGAGATTCTCTAACTGACAACCATCACTATGAGCTACGTGATGATACAACGTCTCACCCACGCTGCCAAAACTGTCCTATATTGTGCCGGGGTATATAACCTCTCAACTAAATGGATTCACTAAGCAATAAGGATTCATCTAAAAAGTATGATCATGTATCCATGTTGGCAAGACATGGTTTATGAAGATTTTGAGTTGTCTGAACTCATCCCCATATCGATACTCAATACTACTGTCAATAATACGTATACTCATGCTCAAATGTATAAAACATTCTCTTTATCTGTCTTGATATAATTTCTCAAACTATCATCTTAAAAGAGGTAATTACTCTGAAATATCTCTGAACTCATTGCTCATTTAGAAAACAAGGTTTCTCTTTGCTCAATATAAACAATAATATATTTGGGAATACTTAGTTCCCTTATACTCTTGCTCAAATTTTGGTTAAATCTCTTTTTTAAACTTTCTCAAAAACTCAGTTTAAACAATTATGTTTTGTTTAAAAGATTCTCACTAAGAACTCAATGAATACTTAGGAATATGGTTCACGCGGAATAATAGACATGAACAATCAACTAAATAATCTCAATACATAATATACGATAATTCAATAATTACGAATGGAGATTCAAAAATTAGAAACTCAAGAACTCATAACTCAATGATACTACCCATCTCAAGAATAAATCCAAGAATTTAGGACCCAAAATCAATAACTTAATTCATATCAAGAATTCTTGAAACCAAGGGTATAACCCTAGATTAAACTTTTACCAACTAAATTTAGATGTAGGACGTGAGGACGAAATCAGTCCATCACTATGAATAGCCTAACATACATGGAAGAACAAAGTTCTTGAAAAAGTTTGAAAGAGAACTTAATTGGAAGATTTGAAACCCTAACTTTTGTCTTCCTTGCAGTTTTCTTAAAGATGAAGAGTGGACAAGAATCTTGGATTCAAAACCTTAGGATTCTTGGCGTATCATGAACTTGGAGCATTTAGATCTTGGGAAATTGGAGAAATCCCTTTCTTGGAGTTCTTGATATTTGGAAGAATGGAAATTAGGGATTAGAAAATTGCTATATGTATAATGATGGTATTAGGTTGTAAGGACTTAGGGAAGTTGATTTATAAAAATCAAACAAAACGACCTTTTAATGAATTTCATCATCCAAATCGGTGATCTAGAGGTCTCCTCATCAAAAATACTCGGTGGATCGCTCTTTGGAACTTTAGATCGCCCAAATGGACAGAAACTCAAGGTTTTAAGGATAATTCGGTGAGCTAATTCGGTAATTCGCCAACCCCAGTCACCGGATCGCCAATTGTGCAGGTGAGTTCGCCTAATTTTCTATCCCATGTATATTCTAGTAAATAGCCATAAATTTTTTCTTCAAATTCAAAATAAGGCAAACTTGGTGGCGTTGGAAAGAAGACTCATAGGCCTTTTTGATTTGATAGGTCATTGGACACCTAACTCTTTATATACCGAGAGATATGGTCATTTGAAGTTGATCCTTATATGAACTCATGCTAGAACTTAACTGATCGGAATATTTTGAACTTGGCTTGGTGTTTGAGGTCCCTTATGACACTAGATCACTTTAGATACTATTGATACACTTGGTAAAAGACTTTATAGCACACGAGTAAGTAGGATATTGTCATACCTCTTCAATACCTTTAATCGGGATGTGACCGTTTTTGAAAAAATAAAGTAAAATAGAAAAAAAAAATTAGAGTTGATCGCCACTTGGAATTGAGTTTTTGGGTGTTCCAAGTCACCTTATAAATTCCTAATAAAAAAAGAGATGACCCTTTATTTTTAGTATACAAAAGATGGGTAAGGAATTCTATTTGTCATGACTCATGGTAGCCCCTAGGCGTAACATGACATATAAGACCCCGAGAGGCCCCATACACGCCACTTAGCATACATAGACAGTTTCAACATATAAAAGTTTTATAAAGAGAAGCAGAAATCTAAACATCGTCTCAAAGCCATCTAGTACATAAGAAAAATTGGGACGTAACCCGTACATCAAGTTCAAAATTGAAATATAAAGACATAACGAAGTAAAGACTTGGTCCTCGGAACATGAGGACTCACCAATCTTCAACCTTCTCCTAATAGATCCCTACTCACGAAGATGTGGAATATGAGTATCAGACCCTACTTGAGTGAAACAACGTGCAAGAGTATGTGTTAGTACAAAAATGTACCAAGCATAATAGCCATGCATAAACTGATAAAAGTATGAAATCATGCTTAAAAATGACATTTAGTCATAAACATACTTTCATGAACATGCATTCTTTTCAATAATTCATTAGCTTCATCATGTTTTCAAAGTCAAAGCATCTTCAAATTCATTTACATCTATTTCACAAAGAGAAGACATGCATTTTTTCATAAATTTATCTTTCATGGTTTAAGACCCACATTATATCATCATGGCTTAGAAAACATGGGTTATGTATGGTTTCATGGGGATTCATCTTAAAAACATGCAATTACTTCAATTCATGCATAAAAAGTCATAAAACAATCAATTAAATCAAAATTGAAGAGAACCCATGACAATTGAAATAAACCCTAACTTGATTGGGCAATCTAACTTTACAAAATTGGAGAATTTGAGAACTTCATGGAGGAAAGGGCTCCATAAATGAAAACTGTCATACTTTGATGCCAAAAGGTTGGAAGCAATGGAGGGTTAGGACGCTTGATCTTGAAACCCTAGCTTTCTTCTTCAACTTTTAGAGAGAGAAATATTTGAGAGGAACGACTTGATCTTCTTTTGAGAATTTGAGAAAATGAATTGAGTTTGGGTGATTTTGGGGTTTAAAATCATTATATAGGGCTTTGAATAGAAGAAAAAACGATATAGTTTTGAGTTAAAACAATTGGGGAAAAGACCCAAAAGTCCCTAACAGAAAAACTGTCGAATTGGCATCAAGGAGGCCTTAATAGCCCGTCATGCACTACCACGGCCCGTTTGACGGGCCGTGAAGAATTTCTGCCTGACAGGGCTTCACTATTTTGGGCATAATGTTTTTTACTCCGAGCTTGAAATTAGAAAAACTCGGTGGCGTTGGAAAGAGGATTTAGAAATCTTTAATTTGATAGGTCATGGACCACCTAATATCGTTTTTGTGCTAAAAGATATGATTGTTTGAAGTTGACCCTAAACTGTAAGTCTAATGAAAACCCTTCACGGACGACTTCACGGGCCATTTTGAAGCCCGTGGTCCTTGACCAGTGGCTAGGGAAGAACCCCTACTGACTAGACCCACTTGACGACCATTTTGACGGCCCGTCAACCTTACCACGGGCCGTCTGGTCATTTGTCAAAGTGGAGCCTGCATGGGGCACATTTTGGAAGCCTACCACGGGCCCCTTAACGGACCGTGGTCCCCTTCACGGCCCATTTGGGCTCCGTGGAGGGTTCCATGGTCTAATTTTTGGGCTTGTGAGTTTCCCACTTGACCCATTTCTAACCCCTCTCGAATCTGAGGTGTTACACTATTGACCGACGAAGGTGTGAGGCACCCCTGAGTCCCGTGATTTTAGCACAATCGCATTATTGACACATGGTTGGCTAAAATTTTTTTTGGATAAAACAAATTTGTATTAGTCGCTAAGTTTACAAAAAAATGATTTGCCTAGGAGAGTAGTCACACACAAGACCTATTTTTTTTACAAAAATAGTACACACCAAGGATCGTAACCGAACACATGGTGGTATTTAACAAATTTTATTTATTAAAAAAAACTTATAATTGATGACTCAATTTTTTTTTTAATAATGATTGTTAAAAAAAAAATTAATGAATCAATAACTTATTGCAACATATATAGACACGTTTTTTTTTTTTTGCAAACTGATAATTGCTATAAAAGGAGAGACATATATATATATATATTACATTATTACAATATATTAGAAGAGAGAGTTTCAGACAGTTTCAACTTTTCAACAATTAGCAAAAAGGGTATTCTTGTCATTCTGATTTTCCATCTGAAAGTGATAACCCAGGCAGGAAAATTATTGCCATTTCAACTTGTCAAAGGCTGCATTGTCTATGCACGTGTCTTTCTCTCTATACAATTCATCAAACACGTGCTCTTCTTCAATTGAGCTATATTTTGAAGTCTTTGGCCTCATCTCCATTTTGTTTTCTCTGCCATACTTTTTGTTTCTGCTTTTGCAACAATAACCACACAGTTATTTTATTTTATTTTTGTTTGATTTGATTTTAGAAATTTAAAAAACCGATAAGATTTGTTTAATTTTAATTTTAATCAAAATAACCGATCCAAATCGAACCACGAACATCCCTACGTATATGTAACTGTTTATAAAAAGCAAGATTAATATTATTATTATTATTATTGTGAGAAATAAGGTTAGATACATACAATAACTTTTCAACAATTGGCAAATAGGGTATTTTTGTCATTCTGCTTTCCTATCTGAAAATCATAAGGCAGGGAAGGAAATTATTGTCATTTCAACTTGTCAAAGGCTGCATTGTCTTGCACGTGTCTTGCTCTCTATACATTCATCAAATATCTACTCTTCTTCAATTGACGTATAATTTTGAAAGATTTGGCCTTATCTCCATTTTCTTTTCTCTGCTATGCTATATACTTTTTGTTTCTGCTTTTGCAACAATAATTAAATCGACGGTTATTTTTTTGTTTGGTTTCGTTTCGTTTTAAAATTTAAAAAAATTCAGTAGATTGATTTAATTTTAATTTTAATTAATAACCGATTCAAATCAAACCACGAACATTTCTGCGTATAAATAACTCTTTATAAAAAGCAAGATTAATATTAATATAATATGAGAAATAAGGTTAGATCATATTATAACATGCGTTAACAAATATATATATATAGCCTTCCAACATCTCTGCTATTGGTCATTCAATTGCCAAGGATATTTTTGTCATTCTGATTTCTGAAAGTCATAAGGTCAATAGGGGTATTATTGTTATTTCAGCTTCTTAAAGGTTGCCTTTTGTCTATATTACTATTGCTCTCTGTAAATTCATCAAACACGTACTCTTCTGTAATTCAGCAATAATTTTTAAGACTTTGGCGGTCACCTCCATTTTCTTTTCTCTGCTTTTTGTTTCTGCTGTTACTTTTTACTTTCTTGTTGCTTCCTTGTATATACCACAAAAAGGGAAAATTGTTGTGTGTTTTGTATAATATAGAAGAAAAGCTTGCCTTTCTGTCGAAGCTGCTTTGTTTATACTATTGTTATCAAGTCTGCAATTTCAAGTTGTTGTTTTTTCCTTTTTTAATTCAATTAGATTTCCATATTTGTTTGTGCTAAAATTAGGTTGGATTATAAATTCCGTGTGGTTAACCTCTATGCTATACCGAATTATGTTTTTGGAATTTCAAGTTTGTTTGATTTTATTTGGGGACTGCTAATTTTTGCAAGCTCTTGAAATTACAGATGAATCGGACTTTAACATTTTGCCTCTGTATGCGTTGCAACGACAAATCCCTTTTCATTGATTAAGCTGGATGAAGCTTATGTGTTTGTGTCTGAGTTGTTGATGGGTTTTGGATGAATTGATATTATTCATTGGATTTGGTTTATGTTTCCTGGATCTTAATGTGTTGAAAAAAATGAAAAAAAGTTGCTACGTTTATGATGGAACTTTGATTGCGTACTCTTCTATAGTTGGACCGTGTATATGCTAGAATGAGGATTTTTCTTACTGTTAAATCACAGAGAATGATGGAATTTCAATTTTTTAGGAATGAAGCTTGTATTTTTAATGTTGATTTTGGACATGATTTTCTACTATTTTTAATAGTTCTCCTGTAACTACATAAATGGAACAAAATAACCAATTATTTAAGTGCTTCTGTTTTGTCTTTTTATAGTTCGCAGAGAGAGTTACTTATTTTGTTATCTTCTTTTTGCATATCAATGACCAATTTTAATACTTTAGAAAACTATTACAAAAATTTCATTAGTAGTTGTACACTAATCTCTGGTGAAAATGGTATTGGTAATAGAAGAGAAGTGAGCTTAGTTTCTGGATTTGCTGGTAAAAAAAGAAATAGACAGATTGGATATTCTTGATGATGATATGTAGGTGAGTGTATTTAGTGGTTCTTGAACTTCAAATCTGTTATCACTTTGCATAAGGATAAATAAGAAGATCAACAAAAATGAGATATAATTGGTAATTACTATTATATAGTGGCTATACAGTCATATGTTGTGAATAACTTGAAATTAGCTGTATATATCAAATGCACAAACTTCTAACTCGCTTAAGTGGTAGGGAAATAATTCACAAACAATAGGAGCTGAGGTTAGTTTGCAGATCATGCAGACTGAAATTTATCCCACCGCGTCTAAGTTTTCCACTTTCCCTTTCGATTGAAATTGCAGAACAAAGTCCAATAATTTGTATAATGATACACTTGAGATTTCTTCTGTGTCAACTGTTATTGCTGCTACATTTTATTGCACACTTGAGATTTAATAGTTATTACTGTTACTTATTAGAGGATTTACAATGTCAATAATGTCCAAGTTTGAACAAATTAATAATGTAGAATAATAGGGATGAGGAAGTGATCAAGTATTTTTAATTCAAAATATTAATAACAAAAAAATAAATAAGAGCGGCGATTTGCAAACAACTCCGAGAGGGACGCCTCATACACCTAGATTTTAAAAATGCAACTTCTGTGGGAATAGGATGAAACGTCGTCATGTTGCATGATTCATTGAATGTTCCAATAGGCTTGCATCAACTCTCACCAGGTTTATGTTGCTGTTTGGGAAAAAACTTTGTTTTTAAGTATTGTACAAAGTCTATATATTCACTTTTGCCATTGGTAGCTAATAGTTTGATCTCCTTCTTTTGGTCTGCCCTTTTTGTAATACAGCTTCTTCGTTCTCGCTTTGTGTTCGTGCGGTTGTATAGGCTTCTACCTACAAGGTAATGCTTTCCCTGCCAAAAATAAATTTATGTCAGCATTACGTGCATTTACAACTTTATAATATCAATACTTCTTGCTGATATATTTATTATTCCGTGTGATTATTAATAACTGACAGAAACATACTATTGAAATGCCGAATAAAAAAAAACAAGCACATCCACACTCTGACAAAGCAGAGGGCAGTGAAAAACCTCGACGTCATGACTTATATAAAATGAAGCGCCTTACCAAAAAAGAAGTTGTCTTGCCGAGAACCCAAACCAATTAAACTGGATTGAGCAGACAACATTTCACTGCTGACTCAACCATCTCTACATCTTCCCTCACGCAGCTACATTCTGCTGAACAACATCCTATTCAGCGAGAAGATTGCTTATATCAATTTGAATTAGGTCAGAAAATTATATTGATATTTCTTTAGAAAAATATATTATATAGATATATGCTAAATACATGTACATGACAGGCTCCACATCAACTGCTGATGAACATTGTAATGAAAACACTATAATGACACAAACATCCATAAATTACCATATGTTGAAACCCGTTCCAAAATGTAATTTTTGTGGTGCAAAAAGATTTGAATATGAATCAGTGGGTTTCTATTGCGCCAAAGGTGCTATTAAACTAATTTCTCACCAACTTCCATCAGACTTGCAAAATCTTTACCTACAACATAACGAGAAATCAAAGATTTTCCGAACTTATATTAGAACCTACAATAACATGTTTGCATTCACATCTCTTGGAGTAAACTACGATAAAGATTTAGCGAAAAGAAATAAAGGCATTTATACATTTAGAGTTCAGGGTAAGATGTACCATTTTATAGATAATCTAATACCAAGTGGTGAAAAAATGAAAAATCTTCAGCTATACTATTTTGACAGAGAAAATGAATTGAAAAACCGAATGGCATGTTCTGATAAACTAAATCAACAAATTGTCGAAACTTTAATGGAAATATTACAAGTTAATCCGTATTCTATATTCTTAAAATCTTTAATAAATATTCCACAACTATCTGATTTCTATATTGCTCTTAAATATGATGCTGGTCTAAATCAACGTATATATAACTTACCAACTACATCAGAGGTTGCAGGAATATGGTTAGAACAAAATATTAACAACCATGTTTCCACACCTCATATCAGAATATATACTAAAAGTGATACAAGTCAATTAGTACATTATTATTATGGATGTTATGATTCATTACAATATCCATTATTGTTCCCTCATGGTGAAAATGGTTGGCACTGTGGTATTAAAAAAATTAAAACTCTAAGTCCTCATTCGACTACACAAACACACTGTAAAAATGAACAATTGCCAAATGTTAACAATATGGCCTCGATTGATGGATTTTTAAATTTAGAAGATGAAATTATGCAAAAAGGTAAACAAAAATGAGAAACTGTTTCTTGTCGTGAATATTATTGCTATAAACTTCAAATGAGAGATGATGAAAGCATAATTCTGTATTCGGGTAGATTATTCCAACAATATGTAGTAGATGAATGGATCAAAATCGAAACTCAAAGACTTGATTTTACTTATTTTAACCAAGACTTCATAAGAACTGATGTATTAAGAGGGCTTCTGGATGTTCTACGTCGTGGCGAAAGAGATGCTTCCCAAGTAGGTAGAAATAGAATAATACCTCCCAGTTTTACCGGTGGTCCTAGAGATATGTGTCGTGGATACATGGATGCTATGACTTTAGTTTAGCGTTTCGGAAAGCCTGATCTGTTTTTAACTATCACTTGTAATCCCTCTTGGCCTGAAATTAAAGAAAATCTACTGCTAATTGATCAAGCACAAAATAGACCTGATCTAATTTGTAGAGTATTTCGACCAAAGTTAGAGGAATTAAAAAAAATATATCGACTGCGCATATATTTGGTAAAGTTGTTGCATATATATACACAATAGAATTTCAAAAGCGATGTCTTCCTCATGCTCATTTTCTTATTATACTTGAAGAAAAATACAAATATTAACACCTGAAGCATATGATCAATTTGTTTGAGCTGAGCTACCAGATCCCAAAAGAAATCCTCATTTATTTGAACTTGTTCGTTTGCACATGATACATGGTCCCTGTGGTACATTAAACCCAACATGCCCTTGTATGCAAAAAAGGGTTATTGCAAATTCAAATATCCAAAAAACTTTTGTGCACAAACAACTAAAGGCAAAAGTTCATATCCAATCTACAAAAGACGAAATACAAGACAATCTGTAAAAATTGGAAGTCATCTTCTTGATAACTCATGGGTGGTTCCTTACAATCCTTATCTGCTCAGCAAATTCAATTGTCATATAAATGTTGAGATTTTTTCTGACATTAAAATTGTAAAATATATTTATAAGTATATATGCAAAGGACACGATAAAATTTAATTTAATTTACACACCGATAACGCAAATATAGAAATTGATGAAATAAAAGAATATCAATCAGCTAGATGGGTATCCCCACCTGAAGCTACATGGCGTATATATGCTTTCCCTATTAGTGAAATGAACCCATGTGTATACCATCTTCAACTTCATCTTTTAAAAGCACAGACAATATTGATAAAGCTATAAATAATCCTATGATAAAAAAAACTATGTTGATTGAATTTTTTGCGATGAACAAAGTCAAG
>NC_064291.1:37401443-37505683 GCF_019186545.1 Solanum stenotomum | reverse complement strand
ACAAGTCTCCCAAGCAAACACCCTGAAACTCGTGAGGGGGACACTGAACCAAGCAGGGATCTTCAGGAGTACCCTCACCACAATATGTTGCCCAACTGTCTTCATCAGGTTCCGATGCAGTCATGACATAAATATCAAGTCCTTCGGGGAGAAGACCATCAAACATGCTTCCAGACTCACATGCTTCTAGGTAAAACACCTGAACATCATCCAACATAAGATAGAGACTTTAAATTTCACACTGATCAAACATTTGCACTAGGGAAAAGAAAGCCTGAAAAACTAAACCGAGTTACCAGTCTGTCATACGTCCCAGAAGCATGCTTCTTTTTCAGCACATTAACTAGATCATTTGCATAAACCAATTCTCCACTTGGCATTGCTGATAACAATAAAAACATGAAAAAACAATTATGCATAGCCTAATTAGTTTCAAAGAGGAATAAAAACTAGGTGAGAATCACAAATAAGTGCCCGTCTTCTTCCACTCCACCAGATTGAGCCGTGGGGAGGCACCGGAAGGAGGGGAACCTCAACCCCCAATAGAGATGATCACTCCCATGGAAGAATCGTAGAAACAGTCTTATGCAACCTCTGTTACTGCTCCATCTTCCTCGAATGTCTATAGCCGAAGAGGAAAAGAGGCAGTGATTGCAAGGCACTCCAACCACAACAGAGTGCCAGCAATTATCTTCAAATCCAAGGATTATTACAGCGTCATGGTGGGAGTCGTGTAAGTATACTATTGTTGGAAGGTTTCTTAAACCCCTCCCCCAAATTGACAGAATTAGGTCAATGGTCCAGTGATCATATGTCGATTTTGAAATCTATGCTAAAGATTCTTCGGAAAACACTAAGTTAATGGTTTGAACAATCTCATCAATAATAGTAGATTCATCCCTTTTACTATGGCCCTTAAATGCAAATGTTATTCATCATCTTGTCTATGCTGATGACATCATTGCAAATCCTCCGATATGAAACTCATTATGAGTTACATTAGTAAATACGAGAATTCCTCTGGTCAAATGGTTAATTTATGATGGTAAGGTTGTTTGCAATCTCTGCCTATCTACACTCTTTCTGCCTATCTATTGGCTCAACGACTTCCTAATGGTGCTAAAGGACCCTTACAAGAGACAAGTTCCTAATATAAGGTCAAAATTAATGTGAGGAAGATACTTACCAACAATTCCAGGGCCACCATGATCAGTATAGTAGATGAAGATATGGTCATTTGGACCACTATTCAAAACTTTACCACTTCCTCCAACAATACCACTTTTGTTTGCAAGGATGACATTGTAAAAGTTTTTAGCATTAACATCTTCACCTAAATAATCCTGCCTCAACAAAAGAAAACCCCTCATAAGCTAGCAAACACTCTAATAATCTTGAAAATTTTCCAAGAAATTGAGGCCAACAAGAACAAACCTTTGGGACACCTTTGTAAACATCATTGCCATGTGGGTTATTGATGATTACTCCAGGTCTGGGGTTTTCTCTATTGTGAGCAATGTCATCATACATAAATACAATGATGTTCTCATCTTTAAGACCTCCATCCTTGAGTAATTGGTAAGCGTGGCACACATCAGCCTGAAATCATATATCGTCAATTTACGTGATACAATTTGACTTAACACAAACTTTAAAAAAAACAAAACTTTGTAGTCTAAATACTTGACTATTGTGTGGACTATAAATCATTTAAGGGTAAAAAATGAATTTTAAAAATTTAAATTATTTTTATTTATTTTAAGGTGGCATTCTTTTTAAACAGATTAAAAAGAAAAAATGTGTCTCTCATTTAGTCGATCTTGATAGTCCAAATATGAGAAGTGTTTTAATCTAGACACTCTCCAAGTTGATAGGATTCACACGAAAAAAAAAATACAAAGGTAGAATTTACCATCTTTCTTATTAAATCATGAAAAATCATTTCATCAGGAAAGGTCTTGTTCATGGTGGTAAGCAAGGGAGGATTTGGTAAAGAAATAATACCGCTTTATACTATTATAGTCCCAGGTTTGGTGTATAAATTAGTACAAATGTATTACTATATAGTTCTACTTTCTCCATTTTGTTTAGTTTAAGTATTTCTTTTTTTTTTAATGAGAAATTCTAGGTCCTTAATAGATGCTTAGACTTTTATTACCTTCTCTAACTTCATTCAATGTATGACATAAAATGTTGTCAAATAACGTGTGTATTTCAGCGGAAAACAATAAAAAATGAAAAACAGGCATGCGATTTTGGACTTAAATTACTTTAAAGTTAGTAGTATACTAATTCTTTTCAATATGTATACTAGTAACGTATGGCAGTATTTTGTATACTAATAATTAATTGACACATGCTACAACTTAGAGTGCCAATTATATATTTCACCTTTAACGTAAGTTGAATTATAAAATTAGGTGCATGACTAAATTTTATAAAGAAAAAAGGGGTGATTAAAAGGTTATATCAAGATTGTTATGTTGGGATTAATTATGCTAGGATTAGTTATTCTGATACTATTTTTAGTGAATGTTTGGTTTATTATATTGAAAATAATATGTATTGCGTAATTTCTAAGAATAAGTTATTTATTTATAATAAAAAAAAATATCCTTGATGAGTGTAAAAGATGTGAAAAATGATGTATAGATATTTTTGTCATTTCAATTATTTTATCTCGAAATAAATTAGTACGGGATTATTATTTCAAATAGGTAGAGATAACCAAACAAAAAATTAAAAGGTACTAAAAGTTTTATCCTAAATTATCCTTCTTTATCCATTACATTTAACATAACTTATACACGAAGTGTTAGAAATCAGTATACATCATATGATAGCCGCTTAAAGTTGTCCTCATATTTCATTTGGACACCTCAATTAAGGCTTGTACCTATTGAACACTTTTACCATTTCGGATTGATACCTATTTGACATTTTTTTGACAATCATCCAAAATATTAAGTATGTGAGTTACACTTGCGATGACATGGCACAAGGACGAATCAAATTATGACATGTGTCATTTGAATCCAAAAAAATTATTTAAAAATATATTTTAAATGATAAAAGTAAAATAAAATTTTGTACCCCTAAAAAATCCACCCACGCACCCAAACCTTCCCACGTTACCCATCAGACCCGGCGTCGTCTTTTTTACTTCTTCTTCTTTATCATAAATTAACAATGATAGATTATTTAGATTCAAAATTTTAAAAAACTTTAATAGTTACATTGTTGCCCAATTCATCCAAATTCTTCCCCTTCTACCCATCAGAACAATCACTCTTTTCTTCTTCTTTTTCTTCTTTATAATAAACAGATCAACAATGGCGAAATACCCATTTTCTTTTATTTGAATAGCATCAAAACTTTCTATTAGTTACCTTTATCTTTTTCTCATTAGTAATCATTTATTACAATTACAATAGATAATAATAACAAACTTTTGCTTGAAAAAATCAATTCATATTTTTTCCATCGAAATAAATGAATGTTTGCGGGAATATTAAAGATGTATATCTACATTAAAAAAAAAAAAGGAAAAACAGAAGAAGAACGGGAAAGGGTGAGAGAAAGAGAGAGGTGGAGGGGTGGGATATGGGGTGCGCCTGTGTAAATTTTTTTTTATGAAGATGGTGAATGAGAATAGTACAGGGGTGTAATTTTGGGCTGGGGAAGAAGACTACAATTTTTTAAAAAATAATAATTTCCCTTTTCATTAATTTTGGTATATAAGTTAGAAAAAAAAGAAAAATTATTAATTTCAATAACTTTAAGCGCCTAAAGAGAGTGTAGCACACGTTTTTTGACATGTCAGCATTTTGTGTCTAATAGAAATGACTTTTGAAAAAATAAAGTGTTCAATAGACATAAAGATAAGTTGAAGTGTTTAAATGAAATATGCGGACAACTTTAAGGGGCTGCATATGACTTATGTTGTCCGGGGTAAATGCAAGAATACTAAAATTGGAGCATTAATAATCAAAAGAAAGAATCTCATCAATTATTTAAACAAGGTCAAAGTCATCTCCGCCCCCCTAAAGTTGTCCGCATAATTCATTTAAACACCTCAACTAAAGCTAGTACCTATTCGACACTCTAACATTAACAAATATGTACTTATTGAACACAAAATGATAATAAGCTTTTAAAATGTTGTGTGTGTAATTCACGCACACTATCTGTAAAAAGTAACCAATAAAACTGCAGCATGTGGCACATGGCCCCAATCTAATGAATATTCAATTTAAAAAATAAAAATAAAAACTCCAACCATTAATAATCCAAAAAATTAATTAGCAAAAAGGAGAAAAAAGAAAAACCCCATCCCCCCACAAACCCACCTTTCTTCTTCTTCCCTTCACCGGCCATCCTGATTTCAACCACAAATCCCGATTTCTCCGGCGATAATAAAAAGAAGAAAAAATAAAATCTCCCCACCCACTCCCCCAAATCCACCCACCTAATCATTTGCCTTATCTTCTTCTTCTTCATCCTCTGTTATTTGTCATTTTATTAATTTTTTTTTCTTGTAATAAACTATGGGCTATTGAAATCAAGTCTAATGCAAATAGTGAAATAAATTATGAAGCATGATAGATTAATGGAGTAATTGTTGAGATTTTTTGTGAAAAATAAATCGACGTTGATAAATTATTTCAAAATTGATAATGAAAAGAAATCAAGAGGATTCAAATGAATTATATCAAATTTTCTGATATCATTTTAAATAAATGGGTGATAATGTTTGTTGATCGAAGTGACCGGCAATAAAAATGGACAGAGATTGCTTTTATAATTTCGATGTCCCATTTTTTTTCTTATTGCAAATTCGATTAACAAATTCAATTTCATTTTATAAAGAGTGAAAAATAAAAACGATGAGAAAAAAATAAACAGAATTTAAAAAGCTTAAAATGGGGTGAAGAAGAAGACCATTGGTATAGCCTACAGGGGTGGGGTTGCTTTCTTTTTGGGTAACAATATTATTTTAAATAAATTTTTTTTTAGTTATTTTAATTAATGCATGCCAGTCATTAGGACAAAAAAAGTAAAGTTTATTCTAAAAAAACAAATTGGGACATATTTCACGTGCTACTAGGCAGTGAGATACACTTATTTTGCCACATCAACATTTTGTGCTTAATAGACACGTGTTTTGAACCATTTAAGTGTTTAATAGGTACAAGCCTTAGTTGAGGTGTTTAAATGAATTATGCGGACAACTTTAGGGGGCCGGAGATGACTTTGGCCTTTAAACAGTGATGGCATCTTACTATCATCAAAACTATTAACCGATGGTGAACATAGTCCGGATTGGTTTGAATTTTTTTAAAATTTCAAATCAAATCAAAGTGTCCTATTTTTATATTTATAAATCAAATCAAATCAATAGTAATCAAAGTTTTTGGATCTCATGATATTTTTTTTGTGGTTCAATGTGAATCGTCTTTAAACAGTTATAGGACAATCAAATTCAATTATCTCAAAACATATATAAGTCTTCAACCATCAATAATAGTGAGATGTTTCGCAAAAAATACAAGAAAATTAATAAATATTGATGAAGATATTATCAGACCACTTTCAATCACCACAAATGAATCGTGAAATATTCACACCAAATAATATCATCTAGTAGGATGCTAACCTGATGCCTATAATTATCCCAACCATTGGAGCCAGCAACCAGGACAGCCCATTTGGTTCCTTGTGATTCTTGGTTTAAGAATTGAGAGATACTGCGACCTTCAATATTAACAAATATTGAGACCAAAACAAAGAAAAATACTCTAATATCATTATACCTAAATGTCATTGTGTTTCAAATTAACAAAGAAACCAATCAACTAGGATGAGAATTATATTGAACTTGGTGTATAACAGATTTATAGCATCCTTTAATTTGTGCCAACAACACTAAAGACGTACAAAGGGATTCACAACGTAGAATTCAAAGGTCTTAAAAAGAAAACAACCATAGGAACTCACGAAAATGTCAACAACTTGACGATTATTGCAATAGAATTTGGTTGTAGATAATGGCATCTATTTATCTTTAAATATTTGTTTGATTATAGATTTTAAGAATTATCTTTCTATATTTATTTGATCATGAAATTTGATATAATTGTCTCTGATCTTTAATTTTTTCAACTCTCTTGATTTTTGGGACTTTCAATCACAAAATTTCAATATTTTTCAAATAAAATACATGTCCAAACACAACTTCAAAAACTTGAAAATTTTAAATTTCAACTTCAAAATTTATGATCAAACAATTTTTAATTCATTGTTTTACAAGAAATTTCTTGTTACTTGTGATAGTTTTGTCTTGTCACCTCATTGTTTTTGTATGTTTTATGTCCATTGGAGTAGGCTGATATAAATAAAGGAATCAAATGCCGGGGAGCTTAATTAAATGTTACTGTATTTTTTGACTAATAAAACAGAAAAATTAGTAAATTTCATTGTTTATATATGAATTAATAATCTCATACTTTAATGAAACAATATATAATATTTATATTCAGGTCAATAACAAAGAAGACGATTTTTGTCTTCATTCGAGATATGATATTTCTTTTTCATTTTTTTTTAATATGTAAAATAAATAAATAAAACCGCTCTTTTTTTTTTTTAAGTACAAACTTTTCATACGTACATATAGTATAACAAAAAATTTGGGTGTATAAATGGTGAAATAAATGAAATAAGAGGCCATATTTTGAAATAATAATCTATTGTATTAAGTTAAAAATGTTATTTTTTGTTTGAATTTTCTCTATTTTTGTAGGAGCACATGATCCTCTATGTTATGTCTTTATTATTACATTTGTTTACTACATTCTTTTATACATTAAAACAACAAAAACCGAGTTCGGGGACGTAAACCAAAAAAGGGTAGAAAATTATTTTAAAAATAATGAGTTCAGGGATAGTAGGACCTTAATTTAATTTAGATGTGTCTCTGAAATTTTTGTCATAGTCTGAGGATACTTGTGTGTTATCCCTGAATAGAAATTATAAAGAAGATACAGAGACATATATGAGTTACTAACAACTTGAATATATAATTTTATTAAGACACTAAATATAATAATTATTATACATTAATTTTATTTGTAAATATCTATCTATATATAATAGGAGAAGAAAAAATGCCACGTGGCAGCGCAACAAATTTTTAGAATTTTAAATAATAAATAATTAAATATTATATAATTGATTTAAAAATAAATAAATTTATGAACTTTTAAAAAAATTACAACGGCAGTTACATAAGTCATCAATGAATTTTAATTATTATATACCTAATTAAATAATTTTTTTTAATATTAAAGAACAGTTTAAAAATAAAACATTTAAGAACAAAAAACATAAATTAAAAACAACGATCTTCTTTTCTAAAACTTCATAATTTAAATTTATAAATCAAAATTTAATTAATTTTTTTTTTTTACAAACTTACAAATAACGGATGCCACTAATATAGTAAATAAATCAGGTGTTTGGAGAATTAAAATTAAATATCTACAATTATATTAAATAAAATAAGTTTCAATTTTAAAAACAAAATAGAAACTAAACATGCAATTAACTGAAAGCCCTTTTTAATAATACGAAATTTAAAAATACTATTTATAAACCCACTTCCCCTTAATTTCCTCCCGTGCTCATACTTTTCTCAATTTCAAAATATTTTTTAAATAAATTAATTTTAAAATTTAAATAATAATATAATTGGAAGATAAAAACTGAATGATAAGCATTATCCATTACACAAGGTATTAGTGTTAGTCACAAGAATGTAACTCCTCTTGGTAATAGTTACGAATTAGAGGCATTAACAACAACAACAGGGTAATTAAGAAAACGGAGGAGGAGTCACTATTGTTTCCCTAAATACTTTCAAATCCTTGATAGTTGTTATTTATTTTTATTTTATTTTTTGTTCATTTTCTATTTGTTCCTAAATGGAAGTAATAATTCTTAGATATAAATTTTGTTTGATTATCATTTTTGTGTTTTTATATGACTTTGCATTTTTGGATGAAACGATATTAATTTATTTAAAATGTTGTATATAGTTCATTTTTGCAATTCAAGAAACACAAACATGGGTTGTGATACATTAAGAAAATTTTGATATGTGGTTGAATTACTAATAAAAACAAAATTTAATCAAGAGATGGGCGAGAAATTTAGAGCATAAGGAATAACTATATTTCCATTTTTTAAAATATATTTTTAAATTTTTGTTTGGCTAATTTATTTGAAAAGTGTTTTTGATTCATGTCTGACTTATTATTTTTAAAAATTGGTTTTGAGAGTCAGATTAAGAAAAGAGACAAGTATGAATGTAATTTTAGTATTAAGATTATTTTATAGAGAGAAATTATTTTAAATATCTATTATAAAATTTTGAAGTAATGTTTAATCTTTATTAAATTAATATGTACATATTTAAATTTTCAATCAATATTACACATACATAAATAAAAAATAAATTTAAAAACTCAAATCTGTAAAAATATGATGCACTTATGCAACATGAGTCTTTTATGTATTGATTGAATTGAAATCAAATGACAATCGAAGAATTACAAAAATACAATGATACATTTCACTTAAAAAATGGACAAAATCTTAAGACGAAATTGACATACTAAAACAATTCACACAAATTGAGTCTTTTATGTCTCTGTTGAATTGAATAAAAAGTATTTTTTGAAAGAAAAAAAACTTTATTAAGATGCATATAAGTTATGTCAAACATCATGGTCATAAAATAAAAATAAAAATAAAAACAAATTTTAAAAGTTAATCCAAACAAATTAGCAAAAGAGTGAAGATGCATTTCTACTTATCATGCTTTAAGAAGACATTTTTTACATTAGAAAATTTAGTTTTTGGTAATTATTTTTATAATAAAAAGAAATTTTTTTGACATGATTATAATTGAGATTTTATTGAGTGTCCTCAAATATATTTTTAATAATATTTTGATCAGATTATAGTTATATTTTAATTCTTAATTAATACAACAAAAAATTATTTTCTTAAATTTTGAGGACTAATACATATGTAATAAAAAACTTTCTCATTGATTTTGCCCATCTTCTTAATGATTTTTTTTTATTTTTGCAATGAGAATTTAATTTGATAGGATGATTTTTATTATATATCTTTATCCGTTCATTGTGTTATTTGAAACTGATTTGGAAATGAATTAATAAAAATATTGTTTATGTGTAAGAATTATATAGTACTAAAATATCATATAATTATATATATATTTTTTATAAAAAAATCATATAATTATAGGTTTTCTTTAAAAAAATTTTATCATATAATTGATACTTAATTTTCAGAAAAAATAAAAGATAGAATTTAAAATTTTGAATATCATGCTTATAATTTGATAATCAAGTGTTTAAAACTGTTTTATGCTTAACAATATCAGAATCATAAAACTTTTCTTAGTTACAATTTATTTTTGTCTAATGTTTAATCTTATTATATTTTTATTTTTCTAACAAGATGATGATATAGATTGTGTGAGAGTATTTATGATTTTGAATAATTTAATAAATAAAATAATACTAAAATTCATTATTGTCAAATTTAGATAACTAAACTTAAATATTGATTTGTTTTCACAAGTACTCTATTATAACATATCAATGTATTAGATGTTAACATTCTCTCATATAAACTTTATTATATTATTTTATAATAGTTAATTTTGAAATTATCAATAAATTACCGCGCAATGCGCGAACATGTATACTAATAAATAAATAAACTACAAAAATAAGGAGAAAAAATTGATATGACTGCATAAGAGATGTATCACATTACTATTTCAAAGATCACAATTAAATAAAATAGGGAAAAGAGTTTGAAATATATCCGAACTTTGGCTGGAATTGTTGTTACGATACCGAACTTTGGAAATGACCTTTTACCCCATGCACTATTTAATAGTGTATTTTAAAGGTATATATGTGCCCACATGGAGATCATAAATATTGCATAATTATAAATAGTAACATGTCCACGTGGACACATATATACCTTTAAAATACACTATTAAATAGTGCAGGGGGTAAAAGGTCCTCCATAAAATTTGGTATCGTAACAACAATTTCGGCCAAAATTGGAATATTTTTCAGACCCTTTTCCCAATAAAATATAGACATAGATTTTCATAGTTATATCTATTGCTAAGAAATATAATAAAATAACCTACATATTACATTCATAAGTTAATAAAAATAAAAAGAAAAAAATTATAAATACGTTTCCATAAAAAAGAGAATAGCAATAAAAATAGATTTTTACATAAGCAAAAAAAAAAAATAATGATATCATAGCGCGCGTAAATTATTCAATCTTTAATATCTTTGTGAAAAAAATAATAGTAAAACTCATTGTAATTTCTTACCGTTGAAATAAGATAATTGTATTAATTATGCTTCATAATTAAAATAGGATCGTAGAGGACTAACATTGTCGATATATGTAGCTAAGTTTATTATTACAAGTCAAAATAGAAAAAATCTCTAGTAAAAACAATTCTATGCTGCAAAAAAAATTCTTTCTTGACCTTCCTTTACAAATAGATACCACCATATTTTACTCTCTTAGTCACTTAATTTATTTGTAATATAATTATGAATAAATAAAATATATTATTTGATTATAATAACATAAAACACAAGAAAAATAGACAATTACTATGTATAATATTCATCATATTTTTATTTCAATAATACCATAAAAGAAAATTAATTATATCAAAAAGAGAAGAAATTTATACTATATAACACATTTGTTGAAAAAAATTCAATTGTACTAACAATAAAAAAAATCATTATCTCTTGAAATTTAATAAATATGGTAATCAAACTTAAATTAGTAGTATTAGTCGTAGATTGACTTTATCACCAGCCAAACACACTATACTATTAAATTAGTATTTTAATATAGATTGTCGGCTAATTAGTACTGTACATAAAAAATTAGAGAAAATTTGAGAATAAAATGTTTTTTTAGCTTCAGATACTTATTCCTTAGGTTACATGTTATAAAATTCACAAGTCAAAGTGATGGAGATGAAGAGAAAAGAATAACCTTGAATTAGAGACTTGATGAAATTAAACATGAATTTATATTGATAAAATTGAGGAACATACTAAATTTAATAACTGTATAATCTTTTATAAATAAATCAAATCCACTATAACATAATAAATAATTTGTGATAATACTTTTGGTTGCTTTTAATTTGCAGGTATGAGCCAAGTACACGTTAGTTCTCTGTTGCCGTCTTACTCTTTGTTTCTTGCTTACATATTATGCGGTTAATATCTCAAAAGGTCACTCAACTTGGAGAATTTATCTAACAAAAGCATTAAACTTTATTTTGTATCAATAAAATCACTCAACTTAGACATTTGTATCAACAAAATCACTCACCTAAAATTATTATTAAATAATTGAATTTGACATGATAAAAATTATATCATGCTTATTATTAAAATAATACGTAAATAAATAGCTCACTTTGCGTGTTTTTTAATGTCACTATCTCTTATTATTAAAATAAATTTAATATAACAAAATGTTATTTGTAGTTTTGATGATTTGACAAACAGGGACCTTGTAAAGGGACCTGCTCCTTCACACTCTTATCCGTACAGTTGACAGCTGGAAAAGTACAAAAGTTGACAAGGTTGGTGCACGGTCTCCAAGTGTGGCAGAAACCTCGACCAATGGTATGACCTTGAATGTTGTGTCTGTTCTCACAAGAACATCCTTCAACAGACACAATCTTAGTTTTTGCATTATAATTTTTGAAGAGCAAAAAGCAAATACCACTCCTCTCAAGAAGTACTTACCAAGGAGCAACATGGACCAGGTCAAGCAGCTTGTGTCTTAGTTGTCTTAGGTTTTTACTTCAGTGCTTATCGTTGTAAATCTAATCTTGAACTATAAAGGAATTAGATCTTTTGTTCGTTTTGTAAAAAGTCTAAATCAATTGAGTTTAACTGGTTTAGTGGGCATCATTGTTTGCTGCTTAGTCAAATCCTAAGTCATCTAGTGTTAGGTGGGTTAGTGGGCAAACCGTGGGTTGCTTAGTGAATTCTAAGTTATTCTGTGTCGGGTAGCTTAGTGGGCAATAGAGATATTGCTTAGTTGCTCTATTTGTGGTGGGAATACTACATTTAGGGGGAAAGGATTTAGAGGTAAATTCCTAGGTTGCAAGCTATTGTAATCTGAATCATTGCTCTATTTGGAAGAAATGGAGTTTGGTTTGAAAAGCCTGTGAGGACAGGTTGTGATTTTCACCGCCCTTAGAGGAAGGGGGTTTCCACGTTAAGTGCTTGTGTTGTCTTTGCTGTTTGTGCCTTACTTACCGTTGTGGTTTGCATTATTGTTCCTACCATGTCAAGGAACTTGGTCTATTGACATTTAGTGGACGCCTATATTCTAACAATTGGTATCAGAGCAGGGCTCTCTCTATGTTGGTTAACACCAAGAGAGGATCATGTGCAGAATGGATGCTCCACTTAGCCTGGAGGAAGGACAATCATCTATAAGACCACCTCGTTGCAACAGCCAGTTCTATAGTTGGTGGAAGACGAGGATGCACGACTTTCTGATGGCAGAAGATAGTGAGTTGTGGGACATTGTACTAGATGGTCCCTTTATACCTACAATAGAGGTTAAGGAAGGTGAGATTACACAAGTTGTTCCAAAGACCCGTCAACAGTATAATAAAGCTGATCGAAAGAAGATCGAAAAAGCTACAAGGCCAAGAAGCTACTGGTGTGTAGGATCGGGGCTAAAGAATATAATTATATCTCCGCATGTGAGTCCAAGGAGATTTGGAACTGTCTCCGGACGGCTCATGAAGGGACTTAGAAGTCAAAGAATCAAAGGTAGACTTGCTAACTACCTAATATGAAAACTTCACTATGAAAGAAGGAGAGACCATTCATGAAATGAGCACTAGATTTGCTTCGATCACGAATGAGTTACGGTCCTTGGGAGAACCTGTTCACTCAAGCAAACAAGTCAGGAAGATCCTTCGAGTTCTTCCAAAATCCTGGTCGAGCAAGGTTACTGCTATCACTGAGGCCAAGGACCTGAAAGTGCTTACAATGGATGCTCTTATTGGAAGTCTTCAAACTCATGAAATGAATAGAAATCAAGAGGCATCAAAGAAGGAAGTGAAAAAGGATAAACCTCTATCCCTCAAGGCAGCATCAGGTAACACATCTGATGAAGAAGAAGATATGGCCTACATCACTAGGAGATTCCAAAAAATTGTGAGAAAACATGAGGGCTTTCGAAAAGGTGGAATCTTAGGCAAGGCTAAAACTGCTAATGATCTGTGTCACAAGTGTGGCAGGCATGACCACTTTATCAGAGATTGTTCTATGACTAAGGCTGAAAATACAAGACCTGAAGGAGATAAGGACATGAGAAGGGACCTGGTCCCTGACAAAAGGGAAGGAGAGCGGCTGCTGATTACGTTGTTAAGAAGGCCCTTGCCGTCTGGGGAGATTCCTCTAGTGAGTTAGATCAGTCAGAGCACCCTGAAGACGTATCAATGCTTGCTGTCAAGGATGATGAAAATGTGGTCAACACCATGTTCGCTCTCATGGCAAATTCTGATGACAAAGATGTTGAGGAAGAGGTAACACTTTCCGACATTAAACAAGATCTGCACACTTATTCTGTTACGAAATTGAGAAATCTAGCTGCTGTATTGATTGACTCAATTACTAAGTGAACAACTGAAAAGGACTTCATGAATAATAGCTTAGATATATTTCTTGAAGAAAAGGTTGGGAGGACTGATAACTTCTTGTCATTCAAGACACTTCAAGATGGAGGTGTCTCATTTGGAAATGGAAAGAAAGGATATATTCTTGGGGTTGGAAGAGTTGGAAAGTCGCTGGAGCACTCTATTGAAAATGTGTACTGTGTAAGTGGACTGAAATATAGTCTTCTCAGTGTATCCCAAATATATGACAAGGGAAATGAGGTAAAATTTTTTATCAGAGAAGTGCATAGTTACTAATCTGGTAACCAGGGAAGTAATTCTAACAGTAAGAAGGCAAAAGAACATGTACATTGCTGACCTCGATACTTCTCAGGGAGATGACCTTACCTGTCTCAGTGCTCAAAGTGAGAATTCCAATCTATGTTATAGAAGGCTCAGACATGTGAGCTCCTCTTTACTGAACAAACTTTCTTCCAGGGACCTGGTCCGTGGGTTACCAAAGTTAAAATTAAGTGACAACAAGGTGTGTGATGCATGTGTCAAAGGCAAACAAACCAGATCCACTTTCAAGTCAAAGAAGCATGTAAGTTCTTCACGTTCTCTTGAACTTATTCACATGGATCTATATGGACCTATGAGGATTCAGAGCAGGGGTGGAAAGAAGTACATTTTGGTGATTGTTGTTGATTATTCAAGGTTCACTTGGACGATGTTCCTAAGGTCCAAGGAGGAAACATACGATGTACTGATAACTTTCATAATGATTCAAGCAAAGTTAAACTGCAAGATTGCAGGGATCAGGTCCGATCATGGAACTGAATTTGAAAACGCAAAGCTTGACAATTTCTTTGCTGAAAATGGAATTCATAATGACTTCTCAACTCCCAGAACACCTCAACAAAATGGTGTCGTGGAAAGGAAGAACATAACTCTGGTTGACATAGCCAGAACTTTGCTCATTGACTCAAAACTTCCAAAAATTTTCTGGGCTGAAGAAGACACTACTTGCTATGTAACCAACCGTTGCTTGATCAGGTCCTTACTGAACAAGACACCCTATGAGCTGTTGTATAACAGAAGCCCAAACTGAACTATCTAAGGGCTTTTGGTTGTAAGTGTTTTGTACTTAACAATGGCAATGATGATCTAGGAAAATTCAATCATAGAAGCGATGAATGAGTATTTGTAGGATACTCGTCCTCCAGCAAGACATATAGAGTGTAGAACAAAAGAACCTTTTGCATTGAGGAAAGCATTCATGTGATCTTTGATGAAGCTGGTGCCTTGTCAGACTAATATCATAGAGACGAGAATGAACTGGAAGAACTCCTTCAGATTCAGAGAGATGAAGTGAATAAATCTCTGACTGAAAATGCTCAAGATCCAGGAGATGCTGACCATAAGTCATCAGAAGGAGTAAAAGAAGATGATGAGCCTGGAGAGAGACCTGGTACCTCTGCGAATGCAGACTTAAATGTTGACTCCCAACCTGAATAAAATGTTCCTGAGGATGATAAAGAAGAAGAACAAACAGATCAGCCTCAACCACCTAATGCTGAGTCCAGGTGGAAACACCAGTCATCTCATCCTCTTGACAATCTTGTTTCTCCTTTGTATTATGGGTTGCAGACCAGATCCAAAGTAAGAAACTTTGTTGCATTTTCAGCCTTCATATCCAATATTGAGCCAAAGAACATCAAAGAGGCATTGACAGATGCTGACTGGGTAAATTCTATGCAAGAAGAACTCCATTAGTTTGAGCGGAGCAGAGTATGACACCTGGTCCCTAGACCTGCTAATAGAACTATTATTGGGACTATTGTAGGTGTTTAGAAACAAGCTTGATGAAAATGGTACTATCACAAGGAACAAATCGAGGTTGGTGGTTCAAGGCTATAATCAAGAAGAAGACATTGAATATGATGAAACATTTGCTCCGGTTGCCAAAATGGAGGCCATCAGAACTATCATTGCCTTTGCAGCCTATATAGAATTCAAGCTGTTCCAGATGGATGTCAAAAGTGCTTTCCTAAATGGTGATCTGAAGTAGGAAGCATATGTAAAACAACCATTTGGGTTCGAAGATATTGATCTCCCAAATCATGTGTTCAAGATGGACAAGGCTATCTATGGACTGAAACAGGCTCCTAGGGCCTGGTCTGAAAGGCTGTCCAATTAAAAAATGATTTCAAGAGGGGCAAGATTGACAATACTTTGTTACTAAAGACTAAAGGGAGATAGTTGATTATCATTCAAGTGCATGTGGATGACATCATTTTTGGAGCCACATCTGAGGTCCTATGTGAAGAATTTGCTACTCTAATGGGAAATGAATTCGAAATGAGCATAATAGGAGAGTTGAACTTTTTCTTGGGTCTGCAGATCAAGTAAACTCCAAAGGGGACTTCAATCTGTAAAGAAAAATATATCAAAGAATTATTGAAAAAATTCCAAATGACTGATTCAAAGCCCCCTGATACCCTAATGGGGACTAACTCAAAATTGGGAGCGGATGATTCTGGTGGCTTGGTAAATCAGACTATGTACAGAGGGATTATTGATTCATTGTTATATCTAATAGCAAGTAAACCTGACATAGTTTTCAGCGTAGGGATGTGTGAAAGATTTCAAACTTGTCCATAAGAGTCACACTTGAAGGCTGCCAAAAGGATTCTAAGGTATCTGAAAGGAACATGGGACCTGGTCCTCTTCTTTTCAGCTGGAGATTCTTTTGAATTAGTGGGGTTCACAGATTCAGAGTTTGCAGGCTATCAGGTTGACATGAAAAGCACCTCCGGAATGGCCCATTTTCTAGGCTCCTCACTTATCTCATGAGGAACCAAGAAATAGAATTTGTGGCCCTCTTCACTGCCGAGGCAGAATATGTGGCCGCTGCCTCTTGTTGTGCTTAATTACTTTGGATAAAACAATAGCTGAAGGATTTTGGAATTCTTACTCACACTATCCCTCTCATGTGTGATAACACTAGTGTTGTCAGTATGGGGAAAAATCTTATTCAACACAAGAGAACCAAGCATATTGATGTGAGACATCACTTCTTAAGGGATAATGTTGAAAATGGGACTATTTGCATGCAGTATTGCAGAACTGAGGATCAAATCACTGATATCTTCACCAAAGCCTTGAGAAAAGAATAGTTTGTAACAAATAGGCTGAAGCTGGGGATGTTGAAAATGGACTGACTGGCACTTCCTAGGCATCCAACCCTCAATGGCTATGATCTGCGGGGCAGGTGTCATTGTTAACTGTAATATCTTGCGTGTTAGACCATTTTTGTACCTCTTCTGTAGGTATACACTATTGGGAACTGAAGAAGTAAGGAAGGCTCTCAACCAGTCAGAAGAAATCTTTACGTAAGGAAGGCTCTCAACCAGTCAGAAGAAATCTTTCTCTCTGCATTCAGATAGGGCCCTGGTCCTGTCTAAAGGTTAACATTCTTTTCATTGATTTTAAAACTGTCATTAAGAACCATTGACACCTCCACGTCTCAGTCATTGGTTACTCTGACCGTTGTGTCCCATCGCTTTAAGTTCAAGTGTCACGTCTCTCAGGGACCTGACACATCCTTTCAAATTTTTTTATATCTTGTCCTTCTACCCCTTTTCTAAATCATTTCAAATTATCCATTTGCCTTTCTCTACCAAAACCCTAACTTCCTTTCTTTGAAGCGTTTTCTCTTACCTTTTTCTTATCATGTCTCAATCGTCTAGTCCTCCTAAGAATGCACTAGGTTCTCCAAAAGAGATAGAGCCTGTCGATTTCTACCTATCTCATATTGTTCCCTCTCCTATGAAATCATCAACCTCCTCTCTGGTTACTGAAACAAGTTGTCCTACTCCCTTATCTTCTTTTGATCTTAATAATCCCACAAATCCTAGCCAACCTGGTCCCCTTATGTCTACCCTTTCTAATTACTTTTTTGAGGGTGACCTCCCTGAGCATCGACATTCTGAGTCAAACATCCTTGCTGCTAGTGAGAACATGGTTATAGAGAGTCTAACACAGATGTGAGACAGTCTGAGAAATGTTGAAAGTAGTGGCTTTGGTGAAATCTCTCTTGAAAACACCGGACCAATCTTTGACAGAACGCCAGAAGTTAGACTTCCTGTTACTAGTGACTCAGACGACACTGATGAGGACAACACTCCACTCAAATGGGCAGTGCAGAAAAAAATGTTGCATGTCTCTACAAAAGGAAAGGAAAAGGCTGTGGAGGAAACCCCTAAAAGTAAACCTGTTACTAGAGCTACCAACAAGAAATTTATGGGTGATGCCATGAAGTCTAACAAAGCCATTACTGAAGAAAACAGAAAAAGGAGAAAGGCCGGTATTTTAGAGGTTTCTATACCTGGATAAGGACCAGCGGTGGTTCTAAAAGTGAGCACTCTGAAAATGATATTAAACCCGTAGATACCCCACTGGCTGATATACAGAGGAGAAAGGAGGAACAATAAAAGAGGAAAGAAAAGGGAAAATCTGAAAAACCTAGATATCCCTCTTCACAAAGGGTTGTTGCGGCAACAAATGAGAAAGATAAGGAGCCGACTAAGAGGAAGGCAAAGAAGATCAAGTAAGGGAGTTCTATTACAATGTGGAGTTCAATAGGGATGAAAGTCTTCATAGAGGTGCCTATAGAAGGGATCATATCTGTGGCTGGAAAACATTGCACTCAACACTTTGCAAATGAGTGTTCCAAACTTCCAGACATGCATCGTGCAGGTATTCAGAAGAAGCTTATGAAAGATGAATACCAATTGCTGCTTGATTTTGTGAACAATGTGGTTCTCCCTCGATCTGAAAAGCATATTGTTGCCAATTCAGAAGATTTATTTCTAATGGAATCACTTTGCAAGTTTTTGACCCACTAAATCTACCTGCACTCATGTTGGAACATATGCAAAAAATGGTGATAGAGCGTAAAGGCAAGCATGGAATGGGATATGGATACTTTCTCACAAAGGTGTTCGATCATCTGAAAGTTTCAGTGGGACCAGGTACTGTTGGCACATTTAAGCAATCTTTTTCTCTTAGCACCATAGTCGAGTATTAATGCATCGAGGGTCAAACAGGACATCTGAGTAAGATGTCTCAGTTGGTGGTTGAACGAGATCAACTCAAGCGTGAACTGGAGGAACTAACTGCACTTGTGGGGAAGAATGATGGTGAAATGGCACTGTTGAAAGCTAAATTGGCCAAAATTCAGTCTGAGGGACCTGGTATTGAAGAGGTCAAAGAGTTACATCTGAAAAATACAACCCTTTTGACTCAAACTGCCATCTTCAAAAGAGGTTGATCAAAGTTCATGACTCTGCAAATGACTGTCTCACTTTTGTCATCAAATCTCTCACCCATCAGCCTCCCTCTTCCTAATACCCCCATCTGTATTCCTTCCCTGTTTGTTTTTGTGTGGGCAGTGTCCCGGGTTCTCTTTAGCAATCTATTGTCAATGTATTGAATGCTTATTTTGTGCAATGAAAGGGACTTCTGTTTTGTTGTGACACCTTCTAGTCTAATTCTTTTTCTATGATGTGTTGCCATAGACTATGGTCTTTCTATGTAGGGTTACTTTTAATTTTGGTTTACCGTCTCTCCTTTTTATGATGTAAAAAGGGGGAATCATGGGTGCTTAAGGGGTACTTAGATAGGGGGAAGTGGAAAGAGGAAAGATGTTAAGGAAGATTGTTACATGCGAAGGCATTTAGAGTTTATCATTATCAAAAATGGGGAAAATGCTATTTGTAATTTTGACGATTTGACAAACAGGGACCTTGTAAAGGGACCTGCTCTTTCGCACTCTTATCCGTAGAGTTAACAGCTAGAAAAGTACACAAGTTGACTAGGTTGGTGCAAGGTCTCCAAGTGTGGTAGAAACCTCGGCCAATGGTATGGCCTTGAAGGTTGTGTCTGTTCTCATAAGAACATCCTTCAACAGACCAAATCTTAGTTTTTGCATTATAATTTTTTAAGAGCAAAAAGCAAAAACCACTCCTTTGAAGAAGTACCTACCAAAGAGCAACATGGACCAGGTCAAGCAACTTGTGTCTTAGTTGTCTTAGATTTTTACTTCAGTGCTTATCGTTGTAAATCTAATCTAGAACTATAAAGGAATTAGATATTTTGTTCGTTTTGTAAAAAGTCTAAATCAATTGAGTTTAACTGGTTTAGTGGGCAACATTGTTTGCTGCTTAGTCAAATCCTAAGTCATCTAGTGTTAGGTGGGTTAGTGGGCAACCATGGGTTGCTTAGTGAATTCTAAGTTATTTTGTGTCGGGTAGCTTAGTGGGCAATAGAGATATTGCTTAGTTGCTCTATTTGTAGTGGGAATACTACATTTAGGGGGAAAGGATTTAGAGGTAAATTCCTAGGTTGCAAGCTGTTGTAATCTGAATCGTTGCTTTATTTGGAAGAAATGGAGTTTGGTTTGAAAAGCCTGTGAGGACAGGTCATGGTTTTCACCTCCCTTAGTGCAAGGGGGTTTCCACGTTAAGTTCTTGTGTTGTCTTTGTTGTTTGTGCATTTCTTACAGCTGTGGTTTGGATTATTGTTCTTACCGTGTCAAGGGACCTAGTCCATTGACATTTAGTGGACGCCTATATTCTAACACAAAATAAATTATTTTTTATGCCATGTTCATTATTCAAACCTTCAGCTGAATGAATGTTTTGTTATCATGGTTAATCCGTCTGCCAGCATAGAAAAAAATGTTTAATCCTAGCTGGTCAATCAATGCAAGTTTGGTATCTAAGTGAACAAGGGTAGAGGAGCAGGACCCATTAGCCACCAAGTTTGTGTTGTTTCAACTTATAGAACACAAACGAAATTTACTAGTATGTTTTTTTTTCTTGGTATTATTTAATGAAATTTACTTTGCTTGATCCGAAAAAGAAAGGAGAAAGAAAAAACATGGTTTGGTTTTAGCTCTTTTGATTCATATTGAGAATAGTAAAGGAGAATCGAAATATGTTCTCTTTCATGTTAGGATTCTGTATTATATATGTGCTTGTATTATATATGTGTTGTAATAGTCAAATGAAAAACAAATTCTTGAGAAGCAATTCTCTCTCTCTAATAGTTGAAGTGTGTGTAAGTTGGTTCCCACGCCATTAGTATAAAAAAAAGAAAATGAAATCAACAAAGAAAAACAATCAAGCTGAAAAGATCTATCAAATTTCTATGACAATATAAACTAGATTCCAACAAAAAGAGACAAAAACAAACAAGGTGTTTTAAGGTTCTAGCCGACATTAACAACTAGTAACAAGTCAAGCCCAGTGTATAAAATATCTTGCATTCACGCAAAGCCCCGAGAATTTAACAACATAGTAAAAAACATCTTGATGCATAAAGTATCTTGCGTTCACACATGGTCCAATAAATTTTCTTACCAACATAGTTTGTACTAATCATTAAAAATAAAAGTCTAGATTTTGTCTCCTTTGACAGTCTTAATATTAACGGTAATAGCTACAACATCCATTGAAATACCCGCAATGCCTTTTTTTGAAAATCCAGCAGCGTAGAGCCCATTCTCTCCTTTCCAATTTACCAACGTTCCATCTTCAAGGAATATTGAGTTATAATCTTGCATACAAAAGAAAAATTGTACATTATTTGAGACAATGATAGTAAACTTAACAGTAAGTGAAATTAGTAACTAGGAAAACTTACCGAGAAAAACATATTCGCACACGATATGTATAGGCAAGTGAAACAATTTCAAGATTCAAAATTAGAATTAAAAAAAGAATATAGTGATAATTTGCAAAACGTACCTTTAGCCATTTAGTAGCAACATTCTTGTATCCAGTAGCAAAAATGATTGCATCAAATTGGTGCTCATCTCCATTGTCAAACACTGTTGTATGTTCCTTTATTTTCGATATTTCAGGAAGTACCTAATTAACAATTCACCAAAAGTTATTTCACAAAATAATCAAAATGTTATTTTTTTTTATAATAGATTATTAATGCATAGTAGATGAACTTTTTATACAAATTTACTGTTTTAGCCAAAATTACTGAATTCTACCGATTTCGTAATTATAACAGTCACATTGTTACCCATGATAATAAACATGTATTTTTACACTTCTTCATTAAATACTACTATTAGGTTCTTGTCAGTTATCAAATTTGAACTCGTGATGTGCGCCTAACCATACAACACATGTTATACTTTTTACTATCAGATCAAAGCCCTCGGAGAAACTAAAACCATCTGTTTTCACATAATATTTCTCAAAATAGAATGAAATAAAATAAAGATAGTATCATACCTTTATATGTCCAAGTTTAATCTTGTCAATAGTACCAACATCAATTACTGGGGATCTACCTTTTGATATTTTAACAGAAAATGGGCCTTCTTCTGATTGTGGTATTCCTAATTCTGCCAAATTTTCAAATTTAAATTTTGCATACTTTGTAATTACAGTATCAACTGGTAAATATTTTAGTGTTAACATTGCAGTATGCACCATCTCCTTTGTTAGAACATAAATCTGCAAAAGCATTAGGATAAAATCTATTAAAACCTTAATAATTGACAATCATATTTATCAAAAATATAATTGGTTGTGCATGTGAAAAACTTGCATCATCTAACTATAAAAAAATTATAGCACTTTGGGAGAACATCATGAAACATATTTACGATAAGTTTCATGTTGTGATGATATTAAGAAGAAGTACAAAACTAGGTCAATTATAAGGTAATTGCATATAAATCTTCATGGTAAACATTAAGAGTAACCACATAAAATTATAAACGTTAAACTATGTATGTTGTTAGTGCAAACTATTTACGTTGTAAATATTTGTATTAATTGATGGAAATGACGAAGATGTAGAAAACGTGTGTATACGTAATAACTAAATATAATCTTTTGTTTGAATGAAATATACATATTTGGTAGAATAAATCCGAAACCAAGTTGATGACAACAATGATTTCATCAAACATAAATTGGTGCTCTAATATTTGTGAAAAAATGATTGTCGAACTAATTAGCAAAATATAAATTATTTCAAAATAAGTAGAACGTTATAACTTGGTCAAATAGGTTATCATGTCATTAATCCAATGACGAAGGTTTAGAGATACTCTTTTAACCTTATGACGAATATTAGATGATGTAATTACATAAAATGAGACTTTTGATCATTATGTAACAATGGATTTAATGAAATAATACAACAAAATTTAAGCCACAGTCAAAACATATATTATATAAAATATAACAACACAAATAGGTAACAACCATCCAAACAACTTGAAAAAGGAGGCGTATCATTATCCTTAAGTTTGTGGCATATTAAGAAAATTGAGAATTTTCATTACCAAACAAGGATAATGAATTTGACTCGACCTTCCGCTTCTCACAATTACTCTCCACACCTTCAGGCATTTGACACCAAATGGTAATGCATTTTCTTATTTCTTTGATAATAGAGTTGAGTCTTATGACAATTATTTTTTGGACATTTTCTAAGAAAAGTAGAAAATACTATAATAACATATGTGCATTTCATTCTTTCCGATCTTCTCTTTGACAGTTTTTTGTGAGGTCGCATCGAGAGTCTGTTTTTACAATATAAGAATTGCTCCATAGATCACATTGGAGTATTTGAAGCTTCTTTGGCAACTGTGAAGTCACTAGAAGAATTGCTACCCTTTTTTTTTTTTTGCGTTGTATACCTTTCTTTGGTTCTCAAGCTAAACCAATTGTAGCAAGTAGGAGAAGAATGTCGGCACATTCCATTTGTGGAAGAAAGCAAGTACAACTTATGAATCGACAACTTTCACGTAACTGTTGTGCTTTTGCTTCCTGCCTTGAAAATATTGCACGACATCCTAAAATTTAATCATTTATATGTGATTTCTTCTGCATTGCCTTCTCCGTGTTAAGCAAACAATGCACATTGCTAAATAACTGTATAAATATGGATATGGAGAATGTAGGTAATCAATCAACTCCATAAATTAAGCTACATATCAAATTCCCTTCCTCTGAAAAATAATCTTACCGCACATGAAATTTCAATTGACTCCAAATAGGTAATCAAATTAATTTCAATGAAATAAGTTATAATAACTTTACAAATGATCGTAGGTGATTGATGTAGAGTTAGGGGTTCCATCTCTTAAGTATACCTTTCCAGAGTATAACATGGTGGAAAACCTATTGGCTAAAGGGAGAGGGGGCGACAATCCCTTCTTTATTTGCCAAAGAACTTACTAGTTAAGCTAGATATATTAGGAACTACTTTCACAGGATAACTTAGGACCTTCATACCCAATTAACATGCATATATGTCCTTGATTATTTCTTTGGCTTTCCATGCCACCTTCCACTTATATATATAAATCGTGTTTAAGAACTAATCTTTGTAGTCATATAAGAAGTTGAGGCAAATTAAGATCACTTAGTCAATCTATAATATGATATTTTCTATATGTAGAAGCTTTTGTAAAATAACTTACCTAATAATGACTTTGTGTATCAACATAGTCTCAATAAGGTACTATTGCAACGTCACCAACATTGTGACTTTGCATCACCTCTTCAGAGAAATTGATGTTGCAAAACATGTACAAAATTTCTTCCACAACACGAGGGGTCGTTTGATTACAAGGATAAAGGATTTGAAGGACATATACAACTAATGCCATGAAAACCAAAATTAAAACATGTATCAAATTGGCACCCTTCATGACTCGGACGGTCGATATCTCTGTGTTTTTTGGGAAATGCATGCATGCATGCACAATCACCATTTTCCCCTTCAATCAGTTATTGTTGTATATTTCTTGAACTAACATCAATAGAAATTTATATCTCACATCATGCCTTGTCCTATGAGTATATCTAAGGTTCAATCTACATGGGGCATACCACTTTCTTCATAGGGGTCAATTGGTTTTGCGAGTCTTTTTGTCCCCCATAGAGAAGAGATTGAAAGTCTAGGTCCCTAGATCACTCTACTTTGCAACTTGAATTGATTGGTATATACTTATATTCAGTAAATAAATAAAATCCTTCTCACTGTATATTCCTCTACTAGTTGAATCATCAACTTTTTCGCTCCTCTCTCCTTCTTTAAGACTAATAATCACGTCTTTCTTTTCATAAGTAGAGAGATATTTTGAATTTGGATGAAACCTTCATTCATGAGCACATCATTCATTATCGTCCAAAACATAGATTAAAGTTGGCAAGTGAAATTAGCAAGGATTCTTAAACAAGAAATATATACTGGTTAATGCAAGATAGATTAAATTAAATCAAGAATTTATGTTTCGTATACAATTAGTGTAAATAATTTTTTATACTATCATTTATCAAGTTATCTAATTGATATCTATAACCAAGTTTCTTACAAAATATGATATTCGAAATCTTAAAAAATAAAATTTGTTATTTATATAACATGTGAAAATGACTATATAAAAAATTGTTAATTTGACAAACTATTCTACTTATAAGAGAAAAGGAACCCTAGTTCTTTTTCTTCAAACTCAGTTCCTCAAAAGAAAAAAAAGTTGTTTAAACAAATTAAATATATATGTTTGGTTTTTTATACTAAACAAATCGTCACCTCTTCAAAACATACCTTTTTTTTTCTCACGGTATAAAATAGTCGATGAGAAAGCGAATGTGAATTTGAAATTTATAATTTTGTGCTATTTAGAAATGGAATAAAAATATTTTTCTATGTTTTCAAAAAATTTTAACATCTATCACAAATTTTTAGTAATTACAATAATCCAACTTCATATTTCGTAATCACTTTCAGAACAACCAAAGTTCCCTTTTTAAAGAAAAAACAAACTAAAAGGGCTATTTCCCCCAAATGTCCTCCATTGACAACAGTAGCCAATAAATTGGCCCATTGTTGACGGTCAAGAAACTCACACTCATTCTCTTGATGAATAGAGTTACAACATAACATGTGCTAGTAAAAAGTAACAAGTACCAAAATAAAAAAATTAAGACACCGACTAAACTGACCAAACACCACCAATATCGATTAAAAAGAATCAACAAACACAAATCTACATGCATACAAACAAAAAAACAAAGAAGTAAAGACAAGGTATAGAGACATATAGAGAGACTTACTGAGCTTCTAACAACAATTGATGCGTGACTTCCATAATTTGAAAGATCAAACACTATTTCCATTTCAAAGTTTCTTGATCCAACAACCAATACATTTTTTCCCGGATTTATAGTCACTTGAATGAATTATTTCGCCTTCAAAATTTTCAATCCCTACCACCTTTGAAATATAACCTTCGTTATTTTCTCCCGTATCCAAAATCAAGTAGTCACAAGCACACACTTCCAGATCTCCACTAGCCAAATCTCTTGATTTGACGTTCCATTTATTCTCCTCATTATTGAAAAACGCCAATTCAACACAAGTTTGAAATTTTGATTTGACACTGAAACGCTCGACATACTTGTCTAAGTATTGAATAAACTCATTTTTGATAAATATTTTTGGGAAGTTGTATGTGGCATAAATGGTAATGAACAAAAACCCATAACTAAATGTAAGTTAAGTCTATCGTAGGTCTTTTTCTTCCACAAATAAGCACAACAACCCTCATTTTCTAATACAACATATTTTATATTGAACTTGTTTAAACAAGTTGAAACCGCTATCCCTGATGTACCATCTCCAACTACAACAACTTCAACTTCCTGCTTCGAGAAATTCACCATTGCAAAATTTTTAGAAAGTTAAAGAGAGTTTTTTTTAGTATTGTTGAAATAAAATTGCAACAAGAGTTCAAGAAAGGGGAATTTAGCCAATGAGGTATGTATATATAGTCTTCAAATGAGATTTATTATTTTTTGCCTTTTTTAAAAAAGTAATGGAGAATAACGTTACAAGTAGAAGCATATTAGTTTGGAAGTAAGACTGTAGATTTGTCATTTAGTGTTATGAATGCTTATAATTTCATCTATAATTTGTTTTATATGAAGACACTATTGCTTTGTGTCTTCACTCATGTTCATGGTATTTAATATATTTATTCTCGCAGTTTCATTTTATATGATGGCAATTAGATATGAAGCTTAAAAAAAGAAAGAAATATTTTTTGAACTTGTTTCATCGTAAATTATATGTAGTGCCATATTGGCTCAAGGGTGGTTAGTCGTCAAACACCTTTCATCAAAAAAATTGGTTGTCATCAGTCAAAATATATTAGTTCATACATATATTAAATCGTAAATATCCTTTACAAAAGTCTTAGATGCATCACTGGCCATAAGAATGTACGTCATAATTAAAGGTTAAATGAAGAGTTTAAGTAGTATAAGAAGTTCGATTCATTTTCAACGGTTTAAAAGGAAAATAGTGTCGTGTTTAATTAACGGAGTTGGAGTTGGCCGATATGTATGTTTTTTTTTGAGTTTAAGAAATACTTTTTTTCTTTAGAATTTGTGTTTTTGCAACAAAATCTGAGTTTAATTTTCTCAATTCTTTGATAGAAGTAAAAACATTTAATTGAAAGTTATCTTTAGCTTAAGCTAAAACGTGAAAAATACATTTTTCTATAAATGGACTTTGCAGATTCAAAAAGAGATTTACAACAATTAATTAAATTTGACTAAATTTAAATTACAACATGATTGAATTTGACTAAATTTAAATGACAGCAATTTAATTGAATTTGACTAAATTTAAATTACAACAATTTTATTGTATTTGACTGAAAAACAATAATTTAATTGAATTTGACTAAATTACAACAATTTAATTGAATTTTACTAAAGTTTATTGAGGGTCTAAACCCAAAGCATACATTTTGTCTTGGGATAAGGCACAAGTACCCCCCTAGACTGTGACCGAAATCCCAGAGACACACCTTAACTATTCTAAGGCTCTATTACCCCCCCTAAACTCATTTTTGTGTAATTTTGTACACTTTTTGACTTACGTGGCACACTCTGTGACTCCACTTAAGTGAGGCGTGTGGGAGATATTTGGAGACCACGTACGCTAAAAAGGTGCACAAAATTATAAAAAATATAAGTTTCGGAGGGGGGGGGGGGTAATAGGACATTAGTTTAGCTAAGGTGTGTCTCTAGAATTTCGGTCATAGTCTAGGGTGTACTAGTGCCTTGTCCCTTTTGTCTTTTTATTTGTGTCTTAGATTTTTCAAATACATAGTTACTCAACTAATTAATAGTTATTAATTAATTAGATCAGAAAGTTATTTCATTGTTGAAAAAATAAGAATCAAGAAAAAAAGCTGATTTGATGATATAGTTGTCATGACCCGAGGCTACACTCTGGGCAGGACTGACACTCGAGAATTATTGTTGGCCCCAACTGAACTCTTGGCCTGGCTTAACTCATAGCGAAAGACTTAAATAACATGAAAATAGTCTCAAAAAGGTAAACTCATGGAATAACTTAGAATGTCTTAAAAGAACATTTAACTAGCCAAGATGGCAACACAAGATTCAACATAAGCCAATAACAAGATATTGACAAATGAACTAACTAACTGTCTATGAAGACTCTAAACTGTGAGGAATGTTGGGACAAGAACCCCGATCATCCTAACGACTGAAAGTACTAAAGCAATGTAAATAAGGATCCTCCAGAAAGCAAGGAGGCTCACCAGCTGACTCTAAGTGCTCGACTGGATCAACAAGGTGCTGGGAGCTGATCCTGGTTACCTGTATTTGCATCATAAAATGATGTAGGCCAAATGACATCAGTACATTGAATGTATGAGCATGCGAAGAGAATTCTAAACAATACATAAGCTTGAACTGGAATTTGAAAGAAGCACTTACCTCAACTTTACTCAAACTCATGGATACTCAACTCAAATGTAAAATTAAACAACATTAAAGATGTAGTTTATATGAAGCATTTAAAATAGTAAGAAACAACTCAATATACATATATAATAAAGTAATATAACTTTGTGGGAGTTTCTCTAACAGACAACCATCACTATGAGCTATGTGACGATACAACGTCTCGCCCACGCTACCAGAACTGTCCTATAAGTTGCTGGGATATCGAACGTCTCAACTAAGTGGATCCACTAGTCTATGCTAAAAAGCACTAAGGAATCATCTAAAAAGTATGACCCTTTTCTACCCACTTTGGCTACATTCTTTAAGGAGACATTGAGTTGTTATGAACTCGTCCCCACATCGGTGCTAAATACTACTCCCAAAATACTCAACTCATATGTTTAAAAATAAAAACTTTTTCTGTGGTTTGAGATAATTACTCAAAAACTAGCTCAAAGGCTCTCTTGGAAATCAGTGTTTCCTCTCTTGTTTAGATGTGAAACATTTACTCTTTGGGAATACTTAGTTCCCATATACTCTTTTTGAATGAATGAACTTCCTTTGTTACTCTTACTTAACTCAAAACTCAAGTCTTAAAACAAGATCAAAACATTTGTAAAAGGCTTCTTGAAAGGACTCTAAGAACTTTCTAAACTTGGCTCTTAACTTTCCTTGAATTTGAATTTATGGATTCAAGGTTATGATTCATGTTTGTGGATTATTTCTAGGTGTTTAGAAGTCATTTGGAGTAGTTAGAATCAATAGGAAGTGTTAGTACACTTTAGAAAGACTCAAACGGGCTAAACGACGAAAAATGGGTTGGGGCGAACGACCCTGGAGGACTACTGGCGCGCCGCGCCAGCCCCAAAGTTCAGAGAACCATTTCTGGCACACTGTTAGCGCGCTGCCCCAGCCTTCCTGGCGCTATGGGGGCGCATCACGCCAACATCACCCCAGGCAAAACTGACGAACTTTTTCTCTCATTTTCTGACCTTAGTTCGATCGATTCTTTTTCTCAATAGCTCTTTAGATTCAGGTACCCAAAACATACACACAAGAATTTAACTCAAAGCAACTCTAATAATCAACGTTAAACTCTCAAGAACTCCTCAATCTCATTCCAAGTTCAAGAACACAACTTAAGAACATCAAATTCTCAATCTTTTAGGACAAAGTTACACTGAATTATTCATGTTTGGCGTGTGGGTGAACGAACCCAACGCTATGTGAAACTCACATACCTCGTAGGATCAAATCCTTGGCAAAATCCGCAATCAATTCCTCAAGAAATCGACGAATCTAGACCTTTTTTTCTCCTTTCTCCTCTTGTGTTCTTTCTCTAAAAACCCTAGCGTGATTTTCAATTGTGTAAACTGAACCAGTTCAGTTTAGACCCTAATATAATTACCAAAAATGAATTTAATTAATTGGGTAGTGAAAAGACCATAATACCCTTCTAAAATCCTGTTTTGAATTTCCTTATCTAGACAAACCAACTTCAAATGGACATATCTCTCTCATACGAACTCAGAATTGAGAAAACTCGGTGGCGTTGGATTTCTACAATATTTTGCAGCACATCTAACTTGTCACGCCCCGAGGCTACCCCCTAGACGCGGACACAGGACCTAGGATGAAGAGTAACTCAAGCTAACCCTGCTGGCATATCATAAGCAACTAAAGTAAACTGAAGCAATAAATACTGTGCGGAAGCTAAATCATATGATCATCTGAAATGATGGGGAATACCCATATCCTATCTGAATAAATGAAAACTGAGAGTTTGAATACAAATGAAAAGTCAAACTCTAACACTATAACTGAATCTATATATGTCTCAAATAAGCCTTTAAATTGACTAGAAGTGTTGGGACATGCCCCAGCTAAATCTAGACATGCCCCAGCTAAATCTAGCAAAACCTAAAATCTAAAGACTAAAATGGAAATATAGCATGTCAACCATCCTCGAATAATGAGGACTCGTCACTGATGCTGCTGAATTGAAGATCGAGAACCAATCTATGCGTGATCTGTCTGTTGAGAACCTGAATCTACATCACGAGAAGATGTAACGCAGGGTATGCGTCAGTACTTGAAAGGTACTAAGCATGCATGATAGAGTAAAGTTGAATAATAACATAACTGAACAAGCAATAAAGCAATGATATAATCTGAACATGATAAGGATACTGGAAATACTGAACATGGCTAAACTGAATGCAATGACCAAGTTTATAACATGCTGAGACTGAATATTGAACTGTAACTAGTGACTTGGTCAGTGCAATATAGTCTGACTAAACTGTAAGGGAGCTACTAATAACCGACATAAAACCACATAAGCTAAATGTGGAGTCCGATGTATATGCCCCATCGAGAGGACCCAATATACCCTGCCAGAGGTATAGAGGCGAACCCACTAGTGAAATCCCACATACTTGATGACAAATTCCATGGAGAAATCTTTCGATTCGGGGCTAAAATTGATGAAGACTTACTACATTTTTGGACTACGACTTGGTCGACTCTTTTTCCTTCTGTGTTGTAGTTTTTCTAAGTTTTTGGTGAATGATTTGCTTAGGGTAGATTTTAGTTTAGTTAATGGGCTAAAACTAGCCAAAACTACGTAGTTTAGGGGTTAAACGACTTAGTTTAGGGGTCCAACACATAAGAAAAATACCAAATTATCCCTGACTTAATATCTGTCGGGGTCACCGATGGACGGGACCGATAGACCATGGATCGACCGACTGTCCTTGCTGGTCAACCATCGATCGGTGACTGGGAGTCGAATTTGGGGTCTCAATCCACGGACCAAGACCACGGTCTCTGGCCTGGCCTACGATCTGTAGGTCTGACCGTAGGTCGACACTTGATATACCGTGAGTTTACGGTATTTCTAATACATTTCACTTACAAGTTGTGTGTGTCTAGGGCCTTTTTATATTGGTTTTTATGGTTTTTATCATGTTTTGCAGGAAAGGTGTTCAGGCGCGAAAGTTTAGAGACAGCTGAAGGAAATGCAGAAAAAAGGCATCTACGGAGGTGATCTATGGACCGTAGATCCATCCACGGTCCGTAGGTTATGACCGTAGATTAGCAGGCATGCTATTAAGGACAAATCAGGGAAGTCTGACAAAGTGTGGAACCACGGTGCCCATTGACGGTCCGTAGATCCATCTACGGACCGTACTGTTGATCCGTAGAGTGAGACTGTGAGGGTTCCAGTACCTGATTTTTGAAAATTCTAAGTATATAGCTACGGAGGGGATTGACGGACCGTAGGTCGATCTAAGGTCCGTACTGTTGGTCCGTCGTTTGCTTCAGAGAAGCTGATTTTTGGAAGCTGAAATATTTTCTAAGTCTCGAGTGACGGAAGGGACTTACGGACCGCAAATCCATCGACGGTCCGTAAGTCGGTCTCGTGGATTGAAGACGCGTACCTGAACAAAACTTTCCTTAATTTGTTTCCTTTTTTATTTAGGATTTGTTTTCTATAAATAGGACATGTAAACCTCATTTTTGGGGTTAGACACTATTATTCTATTTTTGCTTTGTAACTTTGGAGATTAATTTGCAACCCTAGCAATTATTGATTTTCCAAGTTCGTTTTGAAGATTTTGGCTTTGCAATTCAAGTTAATTCTCTGGGTTTATTATTCTTTTTACGTAAGTTCATGATTTCTTCATCTACAATTATGAATGGTGTTTTGCCAATATGAGTAACTAAATCCACAACTAGGGTTGTGGGAACCATGATCAATTAACAAAGTATGAATAGTAGATAAGCAATTCTTGACTAGTATTTTGCATGCATTGATAATTCTTTCGTTTAGAAGTCTTTTTAACGGTGGCTAACATTAGAACTCGCCTTGTTACTACTTGTCGGACCAAGGAGGTAATTAACAAGAAAAGAATTATCAACATAGATTTAGTGTGATACTATCTAATAGGCTAGTGTCGATTGGTGCGAAGTAATAACTAAGCCAAACATCGATTATGATGTCTAATATGAAGTAAAGGTAAGGGTTAGTAAATTATACACACGTAGCCGGACCAAGGTGCGGGGTGAAATTGTCTAGATACCGGACCAGGATTTAGAGATACCTAACTTATCACTTTGCATGTAATACACTAGAAAATGATTGCTATTACTAGGATTACTGCGTTATGAAACTGTGGGGAACACGTATACCCTAGTTATTTCTCTTATCTTGATAACAACCTAAGTTGAGTTTGATTATTGATTACTTATTAAGTTCTTACTATTTGTTTCACACAAGCACAACCCCCCTTTTATTACCTGTTTCTAGAAATAATTTGACTAATTGAATATAATTGTTGGTTAAAAGTAAAGTCTAAACCATTTTTCTCGTGGGATCGATCCCAACCTACAAGTTGGGTTCTTTGCTTGATAACAATCGCTTATGCTTCTGAAAGGAGGTGTAATTTGAGCGTATCAAATTTTGGCGCCGCTGCCGGGGAATCTGGCTTTTAGATTTAGTTTTAACTATATTATTGAACGTTAGTCAAATATTTCCTAATTTTGCTTCTTTTTCTTTGTTTTTGTCTCACTCAGGTTCCGACTCTAGTGTATGCCAAGTACACGAAGCCAAGGCGAACCACTTACTCCGTACGATCTAGAGTTGAACAGAACTTTGCGAAGAATGAACAATCAAGGACTTTCAGTTCATCCTATCGAAGGAAATCTAGATGAAGCAGTTGAGTTACAGCAGCCAAGAGTAGTTGGTGGGGAAAATCGGGGTCTAGCTGAAAATCAATTGGGAGATGCAGTGAGAGTGCATGGTCTACCAGGCCCACAACAACATGACAACTATCGGGGCAACATCGACATAGCAAATTTTGATGGACCCATTGTCCTACCTCCGGGGCACACATTTGTGGTGACTAGTAGTTTGATGCAGATGCTTACAGAAGAGGCTTATTTTCAGGATCGCCATCGGAGGATCCACATGCTCACTTGGCCAAGCTAAGGGTGGTTTGCAAAAGTTGTGTAGGTAGACTAGACTTGGATATGAATGTCATTGGATTACGAGTGTTCCCTCTGTCACTGACAGGCTATGCTGCAGTATGGTTCACTGAGCTTCCTTATAACTCAATTTTCACATGGGACCAACTAGCAGAGGTGTTTAAAGCAAAGTACTATCCAGTGTCTAAAAAGCTCAATCACAAAGATAGGGTCAACAATTTTGTGGCATTACCTGGAGAGTCTGTGAGTAGCTCTTGGGACAGATTCACTGCTTTCGTAAGAAGTGTCCCAAACCACCGTATTGATGATGAGTCACTAAAGGAATATTTCTATCGAGGACAGGATGATAACAATAAAGCAGTACTTGACACTATTGCTGGAGGCTCATATGGTGATTGTACATATGCACAGATTGCTAAAAAATTGGAGAGGATCTCTCGCAACAATAAAGCGTGGTGCACTAGGAGGTCAGATACTGGGAGAAACACATTTCCTGTTCATAATGCTACTGTTAACTCTGCAGATGATATTCGTGAGGAGATGGCTCAGATGAGGACAGAGTTGGGGTTGGTATTAAAGCATGTGAGTGGAGGAGCAGAAAAGGTAAATGCTGTAAACTACTTAACTAGAACTCCACCACCAGTTGAGAAGTGTTACTATGAAGAGGACACTTATGCGGTGAACGATCAGACTTGGGGTTTCCGACCAAACGCCCAAGGATCCAACACGGAAAATTGGCGCCAAGGTCAAGGGAACCAAGGTCGAAACTATGGAAATTACAACCGAGAGGGTCACTATGTCCGAGATGGGAACTTCAATCGCGACAACAACTACAACAGGAACAACTATGACAACAGAAACGATCGGGTTGGACCCTATGTTCCCCCTCAAAATCGGGAATCTGGTGCTAGGGAAGCTGGAGGTAATATGACATGTATGGAAGATATGCTGCATAAGATGATGAGAAAGTTTGATGCGACTGATGAGAATGTGAAAGAGATGAGAAACGACTTATCTGGTATTGGTCAAAAGGTTGACGCCCATGCAGTGTCAATAAAGCATCTAGAGTAGCAGATGACGCAGTTGTCTACTACAGTGAACCCGCGTCAACCTGGCACTCTTCCAAGCAACACCATCCAAAATCCAAAGAATGATGGACATTGTATGTCAATTACTACTCGAGGAGGTAAGCAAACCATAGATCCACCTATGCCGTCTGTGGTGGAAGTTGAGAATAGAAAAGAAGATGATGTGGTGAAAGTTAGAGAGGAGTCAGAGGTTGTGACAGAACAAGAAGTGGAGATACCTCAGAAAGTGGTTCCCATACCTAGACCTCCACCACCTTTTCCACAGAGGTTAGTGAAGAAGACTGAAGATGGTAAATATCGCAGGTTTATCACTATGTTGAAGCAGTTTTCTATCAATGCCCCTTTGATAGAAGCCTTGGAGCAAATGCCTGGATATGCAAAATTCATGAAAGATATGGTGACAAAGAAAAGGTCTGTGAGTTTCGAAGATGATGATATATTGCAGCATTGTAGTGCTATTGCTACAAGATCTCTGGTGCAGAAGAAGGAAGACCCTGGTGCTTTCACGATCCCATGTACTATAGGGTTATTACACTTTGCTAAGGCATTGTGTGATCTTGGTGCTAGCATCAACCTCATGCCTTTATCTATTTACAAGAAGTTGGGTCTAGGGGATCCAAAGCCCACTGCAATGCGGTTACTGATGGCTGATCGGACTGTGAAGAGGCCCATAGGTGTGCTCCATGTTATGCTAGTGAAAGTAGAGTCTTTCATCTTTCCGGCGGATTTTGTGATCCTTGACTGTGAGGTTGATTTTGAGGTTCCTATCATCCTTAGGAGACCATTTCTTGCCACAGGGCCTGCGTTGGTTGATATGGAAAATGGACAGATGAAGTTCAGACTAAACAATGAAGAAGCAACTTTCAATATCTGTAGATCCATGAAGCAGAATGGTGAGCTACAAACAGTATCTGCTATAACTTACAGAGTGGAGAATTGGTCAGAAGTGCAAATTGAGAGCGAATAGGTGTTGAGGCACTAGCAGCAGTCATGATCAATTTTGGTAGTGATGGTATTGAAGAGTATGATGAGTTGGTAGCCGCACTTGATAAGTATGAATATCGGTCCAAACCAAAGAAGTATGAGCTAGACATGAAGAATCGCGAGTCCCCACCCACAAGACCATCTATTGTGGAGGCACCGAAATTGGAGCTTAAAGCTCTACCACCGCACTTGAGGTATGTATATTTAGGCGAAGAGAATACTTTGCCGGTCATCATTGCAGCAGATTTGAATGCAAGACAAGTAGAGTGTTTGGTGACTGTATTAAAGAGGTTCAAGCGAGCGATTGGGTGGACTATTGCAGATATTATTGGGATCGCCCTCGGTATCTGTTCTCACAAAATCCAACTCATGCCAGATCATAAGCCCAGTGTTGAGCACCAGAGAAGATTAAATCCACCTATGCAAGAGGTAGTCAAAAGGGAGATCATCAAGTGGCTGGATGCGGGAGTTATTTATCCCATCTCAGATAGTAATTGGGTATGTCCTGTGCAGTGTGTACCAAAAAAAGGTGGTATGACTGTGGTTCCAAATGAAAGAAATGAGCTTGTTCCAATGAGGCCTGTCACTGGATGGAGAGTTTGTATGGATTACCGGAAGTTGAATGCGTGGACAGAAAAAGACCACTTTCCTATGCCATTCATGGACCAAATGTTGGATAGACTTGCAGGCAAGGGTTGGTATTGTTTTCTTGATGGGTATTCGGGCTACAATCAAATTTCTATAGCTCCAAAAGACCAAGAGAAGACCACCTTCACTTGCCCATATGGGACTTTTTCTTTCAAACGGATGTCATTCGGATTGTGCAATGCTCCAACGACCTTCCAGAGATGTATGATGTCGATATTTTCTGATATAGTGGAGGACACTATTGAAGTGTTCATGGATGATTTTTCAGTTGTAGGTGATTCGTTTGATCATTGTCTAGAACATCTGGCCGAGGTGCTCAAAAGATGTGAAGACTGCAACTTGGTGCTGAATTGGGATAAATGTCGTTTCATGGTAAAAGAAGGTATAGTGCTGGGTCATCGAATTTCAGAGAAAGTTATTAAGGTTGATAGAGCTAAAGTTGAGGTAATAGAAAAGCTTCCACCACCCATCTCTGTAAAAGGTGTTAGAAGTTTTCTTGGGCATGCAGGTTTTTATAGAAGATTCATCAAAGATTTCTCAAAAATTGCACATCCATTGTGCAAACTGCTCGAGAAGGAGAGTAAGTTCTATTTTGATGATGCTTGTCTTAGAGCATTTGGAGAGTTGAAGGAAAAGTTGGTTACCGCACCTATCATTATTTCACCGGATTGGGGACAACCGTTTGAGGTAATGTGCGATGCGAGTGGAGTGGCGCTTGGTGTAGTATCGGGTCAAAGGCGTGAGAAAATTTTTCACCCTATTTACTATGCTAGCACAGCCCTAAATATGGCCCAGAGGAATTATACTGTGACCGAACAGGAACTTCTTGCGGTGGTTTTTGCATTCGAAAAATTTCGTTCCTACTTGCTTGGTACTAAGGTCATCGTGCATACTAACCATTCTGCATTGAGGTATTTGATGGCGAAAAAGGATGCAAAACCACGATTGATTATATGGGTATTGTTGCTGCAAGAGTTTGATTTTGTGGTAAAAGATAGAAAGGGAACCGAAAATCAAGTTGCCGACCACTTGTTCAGATTAGAGGAGGAGGCCATGCTAAAGCTTGGAGATAGGACTGAAATTAATAATGCCTTTCCAGATGAACAGGTATTGGCTGCTTCTAATGATTTGATTCCTTGGTTCGCAGACTTTGCTATTTATTTGGCAAGCGATATTGTGCCACCCGATTTGTCTTTTCACCAAAGGAAGAAGTTTATGCATGATGTGAAGAAGTTCTTTTGGGATGAACCTTATTTGTATCGTAGTTGTGCTGATGGGATTATTCGTCGCTGCGTGCTTGAGGTTGAGATGTTGAGTGTACTTGAAGCATGCCATTCATCGCCCGTTGGTGGGCATCATAGTGGTATTCGGACTGCACATAAAATTTTACAGTGTGAATACTATTAGCCTACCATCCACCAAGATGCTCATGATTTCGCCAAATCTTGTGATCATTGCCAAAGAGATGGAGGGATTTCAAAGAGGCAAGAGCTCCCTCTGAATCCTATCCTAGTGATCGAATTGTTTGATGTATGGGGCATTGATTTCATGGGTCCATTTGTAAGTTCATATGGGATGAAGTATATTCTTGTTGCGGTTGATTATGTATCGAAGTGGGTGGAAGCAGTAGCGCTCTCCAACAACGAAGGTAAAAGTGTCACCGCATTCTTGAAAAAGAATATCTTCTCCAGATTTGGTACACCGAGGGCTATTATTAGCGATGGAGGCTCTCACTTTTGTAATAAGTTGTTCAAGACACTACTTGAGAAATATGGTGTCCGTCACAATGTAGCCACTCCTTATCATCCACAGACTAGCGGTCAAGTTGAAGTGTCCAACAGAGAAATAAAGCAGATATTGGCGAAGACTGTGAACGCCAATCGAACGGATTGGTCAAGGAAGCTTGATGATGCTCTATGGGCATATCGCACTGCATACAAGACCCCCATATGTATGTCGCCTTACCAACTTGTATATGGGAAGTCATGTCATTTACCAGTAGAGCTAGAACACAAGGCTATATAGGCAATGGAGAAGTTAAATTTGGATTGGGGCACTGCATCTAATCAAATGATGAATGACTTGAACGTGCTTGATGAGTTTCGCCTAAAAGCTTATGAAAGTTTAGCCTTATACAAAGAGAAGATGAAGAGGTATCATGATCAAAGAATTGAAAAACAAGAATTTGTGGTTAGTGATCGTGTGCTGCTATTCAACTCTAGGTTGCGCCTATTTCTAGGCAAACTTAAGTCCAAGTGGACAGGGCCATTTTTGCTCACAAAAGTGCTATCGCATGGAGCGGTTGAGCTTGAAAATAAGGATGGAACAAGGTTTGTGGTGAACGGGCAAAGGATCAAGATCTATCTGGGAAATGCTGAAACTGTGCAAGAAGTGATTGAGGCCTGCAATCTTGATGAAGTCTGAGTAATCAAGATACCTGCGTCATGCCGCGACGTTAAATCAAGCGCTGCTTGGGAGGCAACCCAAGATGAACAATCTAGCCAACGATAGGGTTTTGTTTTCCATTATGTAGTTTAGCTTTCTTTGATTACTTGCGTCTTTGTATCAATGTAGGTAGGGGTTTCAGTATTTTAGTTCTTAGTGTTGGCTAGAAGTAATATAGGGTCCGTGTCTAAAAAGTGTTCAGAAAATGTAAAAAAATAGCCTATTGGTTGCTACATGTGCAGGTACACCACGCAAGAAATCTGCAGAAAATGGTCTGGTGCAGAGGTCTACGGACTCCATCGACGGTCCGTCGATTGATCCATGGACCGTCAATGGTATCCGTAGATCCCAGGTAAGTCCCTAAATTTGTCCAAGTATAATAGTGATCTACGGTCCTAATCTACGGACCGTAGATCAACTCACGGACCGTAGACGGGGTCTCGTGGGTCCAAACCCTAAAGTTATCTGACCCGATTCGGACCCCCATTACTTAAAAGCCCCCATGTTTCAAATCATTTCCCTTCCCTCCATTACTCCCAAAACCGTTTCACCCACTCTTTAAACTCCCCAAATCACTCCATAACCACCACATAATATCCTCCCTTCCATAAATTCCCAAAATTCCTTCCATACCAAACTCAACCCATCCCATAATCTACCAAAAAGGGTCCGGTGTTTGGTCAGTAACGAAAAGGTGACTCCTTGGTCTCTCTAAGCATAGTACCATCACGCAATCACCCCACTCCTTGTTGCTTGTAAGGTAATAGACTTTCTCTTCACTTTGAATTTCGATTCATAGATTGAATATAGAGGGTCGGGAGTTGGGTCTTGACTTTGGGTAATTGTTAGATGAAATTGCATGATAAACTTGAATATTACAATGCCCTTGGAACGATAGATAGTGATTGTATAGCATTGGTGTAATTTATGTGATCGTAAATACTATATGCTAGTTTCGACTTAGGGTTCCACATCTAGTCTAAATTGTTGGGTATAATAATCGGTCGGAATCTTAAGAATGACGAACTAGCATATTTTAAGTTTGTAAATGCATGAGGAGGTTGTGTTACTGTTGAAAACAAAAGCCAAAAATGTATAATACCTGGCACTGATGGCTTCCACGATACCCCATCTACGGACCGTAGATGGGGTTTGTCATTAGATGCACCTGCAAATTTTCACCAAGTGTAAAACCATGGCGGTGGACTACGGTCCGTAGATCCATCTACGGACCGTTCTGCACTTCCATGGTTTCTATTTGCGACCTATATGCCAGGCCCCCTGATCCATGGAAGAGATCCACGGACCGTAGATCAGTCTACGGACCGTAGGTCTCCTCCGTGGATGACCACTATAGCATCTATCAAATTTTTTTGTGGACTTAGTTTAGGGTCGTTACCAATTCTAAAAAGTTTCTTTTGCCGCATATGGTTAGTTTTGGCACTAATATCGTTCCCGCAGGTACATTGACACCCAATAAGATGGTCACCTACTCAAAACGGGGCAAGTCCAAATCGGTTGCCCCTAGTTTCCGGTTGATTGAAGAGGACACCGAGAACAACTCTGACCCAGCATATGTGCCTCTCAACCCTAGGGCTTCTCGCGCTACACCCAGAAGCATCCCCGGAAGGTGATCCCCGACGTAGTCACTGTTTCCCAGTCTGATGAGGAGCACACACTGATCGGGTCACCAACTGGGGCTGCTTCTAGTTCAGAGGGACCTATGTCCGGATCCGAGTCTACCCATGCCTCAGGCTCCCAGTCTGCCCACTCTTCACAATCAGAGTCTGTCCATGCTACAGTGTCCAACGCCAAATCATCCACAGGGTCTGGAGAGAATGACCAAGCAGCCTCATCTGATGAGGCAACTAGTTCAGAGTCCATGCCTGCACCAAGGAATGATGAACTCGCTCCTGTAGCAGGGGAGCTGAATAGGTGGTGTGTAGAGGGTCAATGGCAAATCTATCGGGATGCAAAGATGGTCAATGACAAACAAAAGATAGCTCGATTAATTCAAGATGAGCGCAGAGTCCTCACGGGGAGCTTGCATACTGTTCCAGCTATTCATCGGCTGTTCAAACTTCACAAGTGTGACTGGATGGCTCGAGACCCAGGGACGTATAGCGAGGAGATTGTCCGGGAGTTCTATGCTTCCTCTGTTGCCACTCTCCGCGGGTCCATTTCCAAGCGGTCAAAGCCAGTAGCTCAGGCTCCGCTTACTTCCACTTTGGTTCGAGGGTGTCCGGTGGACATATCACCCGCCACCTTTAGCCGTTTTCTCTATGGTCCTACCACGGGCCACTCTTGGTCTCCTAACACTTTAGAGTTTGATTACCGCTGGGACATCGTGCGGAGTGGCGCTTTCCAGAGGAATGCTGAGCAGCGAAAGGCTGTGATACTATGGCTGGCCAAGTACATTGCTGCGGATGGCGAGCGAGCGAAATGGGTCGCTGCTCCACGGTTGGGCATCCGGAAGGCCACGTTAAATTTTGTGGCCAAGTTCTTCTGGCTGCTGGTGCGTAACAGAGTATCTCCTACAAAAGCTAACAATCAAGTCACTTGGGACAGAGCGGTGATGGTTGTAGCATTGGTAGCAGGAGTAGAGATCGACTTTGCCCGCATGCTTCTGGCAGAGATTCACGAGAGAGCTTTCAGGACCTCCACTACTTACCCCTTCCTATGTCTGATCTTTCACTTGTGCAGGGACTCTGGAGTGCTGATCTGGCATTGTGACAGGCTAGTCCACCCTACAGGGGCAATGGACATCGGCCTTATTCGGGATGACACAAATGTGGCAGCACCTCGCAGAGAGCCTCAGGTTGAGGTACCTCCTTTGGGTGCCGATCTTGCAGACACAGTGGGGCAATCACAGAGTGATGACCTAAGCATCCCCGATCACACCGACATTGTTCAGGGCACCTCATCTCAGGCAGCTAGTATGGCTCCTAGCTCTTCCTGGTCCACACAGCAGTTAGGAGCTACTGTGGTTCCTTTGGCCAGAGTCCAGAAATTAGAAGCTCAGATGGCCACCTTGCTACATCAGATCCAGCCGTGGATGCAAAAGTCCATCTCCGAATCAGAGGCCAGAATGGAGCGCAGGATGAAGGGGATGATGGACCGTAAGGTCCTGGCTGTTAATAAGCGACTTGACGCCTTTGATTTGCAAGTCCTCGAGCGATCAGCGCCGTCCACAGACTTATCTGCTTTGTAGGCTGACATAGCCATGCTCCGGACCGACGTTGATGCCATTCTTGCTGCACCTTCAGTTGAGACCCAAGCTGCCCCTACTGCGCTGGCTGATGATACAGTGCTAGATGCTCTATTCAGTGGCATCGCCGAGGAGGGGCCTGCACCGACACATGCCAAAAGCAAGAGGCACCGCTCTCATCGCACGGAGAAAGAGAAAGCTTAGAAAAGACAGCGTCGGCAGGAGAAGGAGGCTAGGAGGGCGTCGATTGCAAACGAAGAGTTGCGCCAGCAGAGGGTGCGTGAGAGAGCTGCAGGGGCATCGAGCTCTGCCCCAGTTGCTGAGGTTCAGCCTATTTTGAGGGGCATTGCGAGCACCACTGATGGTGCGGAACGTTTGATAGAGAGCACTACTGAGGGTGCTAGGATTGCTGAGGTGGGCACTACTGAGGGTGCCCCCACTGATGATCCAGAGGGCTTCGGGAAACCAAACTCCCCTGCTTGTTGATGATTCGCCGGCGCTTTGCGCCACAGGTTTGCTTCACCCAAATCCATTTTCTTTTATTGTTTATGTATGCATTGTGGACAATTGCATCTACTTTTGTTGGGGGTGGGGTAAATGGATTGTGAGTGATAGGGTGAAGTCTGAGTAACCCAACTCATGAATCCTCTCTTGGGGTTTTCTTGCCTGTTTTCTTTTCCCCCAAGAGACTGTTTAATTTTTGTTGAACCGGCATGTCTTAGGATTGTATGTGTAGAAGCATGATACAGAATGAAGCATGATGGCTTATAAAAAAAATGATACCCATCAGATTCTGGGTTGTATGCTAGAAGTAGGCTACGATTAGTTGATTGTGTTGGCTCTGAGTATGACATAGTAACAATCGACCTTATGACATGACTAGACCTGAAACTTGAACTGGGTAATCTGATAATCTAATAATGAAACTATGTGCCAAGAGTGGGTGAGAATCATTGACTGTTCAAATGGTTTTTGTGCAAAACTAGAACTTGCCCAGTTAGTCCTGCTAAGACAATTCAATCTAGAGGATAGAAAGTGATCATAGGCCGTTGTTCTGAAAATTCCACAAATTTCCTAGAAGGATTCAACCAAATGAAATAACTGCTCCTTTTGATCCAACTTTGAGCCTAAAAATAAATCATTTCTTTCTATAACCCCGAACTCACTTTCCCATAATCTACTATATTGCCCCCGGTCCCTCCTTGGACATGTGCACTTTGATTTAGGCCAAAAGCCTAAGTTGAGGGTGGCTAATGTAAAAAGTAACTTCAATCTTGGCCCTGGCCCGACATCGGGTATTGTGCACCTCAACTAACGGAAAATCCATAAGTTGAGGGTGGCTATGAAAGAGGAAACTGAAAGAAAAATGGGTATGAAAAGAGTGGGAAAAAAAAAGGGGAAAACGTGAGGAAAGGATGTGACCTGTTAAAAGCGAAAGGAACAATAAAATAAAAGGAAAATGAGCTACAAAGTCTAAAGTCACATCCGTGGTTGAAGAAAATCAAGGGAAAGAAGGTAAAGCAATAATATGACAAAAAAAATAGGGCAAAAAGAGGTTAAAAGCCTAGTGTAATGACAAAGAGGGCAAAAAGTTACTAAGCAGTACCCAAATGTACCACACCTAACCCTGAGCCTATGTTACAAGCCAATAAAGTCCTATAGTGATCCTAGAGTCTAGTTTGGAGAGTCTAAGCAATGAAAATAAGGGCAAGCTTTTGGCAGTAAGCACTAACTGTATTTGAAATTACTTCTGAGCGTGAGTGTTGAATAAATCCTTGTACCATGAATGAAATTATTTTTTTGCGAAAAGAGGATTTCGTTTGAAGTAAGGGCACTAGTTACATCGTCGGAAAGTTGGTATCTGGGTGACAGTGAGAAGGTGTCTGTTGTGTGTCAGTTGGTTGGTCTGTGTCATGATGTGATCCACATGAGTTGGCTTGTCGAGTCTAAGAGAACGAATGTGCACCCGAACAATGAGGAAGTAGAGAGCCATGTGATTGCTTGAGTTTAGAAATGCTTGCTTCTATACAGGTGTCGTTTAGAGTTCTAGTGCGTCGCTTGAGAACAAACAGTGAATTTAAGTTGAGGGTGTTGATATACCGTGAGTTTACGGTATTTCTAATACATTTCACTTACAAGTTGTGTGTGTCTAGGGCCTTTTTATATTGGTTTTTATGTGTTTTATCATGTTTTGCAGGAAAGGTGTTCAGGCGCGAAAGTTTAGAGACAACTGAAGGAAATGCAGAAAAAAACATCTACGGAGGTGATCTACGGACCGTAGATCCATCCACGGTCCGTAGGTTATGACCATAGATCAGCAGGCATGCTATTGAGAACAAATCAGGGAAGTCTGACCAAGTGTGGAACCACGGTGCCCATTGACGGTCCGTAGATTGATCTACGGACCGTACTGTTGATCCGTAGAGTGAGACTGCGAGGGTTCCAGTACCTGATTTTTGAAGATTCTAAGTATGGAGCTACGGAGGGGATTGACGGACGGTAGGTCGATCTACGGCCCATACTGCTGGTCCGTCGTTTGCTTCAGAGAAGCTGATTTTGGAAGCTGAAATATTTTCTAAGTCTCGAGTGACGTAAGGGACTTACGGACCGTAGATCCATCGATGGTCCGTAAGTCGATCTCGTGGATTGAAGACGCGTACCTGAACAAAACTTTCCTTAATTTGTTTCCTTTTTTATTTAGAATTTGTTTTCTATAAATAAGACATGTAAACCTCGTTTTTGGGGTTAGACACTATTATTCTATTTTTGCTTTGTAACTTTGGAGATTAATTTGCAACTCTAGCAATTATTGATTTCCCAAGTTCGTTTTGAAGATTTTCGCTTTGCAATTCAAGTTAAATTTCTGGGTTTATTATTCTCTTTACGTAAGTTCATGATTTCTTCATCTACAATTATGAATTGTGTTTTTGCCAATATGAGTAACTAAATCCACAATTAGGGTTGTGGGAACCATGATCAATTAACAAAGTATGAATAGTACATAAGCAATTGTTGACTAGTATTTTGCATGCATTGATAATTCTTTCGTTTAGAAGTCTTTTTAACGGTGGCCAACGTTAGAACTAGCCTTGTTACTACTTGCCGGACCAAGGAGGTAATTAACAAGAAAAGAATTATCAACATAGATTTAGTGTGATACTATCTAATAGGCTAGTGTCGATTGGTGCAAAGTAATAACTAAGTCAAACATCAATTATGATGTCTAATATGAGGTAAAGGTAAGGGTTAGTAAATTATACACACGTAGCCGGACCAAGGTGCGGGGTGAAATTCTCTAGATGCCGGACCAAGAATTTAGAGATACCTAACTTATCACTTTGCATGTAATACACCAGAAAATGATTGCTATTACTAGGATTACTACGTTATGAGATTGTGTGGAACACGTATACCCTAGTTATTTCTCTTATCTTGATAACAACCAAAGTTGAGTTTGATTATTGATTACTTATTAAGTTCTTACTATTTGTTTCACACAAGCACAACCCCCCTTTTATTACGTGTTTCTGGAAATAATTTGACTAATTGAATATAATTGTTGGTTAAAAGTAAAGTCTAAACCATTTTTCTCGTGGGATCGATCCCAACCTACAAGTTGGGTTCTTTACTTGATAACGATTGCTTATGCTTCTGAAAGGAGGTGTAATTTGAGCGTATCAACACTTGGTCAAATTTTTCGGAGGGTTTTGGGTGAAGGTTCGCAGGCGGTGCACCACAGACCTGCAGAACGAACCATGGGTGGTGCCCGTCAGTGCCACCTGCAACTTCTAAAATCTATAATTTGGTATTTATAGCATGCAGGGTGTTACTTTATCTCACCCTTAGGAACATTCGTCGTTGAATGAATACTAAACTATCTGAAATGGAGGGAGAGAGTTGCAACCCCTACCACTAAACACTGGAATTTGATTTCTAACTGTACTAAGTCCCAAGTACATGCAAATACGCTAAAAATGCAAATACAAACTGAAGGAACATGATGCTAATACTGAAACTGTGCATGAATGACTGAAAACCTAGAGAGAAACTATTACCTTAAGCTGGAATGGAATCGGAAGGAAAAAGGTGAGGATATCTGGCCTTCATGGCTGCTTATGCTTCCTAAGTAGCTCCCTCTACGGACTGACTCCTCCATAAAACCTTGACTGAAGCGACCTCTTTGTTTCTCAACCTTTGAACCTGACGATCAAGGATTTCAACTGGTACCTCATCGTAAGTGAGGCTATCCTTCACAACCACACTTTCTAAAGGTACAATAGATGATGGATCACCCACACACTTCTTCAATAAAGAAATGTGAAAAAACGGATGCACTACTGTTAGTTCTGTCGGCAACTCTAACTCATAAGCCACTTTACCAACCCTTTTCAAGATTTTGTAAGGGCCTACATATCTAGGACTGAGCTTCCATCTCTTACCAAATCTCATCACCTCCTTCTTGGGCGACATTTTCAGGAAAACCCAATCATCAACTTTGAACTCTAATTCCCTTCTCCTTACATCTGCATATGACTTCTGGCAACTCTGGGCTGTCTTAAGTCTATCTCTAATGAGTTGCACTTTCTCCATAGCATCATGAACTGAATCAGGCCCTATCAAGGCTTTTTCACCTACTTCAAACCAACCAACTGGAGATTAGCATCTACGCCCATATTATGCCTCATAGGGGGCCATCTGAAGGCTGGAATGGTAACTATTATTGTAGGCGAACTCTATAAGAGGAGGTGATCATCTCAATTACCCTTGAAATCGATCACGCAAGCTCTGAACATGTCCTCTAAGGTATGAATGGTATGCTCCGCCTGGCCATCCATCTGCGGATGAAATGTTGTGCTAAGATTAACCTGAGTACCAACACCCTTCTGAAATGAATGACTTTCAGAAATAAGGGGTAAACTAAGGACCTCTATCTGGGATGATAGACGAAGGAATCCCATGCAACCTGACTATCTCATTAATGTAAAGTTTGGCGTAGTCCTCCGCCGAATATGTAGTCTTGTCAGCCAAAAAACGTGCAGACTTAGTAACTCTATCAACAATCACCCAAATGGAGTCATGATGTCTGCGAGTACGAGGTAAACCTGTGATGAAGCCCATGTTGATCAGTTCCCACTTCCAAGTAGGAATGTTGATCTCTTGAGTCATACCTCCTGGTTTCTGAAGTTCTACATTCACTTGCTGGCAATTAGGGCACTTAGCCACAAAATTAGCTATATCCCTTTTCGTACCATTCCACCAAAAGACATCCCGTAGATCACGGTGTATCTTAGTGGCACCTGGATGAATAGAATATATGGAATTATGGGATTCTGCAAGAATCTTCTGTCTCAACTCACCCATCTTAGGAACACCTAACCGACCCTGATAGCGAACCACGCCATCTCCCCCATGGGAGAAAACCTCAACTCTCTACTGATGGACTGCACCCTTTAGTTAAAGTAATATCAAATCACTATCTTGCTTTTCCTTAACCTCCACTACCAATGAAGATTCTGACCCATTCTAAACAGTTACACCACCATATGATATGCTCATAAGACGAACTCCTAAGTGAGCAAGCATGTGAACATCTTTTGCTAGTTCCTTTCTTTCTTCCTCAACATGTGCTACACTACCCATATATAGTCTGTTAAGAGCATCTGCTACTACATTGGCCTTACCAGGATGGTATTGCACACTCATATCATACTCCTTGAGGAACTCAAGCCATCTCCTCTGGCAAAGATTCAATTCTTTCTGGGTGAACACATATTGAATGCTCTTATGGTCTATGAACACATCAACATAGACACCATACAAGTAATGTCTCCAAATCAAGTGCAAACACCACTGCTGCTAGCTCGAGGTCATGAGTCTGATAGTTCTTCTCATATACTTAAGCTATCTAGAAGCATAAGTTATAACCTTACATTGTTGCATCAACACACAACCTAGGCCGACTATGGATGCATCACAATAGATAATGTAACTGTCTGAATCCTTTGGTAGAGTCAAAACATGAGTTGTAGTCAACTTAGTTTTCAGTTCTGCAAAGCTTTTCTCATAATCATCTGACGACTGACACTTGACTTTCTTCTAAGTCAACTTAGTCAATCGAGAGGCTATGGATGAAAATCCTTCCACGAACCTTCTGTAATAACCCTTTAAACCCAAGAAACTTCTGATATTTGTAGGAGAGATAGGTCTGGGCCATTGTTTCACAGCTTCTATTTTCTCAGAATCCAATCGGATCCCTTCTCTAGTCACAATGTGACCAAGGAAAGCAACTGATTGCAACCAAAACTCACATTTGCTAAACTTAGCGAATAACTGGCGATCCTTGAGAGTTTGCAGGACAACCCTTAAATGGTTCGCATGTTCTTCTTCATTCCTAGAGTAAATGAGGATATCATCAATAAAGACGATAACGAACAAGTCCAAATACTACTTGGACACTCTGTTCAACAAGTCCATGAAAGCTGCAGGAGCATTGGTCAGTCCATATAACATAACTACAAATTCATAATGACCATACCAAGTTCTGAAAGTTGTTTTCGTATTGTCACTATCTCTTACTCTAAGCTGATGATAACCGAATCTGAGGTCTATCTTTGAGAAATGACTAGCACCCTGAAGTTGGTCAAACAAGTCATCAATCCTAGGGATGGGATACTAATTCTTGGTTGTGACTTTGTTCAACTGCCTATAATCAATGCACATCCTGAGAGAACCATTTTTCTTCTTCACAAACAACACTAGTGCACCCCATGGGGAAATACTGGGTCTCATGAAGCCCTTAACTAGAAGGTCTTTCAACTGCTCTTTTAATTCCTTAAGCTCAGCTGGAGCCATTCTATAAGGAGAAATAGAGATAGGCTGGGTATCTGGAAAGAGATAAATTCCAAATTCAATTTCCCTTTCGTGAGGAACTCCAGAAATATCTTCTGGAAACACTTTTGGAAATTCATTGACTACTGGAACTGACTCAAGAGTCGGGGTTTCGGAGCTTGAATCCTTAACTCAAACTAGATGATAGAGAGAGCCCTTAGAGATCATCTTTCTGGCCATATGGAAAGAAACTAATCGACCCATAGGTGCTAAGCTACTACCCTACCATTCTAAGATTGGTTCGTCTGGAAACTGAAAATGAACAATCCTAGTTCTACAATCGAATGAGGCATAACAGGAATGTAACCAATCCATGCCAAGAATGATATCGAAGTCTACCATTACAAACTCTACAAAATCTGCTGAGGTGACTTTCTGGGAGACTGTGACAAGGCAATTTCTGTATACCCATCTAGTTATAACTGGGCCACCGACTGGAGTAGAGACTGAGAAGGGTTCTAAAAGAGTTTCTAGACTAACATTAAAGTTGACTGTTATATAAGGAGTAACAAAGGAAAAAGTAGCCCCTGGATCTAATAAAGCATAAACATCTAAGTCAAAGAATCATAATGTACCAATGACTACATCCGGAGAATCTTCCTGATCCTGGCAAGCCTGAAGAGCATACAACTTGTTTTAGCGCTGACTGCCACCTATACCAGATGAGTTATCTTGTTGAGTCGGGCGACCTGCTGGTGGTGCTGAAGTTATGGACTGAGCTCTACTATTATTGCCCCATTGACCCTATTTAGAAAGGAAATCTTTCAACTTGTGACCAGACTGACCACACCCAAAACATATTTCCTTTCCTGTAAAGAACTCGTCTGGATGGTTCTTACCACACTTTGGACAAGTTGGATAGGTTCTGGTGCCTGAAATACTACCTTGAGACTTAGAGCCTGATACCCTAGCTTGCTGATCATTTCAGAACTTGGAGGATAGAACACTAGCTGATGAAGGTGCTGGAGCTAAAACTTCTGCTAAAACTGCAAGCGATTTCCACCACCCGATTTCTGTTGAGAATAGTCATAGTTGCGTGTCCTAGCCTTCTTATACTCGCTGGCATGTTCCCTAAGCTTATCACCCTCAGCCTGCAGAGCATGAGTCATGAGCTAGAGATGTTCATGTCTTCTAGCAACATAGCATTCCTACATTATGTCTTCACAAGGTTGGATACCCATAAAGAAACTTGTTCATTTGAGCCCTGGAATCGGCAACCATGTGAGGAGCATACCTGGAGAGTTGGGTGAACTTGAGTCCATACTCTTGGACTGACATGGAACCCTACCTTAAATTCATAAACTCTTGAGCTCTTGCCTCCCTCAACTGCCTTGGGAAGAACCTATCAAAAAAGGTCTCACTAAAGCATTCCCAAGTGATATGAGCTGCATTTGAACACCTTCTCTCTTTCCACTAAGAATACCAGATGTGAGCTACATCTTTCAGCTGATAGGATGCCAACTCTACCTTATCATTATCTGTCACTTGCATTACTCCAAAGATCTTATTGAACTAATCTATGAAGTTTTGGAGATCCTCACCTATTTGTGATCCTAAAACTCAGGCAGATTCATCCTAACGAAGTCACGAAACTTGGCTGCCAATGATCCACCACCAACATTTGAGGAACTGGAACCTGCTGGTTGTTTTGATTGGTCACACTCTAAGCCAAAAGTTGAATGGCGTTCCTAAATTCTGCATTCGAAACTTCCTGATCTGGGACTGGAGGAGCTGCGTTAGCATTTCTAGCATTCACATTCCTTCCATAAGCTCTACGAGGAGGCATGATTTGAAACACATAATGTCGAGTTAGAATGAGGAATTAGATTATACCTTACGCACAATAAGAGTAACAAAGAGAATTAACTTTTTCCTAACACGCTTTGCAGCCTCCTTCTCATTAGATGTGGTACACTTCTCACCTATGAAAGAAACTCTACTTACTGCAGCTTTTCAGATATCTTAGGACACTTCAACCTAGTGCCCTGAAACCAAGTTTGTCACGCCCCGAGCCTACCCCCTGGATGCGGACACGAGACCTAGGATCACGAGTGACCCCTAGCTAACCCTGTTGACATATCATAAGCAACTAAAGTAAACGGAAGCAATAAATACTGTGCGGAAGCTAAATCATATGATAATCTGAAATGATGGGGAATACCCATATACTAACTAAATAAATGAAAATTGAGAGTTTGAATACAAATGAAAAGTCAAACTCTAACACTATAATTGAATATAACTATGTCTAAAATTAGCCTCTAAACTGACTAGAAGTGTTGACATGCCCCAGCTAAATCTAGAAAAAACTGAAAACTAAAGACTAATGGAAATATAGCATGTCAACTGTCCTCGAAGAATGAGGACTCACTACAGATGGTGCTGAATTGAAGATCGGGAATCGATCTATGCTTGATCTGACTATTGAGGATCTGAACCTACATAACGAGAAGATGTAGCGCAGGGTATGCATGAGTAATTGAAAGGTACTGAGCATGCAGGATAGAGTAAAGCTGAATAATAACATAACTGAACAAGCAATAAAACAATGATATAATCTGAACATGATAAGGATACTGGAAATACTAAACATGGCTGAACTGAATGCAATGACCAAGGTCATAACATGCTGAGTCTGAATACTTAACTGTAATTGGTGACTTGGTCAGTGCAATAGAATCTGACTAAACTGTAAGGGAGCTACTAATAACCGACATAAAATCACATGAGCTAAGTGTGGAATCCGGTGTATACTCCCCATCGAGACAAACCAATATACCCTGCCAGAGGTATAGAGGCATGCTGGCGTGATCACTAAATTGATGCCCACATAGGGGACTTACAACCTACGAGGCACGTAGTTTTGGGACTTGAGGGTGACTGATCCAAGTCCACTCAGTATTAAGCTTCTCCTAATTGATAGTGAAATTAACATTGTATGACTGAATTTCTATAATACTGGATAGCTCTAAATATTGACATGTAACTAAGAATGTAACATTAATATATTGATAATAATGCATTAAAAAACTGAGGCATGTTCGTATACAACCGAAATAATTGACCTACAATGTGTAATTCATGAACTGAAAGAACTACATAGCTAGGATTCTGAGTTTATGCAAGAATCTGGGCAAAAATGATACTACAACATGATAATATTATTTGTATTATTCTAACACCTAAAACTCAACAATTTCTGACATTCAAGAAACCCTAGGTCTAGATAATATTAAGGGAATCAAGATTCTGACTAAAATCTAGGGACCTAATGGGTCAAAGGAACCCACTAGTGAAATCCAACATACCTGGTGACGAATTCCACGACGAAATCTTTCAATTTTAGGTCTGAAATTGATGAAGACTTGCTGCGTTCTTGGACTAGGGCTTGGTCGACTCTTTTTCCTTCTGCGTTATAATTTTTCTAAGTTTTTGGTGAATGATTTGCTTAGGGTAGATTCTAGTTTAGTTAATAGGCTAAAACTAACCAAAACTACGTAATTTAGGGGTTAAATGACGTAGTTTAGGGATCCAACGCATAAGGAAAAGACCAAATGCCCCCTGACTTAAAAACTGTCGGGGTCACCGACTGACGGGACCGACAGACCGTAGATCAACCGACGATTCGTGCTGGTCAACCGTCGATCGGCAACTGGGACTGGAAACTGGGGCCTCCATTCACGGACCAGGACCACGGTCTGTGACTTGGCCTACGGTCCGTAGATCCGGTCGTGGGTCGACACTTTGCCAAATTTTTGGAGGGTTCTGGGAGTAGGGTCGCAAGAGGTGCACCACGAACTATGGGTCCTCCTACGGTCTGTGGGTGGTTCCCGTCGGTGCCACCTGCAACTCCTGAAATCTGCAATTTGGTAGTTCTAGCATGCGTGGTGTTACATAACTCATCCTGAGCTAGGAGTTATGGTCGTTTGAAATTGACTCAAAACTCATACTTAACATAACTTAGCCAAATTTAAGATTTTTCATTTTTTCCAAAAATGGCTCTTTCTAGTTCTAGATCTTTCACTTAGCGAGGTGTTACAATAATAATGATGAGCTGAGTGACCATATGATAAATCAATCCTCATATTTGTGTATGTTGATAAAAGTATAAATACGGGTAAAAAAAGGCATATCACATAAATATGCCATTTAACTTGGCATTTACTCATATTTTTATGTCCTTTAACTTTGGATGTGCACAAGTAGACGCTTAAACTTATATAAAATTGAACAAATAGATGCATACGTCCTATGCAACATTCTATATTGTAATTTGCGTCCTACGTGGTGTCCTACATGTATTATGTCACATATGACTCATGTGTCAACTTGTTCAAACTCATACAAGTTTAAGTTCCTACTTGTACATACCAAAGTTGGAGGACATAAATATAAAATGAGGTCAAGTTAAAAGACACACTTATGTATTATGCCTATAATAATAATAAGAATAATTTTTCAAATCACGGTGCAAAATACCAACTATTTCTTAAGAAGATTCAAGTCATGTGATTACTCTATATCTTTAATTTATTTCTATCGACTTGAATAATCCTTAAGTTTTACGAAATATATATGATGAATATATACTTTAATTATCTAGTGCTGATGACATAATTTTTTTACTGATAACTACAGTGTCTTAATGTCATGACCCGAGCCTACACCCTGAACGTGGCTGAGAACCATTGTTGGCCCTCAAGTGAACCCTCATCTTGGCTGACTATAAGCGGAATACTAACTCAAGTATACATGAGCATCAAATTGAACGAAACATTTAAAAATAGTTTACTGAATCTGAAAACTTTGCTAAATATACTAAATATGAAAACATAGGTTTTAAATAAAATATCTGAAACTGAAAGACTCCCAAACTGTAAATCTATAAAGCCTCTACTATATACAAGGATGAGTGTCAGGACAAGATCTACGACTCCCCAAGAGAACTACTTGTAACAACTCATAAAAACTGGACTCCTCCAGAAGCAAGAAGGTCTTACTTGAAAGCATACGAGCAGATGAAGTGATCTCAACGGACTCGTATTGAGGATCCTAAGAACATGTATATGTATCATTAAAAGATATAGGTCGAATGACATCAGTAAATTGAATGTATTAGTATGTAATATATGTTTACATCCCTACTCTATTCAAATAGGACAAAACGTTGAGGTGACTCAAAAAATAATCAGTTAAATCAATTGTAAAAGAATTTTAAGAAAATAAGAATTTTAAAAGAGTCGTCATTCTGTTTACATCCATATAGATATAGATTTAAAAATAATAAATATTAACAAGTGTTTTCATGGAGTTCAAAGACATCCGCCTAACAAAGAAAACAGAGAAAGAACTATAAAAATGAAAACAATGGTGGCCGGAGTTTGAACCCCTCCGGCCAGATTTGAAACGTTGAAAGAACAAACAAAATAAAATAGCAAACTAATAAAATATAGACTACCGTCTGATCGAGTTGGTTGTCACAGCTAGTGGAGCATCGGTGTAATGGAGCTTGGAGCTTGTTGGTTTGTCTTGTTGTTTCGAGCTCAACGGAGTTGTTGTTGTTGTCCTTCGTCGTTTCGGCGTGGTCACAAGCTCATGGTGTGGTACTTGAACAATAAAATAAAGAGCAATATTAACGAGGAAGGGGAAGGGAACTATTGGTCGTTTCTGGTGGAGAACCATGGAGGGTGATTTGGCATGAAAATGGTGGTTGTTTGCTGGTGGGTTTGGGTCGGAGAAGAAAGGGAAAATGGGGTTTGTTTAGGGGTCACAAAAAGGGAGAGAAATGGAGGTTGTTTGGGTCTGGTTTGGAGGTGGTTTTGGCATTGGAGATGGACTTGTCGGATAAGAGAAGATTAAGGGAGGAAATGGCTCTGTTTGGTTGGCTGTTCGCTAGAGAGAGCTGCAGGTTGTTGTTGTTGGCTATTTTCAGGCAGCTGTTCGGTGGTGTGAATTGTTGTTGGTAGCTAGTGGGTTTTTCAGAGGCTGTTGTTAATGGTTGTTTTCGGTGGCTTTTGGTGGAGATGAGGGCAGTTTTGGAGAGCTGGTTGTGAGGGAGAACAATAGGGTTGTTTAATGGGTGGTGGTGGACTGGTGGAGTTGATTTCGTCACTGGTTGTGTGGTCTGGTGGCGTGAAGAGGGTGGCGGCTCAAAAGGGAGAAATATACCCTTACCCCATTTGAAAATTATACACTAACCCTAATTTTTATTTCACTATCCCCTATTTTTTATCCTAACCAAAACTCAAATAGGAAATAATTGTTAAATGGGCTCAATTGTGGGATTGGGATTGTGGCCCAAAATTATCGATCAAATAAAATATCTGTATTTGAATGAATTTCTATATTGTACAAAATATCAAAATAAATATTAACAAATGTAACAAATAAAATGAATATAAAAAAAATATAATGAACGTAACTAATGACATGTAAAAATGCAATTATAAGATTAACTGATAAAAGAAAAATCCTAAATTTTGATAAATAAGGATAGTTATCGATAAACTTATTTAAAATTATAAAAATAATATTTTGAAATATTAAATAAGTAAAACTTAAAATTTGCGAAATTTTGAAAATGTTAGGCCAAAATTGGGTGTCAATAACTGTCCCTTTCGTTGGATATGATTGATGAAAGAAATTGTAGACAATGAAAATTGACAAACCCGATTTTGGCCGAACACATGACCTTTATATAAAAGTATGGTTGGAATGTGGTGGAAGTCGACCCCGGACTTGCCTCCCAAAGGTTCTACTCTGTGTTGCGTCCTTGTTGAAATAGTCCGCACCTGTGGCTCAACTAAGAATGGATCTTCTTGGATGTTCTCAAAAAAACAAAGATGAAACTCATCAGTAGAGACAAAATTATAGGGAAAAAGGTAGCATCTCTTACGATACAACAAATGAAGATGATCCATTGGTAGGATAAAAATGCATGTCTAATGGTAGGACGAATGAAGATGATGATCCATCGGTAGGATTTTGAATGTAGGCCCACCGGTAGGACGAATGAAAAAAGATGATCAATCGGTAGAATTTTGAATGTGTGTCGATCGATAGGACGAATGAAAAAAAAAATGATCAATCGGTAGGATTTTGAATGTATGTCCATCGGTAGGACGAATTAAAAAACATGATCCATCGGTAGGATTTTTAATGTATGTCCATCGGTAGGACAAATGAAAAAAGATGATCCATCGGTAGGATTTTGAATGTGTATCCATCGGTAGGACGAATGAAAAAAGATGATCCATCGGTAGGATTTTAAATGTATGTCCATCAGTAGGACGAATGAAAAAAGATAATCCATCGGTAGGATTTTTAATGTATGTCCATTGGTAGGACGAATGAAAAAAGATGATCCATCGGTAGGATTTTTAATGTGTGTCCATCGGTAGGACGAATGAAAAAAGATTATCCATAAGTAGGATTTTGAATGTATGTCCATCGGTAGGACGAATGAAAAAAGATGATCAATCGGTAGGATTTTTAATGTATGTCTATCGGTAGGACGAATGAAAAAAGATGATCCATCGGTAGGATTTTTAATGTATGTCCATCGGTAGAATTTTGAATGTATGTCCATCGATAGGACAAATAAAAATTCTTTTAACGCAAGTCTCCTCCGAATTGAACGTGGAATAGATAAGGTACACATCCTTCACCTCTGAATAGATGCGACTTAAATGCAAATATCTTTCAAAACAAGTCTCCTCCGACTTGAACATGGAATAGATAGAGGGCACATCCTTTACCTCCGAATAGATGCGACTTAAATACAAATATCTTTCAACACAAGTTTCCACTGACTTGAACGCTGAAAAGATATAGTGTGCATCCTTCACCTCCGAATAGATGCGACTTAAATGCAAATACATTTCAACGCAAGTTTCCTTCGACTTGAACGTTGAAAAGATATAGTGCGCATCCTTCACCTCCGAATAGATGCGACTTAAATGTAAATATCTTTCAACGCAAGTTTCCTTCGACTTGAACGTTGAATAGATATGGTGCGCATCCTTCACCTCCGAATAGATGCGACTTAAATGCAATGGCCTTCTCGGCGAATGAAAAATGCAAATGATGGATGACTCGATGATTGTCCACAGTAACAAGGTAGACGGCTCGATGATTATCCAACTTTAACGAAGTGGATGGCTCGATGATTGTCTTGAAAGTGTCATCGCATTAATGCTTTCACCTGTTCCTGTACTTGAAAAGGAACAATTAGTAGACACAATGTCGCTTTAGCTAGCGACTTAGTCAAGAAACCTTGAGAAAAGATTCTTTAAAAGAGAATGTGTACAAAATGCCTGATCAGTTTGACACATGTGAGCAATCAACATTTTACTCTTGACCATTTTGTATTTATTACGACTCATGTCTTATTGGGGATTTGTACTAGGAGTTGCTGGATCACCATGACAATGCTGGAGATTTGCAAGTTGACTTTGAACTTCAAGCGATGATGGATCATTTGAAGTTGACTATCAAGCTTTTGACAGTACTTGTTGGAATTTTTGAGGTCTTCCTCAAAAATTCTGTCCCAGTTAGAACTTTTGGCAAATCTCAAAAATGATCTCCAATATTGACTTGCTGGAGATAGCACTTTTATTGTGAAATTTTGAGATATTCTCAAAATTTATGTCCAATGTTTATTTCAAGGAGAGAAAATCACACTAGGAACATGACCAAGCCGTCATGGCGCCTACATATCCTGTTGAGATAGGAATCAGGTCAAATGTAGTTACAATCTGTAGATGATGAATACTGCAAAGAATCTGAGACAAGATAATCAGTAGAAAATGCACAATATGAACATGATAAAATAGGAAAATAATATTTCCCGCGATATTCAAAGCCTAAAGACAAGATATATCACATTTTTGGGACGGACAAATCAATGAAGTAAAATAAGCGTCTCACACTGATAGGATTAACCTAATGACACTTTTTACAATGAACAACCCAAAAAAAAAAAGGAAAAATCTTTTTTTCTAATGGAAATATTTTTAAAAAATATGTTTTGGAAAATATTAAAGAGTGGGTACTTGCCCCTTTTTTTTCGAAATATAAATAATATAAAGAGACAGTCAAATCTTGACTACAATTGGTACTAGGAGTTAGGATCGCATGTAAATATTATTTTTTTTATTGAATTCAAGGTAACTCCCACAGCTTCAAGTGGTACCTCAAACATACTTAAGTATCAATAAGATTTATTCATCTTTCTTCAAACAAAGATTTTGAATTGTATCAATCCTCATGTTTTAAGTGCCCTCACAAAAAGAAAAGTCCTATTTCACACATATTTGAAGCGTTTTATTTGAGGACATTTTTTGAAGTGCACTCACACTCACAAGAATGTTCAATGCATGCAATTGTGATACCATATGCTTGGCCCTTATGTAAATCTCCACTAATGTGAGAAATATTTGGAATGAGATCATGTAGGACTTGTTATTGGCTTGTAATATAGGTTTAGGGACAGGTAAGATATATATTTGGGATAAGAGTGACTTAATTCCTTCTTGAGCGTCATAGTGAACTTGTGCTTTCGATGATTGATACACCTTTGGCGTCTGATCCTCTTTATTGTCCCTTTTTTTTCGACTTCTCTTGAATTCTTATTTGTTAGAGTTTTTTCTTTTTCACCCCTTTGTTTTGAAGTTTCTCCTCTTTTGTTGGAGTTTTTCTCTTGTCGTCTTTCATTGACCTTGTAGGGGTATCTTTGTCTTTCTTTAATTCTTTCCCCTTTCCTCTTTTTTTTCTTCTAGAAGTCTTTTTTTTTGCTTCCTTGACTTTGGGAGACTTTGTATCTTTTGCCTTTAGCCACTTCAAATATGGATCTTCTCTTATAATTGCACAATATTGGTGCACTCAAGAAGGTTGGACCAAGAGAGGGATAGTGCATGTAAACACTCAAAAGGGGTAGTGTCTAAGATGTGGTTGTCCAAAGAAAGGCTTCAGGCTCAAAGTGGGGAAAACTAGGGATTAATGTCATTTGGTAGGTTTTGAAAGGCACAATCGGGTTAAAGAAGACCTACAATCCTTTCCCAAACCAAACATAACTCAGGTTTTCGCCTCGATAAACATTCAAGCCAAGTTCTAGATCAACAGTGAGATGAAATTTAATTTTGATCTAAAAGTTCACCACACAATGCACATGAAATTATGAGATTGGTTTTTATCTTATCTTGAATGCATGCAAGAGAATTTCCAAGCATCACAAAAGTATAAATGAGAGGTACTAAAAGAATTTATGATTTACCACAAATTCAGTCATCTTCATCATATCGAATATTTTTACATGGTCCTAATTGCATTGGTCCCAGCTGAGTTGAAGACATGACTCTTACAATATATACATAATTTTTTATATTTTTTAAAAAATTGAATACCGAACACAAGAAGGGTTGCATATGTATCTCATTGAAATGAGAATCAGGTTCCCGTAGTTCGTGCAGACAAGGCATAAAATAATTTGAAGATTCATTCAAACTCGGAGCGATGCATTGTATCCTCTTAACTGTCGACCTTTGTACTGTCTGTTGAATATGGTCTCTAATTTTCTTACTATAATCACTTGTTGTATTGTTGTTGTTTTTTTAATGTCTCTTGAAACTGTGTCTTCTCCCAATTATCCATGAGAACCAGACATCATTATGACCATCCCCGACTGTTGTCGGAGATGGTTTTCCTGCAAAAATATGAGAAATGCGTGAAAGCAGGGCCAACATGCAAAATAGATAACAAAAATAGATGAGTGCGACCTCATAGTCAAAGACTCCCCTGATTTGTCTTTTCGACTGGTTATTACTGTCTTGTGAAATTCAAATACTCATTTTTCGCGAATTCTCTTGTTCCTTGTCGCTCCGGATGAGCAATAATCTTCAAGCTTTCAAAAACAACTCGAAAGGTAAAAGTAACTTGACAGTGACTAAATATTTATATCTATGAAACTCTTAAAAAAACTTTGAAATAATGAACTATCATATAACATATTCACGTAAAACAAGTATATCACATAACATACAAACAATGAATGCATGTCTTATACAAATGTACTTTGAGTGTTGACCCATCTCAAGCAAATGCGTTAAATACGAGGTTTGGTTTTACTCTACACTAGTTGACTAAGAGTGGCTTAGACAAGACATGGTTACCTGAGTCGGACAAACTACGGGGTGAAGTATAATAAACGACGTTGGATGACCACAAACCAACTATTCGTTTATCACTTCAAAAGAATTTGAATGTGTTTTTCTGAAGGACAGCCGTGGAAAGCCACGTAACTGCCTTTGTCCTAATGCATTCTATTTGCCATTTGGCAGAAATTATGCCATGAAATGCATAGACAATATACATACAATTAAATGAATAATGAATAAACAACAAGTATCAATAAAATATACAAGATACAAGATATAATACAATAAAAAAAATCTCCTCAATTTGAAAAAATAAATTCACAATGGTTAAAACCTCTATGTCCCCAGCGGATTCGCTATTATGTTTACATCCCTACTCTATTCAAATAGGGCGAAACGTTGCGGTGACTAAAAAAATAATTAGTTAAATCAATTTTAAAAGAAGTTTAAAGGAGTCGTCATTCTGTTTACATCCATATAAATATAGATTTAAAAATAATAAATATTAACAAGTGTTTTCATGGAGTTCAAAGACCTCCGCCTAATGAAAAAAATAGAGGAAGAACCATAAAAATGAAAACAATGGTGGCCGGAGTTCGAACCCCTCCAGCCAGATCTGAAACGTTTAAAGAACAAACAAAATAAAATAGCAAAATAATAAAACATAGAGACTACCGTCTGATTGAGTTGGTTGTCACAACTAGTGGAGCATCGATGTAATGGAGCTTAGAGCTTGTTGGTTTGTCTTGTTGTTTCTAGCTCAACGGAGTTGTTGTTGTTGTCCTTCGTCGTTCCGGCGTGGTCACAAGCTCATGGTGTGGTACCTGAACAATAAAATAAAGAGCAATATTAACGGGGAAGGGGAAGGGGATTGTTGGTCGTTTTCGATGAAGAACCGTGGAGGGTGATTTGGCGTGAAAATGGTGGTTGTTTGCTGGTGGGTTTGGGTCGGAGAAGAAAGGGAAAATGGGGTCTGTTTGGGGGTCGAAAAAAAGGAGAGAAATGGGGGTCGTTTGGGTCTGGTTTGGAGGTGGTTTTGACGTTGGAGATGGACTGGTCGGAGAAGAGAAGATTAAGGGAGGAAATGGCTCTGTTTGGTTGGCTATTCGCTGGAGAGAGCTGCTGGTTGTTGTTGTCGACTGTTTTCAGGCGACTGTTCGGTGGTGTGAACTATTGTTGGTAGCTAGTGGGTTTTCGGAGGTTGTTGTTAATGGTTGTTCCTGGTGGCTTTTGGTGGAGATGAGGGCAGTTTTGGAGAGTTGGTTGTGAGGGAGAACAGTGGGGTTGTTTAAGGGGTGGTGGTGGACTGGTGGAGTTGATTTCGTCGCTGGTTGTGTGGTCTGGTGGCGTGAAGAGGGTGGCGGCTCAAAAGGGAGAAATATACCCTTACCCCATTTGAAAATTATACACTAACACTAATTTTTATTTCACCACCCCCTATTTTTTAACTTAACCAAAATTTATATAGGAAATAATTGTTAAATGGGCCCAATTGTGGGCTTGGGATTGTGGCCCAAAATTATCGATCAAATAAAATATTTGTATTTGAATGAATTTCTAGACTGTACAAAATATCAAATTAAATATTAACAAATGTAACAAATAAAATGAATATAAAAAAAATATAATGAACGTAACTAATGACATGTAAAAATGCAATTTTAAGTTTAACTGGTAAAAGAAAAATCCTAAATTTTGATAAATAAGGATAGTTATCGATAAACTTATTTAAAATGATAAAAAATTTATTTTAAACTATTAAATAAGTAAAACTTAAAATTTGCGAAATTTTGAAAATGTTAGGCAAAATTGTGTGTCAACAATATAATTGAATAACAAAATAACTAAATGAAAGGACTGCAATAGATGTAGATATATACTAAACTGGGAGTAAAGAAATAAATGAGTGAAATGATTAAAACATTACAAAAATACTTACTCATCTCTAAACTCAACATATTAAGTGATATAATTAAAATATACTTTTAACTATATTTGGGAGATTCTCTGTTATGAGCTATGTGATGATACAACGTCTCGTCCACACTGCCAGAACTTTCTTATATCTTGTCGGGTGAATCCACTAAGCTCTGCCCGAAGGCACTTGGAATTCATCTAAAAAGTATGATCTTGTACCCATGTTAGCATACATGGTTTATGGGGAATGTTAGTTATCTGAACTCATCACCATATCGGTGCTCAATACTACTCCTAAAAATATATACTCATGCTCAATGTTTAAAAACATACTCTTACTCTAGTTTTAGATAATTGCTCAAACTATCCTCTTAAAATAGGTATATGTTCTGAAATATCTCTAAAATCATCTAGAAATCAAAATTTATCTTTTCTCAATGTAAAAACTGATACATTTGGGAATATTAGTTCCCTTATACTCTTACTCAATTCGTATTTGTAAACTCTTTCTAAAAAATATATCAAAATCATTTTGTGATATGATGATGGATGACTCGGGAAGTCATATTGCATAATCATTGATAGCATATCTAGATACCACACTGCTTAAACATTGATGGCATACTCAACTGTCATAATAATCATGTATAAAAAACTCTATCTCAAAACTCATCTTTACTTCCTCAAAATCTCAATTTAAAACTCAAGTGTTGGCTTTAAAAAGCTTCTCAAGATTTATAACTCAAAATAGGATTGATGTTGAATTATAGACATGAACAAATCAACTCAAGGATCTCAATAACAATATAGAAACTCAATACTCTAAACTCAAGGACTAAAGAACTCAAGAACTCAGAACTCAATGATACTTCTCATCTAAAAAATACTCAATTCATAGGGTTCATGTTGAAATATAGACATGAACGAATCTACTCAAGAATCTTAATGCAAAACATATAGCAACTCAATAATTAGAAATAGAATTTCAAAAGAAACAGGAACTCAAGAACTCAAAGTCAACTCATCTCAAGAATACTCAATATAGGGATAAAATCCTAGATTACTCTTTTACTAATTTGACAGTAGATGTAGGGCGTGAAAACGAACTAGTCCAACTCTTTGATAGCCTTACATACCTGGAAGAACAAGATTCTTGGATAATCTTGAAAAAGAACTTGATTGGAAGCCTTGAAACCCTTACTTGAAGGAGAACAATCAAGAAAACATTTCTTGAGATTTTGGAATTAGTTTCTTGAAATCTCTATAGCCAAGAATTATGATTTTCATTAGCGATGCATAATTGTATGGAGGAATTTGAGTTGGAAAGAATGGAATTCTTGGAGAAAGACTTACTGTCACGCCCCGAGCCTACACCTTGGAAATGACCGACACTCGAAAACCATTTATGTCCCCAAGCGAACTCTTGGCCTGGCTCAATACTCAGCGAAAGACTTATTCAACAATAACAAGACTTTAAAAGTAAACTTTACTCAACTATCTAAAAAGATAAACTCATAATATTTTAGAAATAAAACATTTACTGGCCAAAAGAGGCAACTCAAGTCTAGAACATTAAACAATGGAAATAAAAAAGACTCATGAACTACTACTGTCTATCTATCTATGAAGCATCTACTACTATGAGGGATGTCGGGACAAGACCCCCGACCATCCTAACAAAACTGAAATAGATGAAAATAAATGAGGGATCCTCTGAAAGCAAGGAGATTCACCAAACAACTCTGGAACTGCAATGGGTATCAACGAATTGCATGTTGATGACCCTGATCTCCTAAATCTGCATCATGAAACGATGCAGGCCAAGTGACATCAGTACATGGAATGTACGAGCATGTAAGGGGAATATTGAACACAACATAACATCTTGAACTTGGAAAGAAGGAAACATACTCACCTCAACTCAAAGCAGTATAAAAACAAGATGCAGTTTATATAAAGCATTTTAAAACAATAGATAACAACTCAATGTATTCAAATATACAATAATAACTCAGTTCCTATGTAAAAATATAATATAACTCTATTTGGGAGATTCTTTAACCGACAACTATCACTATGAGGTATATCATGATACAATGTCTCATCCACGCTGCCAGAACTGTCATATACCTTGTCAGGGTGCAAAACTGCTCAACTAAGTGGATCCATTAATCTATGCTTAATAATCAATAAGGAATCATCTAAAAAGTATGACCCTTTCTACCCACGTTGGCTACATGATTTATGAGGACTTTGAGTTTTTTGAACTCGTCCCCATATCAGTGCTCAATACTACTCCCAAAATATAACTTAGCCCATATGTTTAAAAATATGTCCTCATCCTCAACTTTGAGATTATTACTCAAAAGATTTCTCTTAAAAGAGATAGTACTCAAAACTCCTCATGAACTCCTTTGGAAATCGGTGATTCCTCTCATTTTAAATGTAAAAACATTTACTCTTGAGAATACTTAGTTCCCATATATTTATTTTTAAAAATGAAACTAAACTCTCCTTATCCTCTAACTCAAGTACTCAAGTCTTAAAACAAATTTTAAAAGATTGTAAAAAACTTCTCAAAATGACTCGAAAGAACTCTCACGACTTTACCTTTAACTCTACTTGGAATTCGAATTATGAATTCAAGAGTTATGATTCATGTTATGAATGATCTCTCGATGTTTAACGGAGATTTTAAGTGTGGATATCAAGTAGAAAACATAGGTACGATTCGAGAAAACTCACACGAAAAGAAGGTCGGAAGGGTAAGGGACATAGCGACCCTTGTTGTAACACCCTGTATGCTAGAACTACCAAAATGTAGATTTCAGAAGTTGCAGGTGCCACCGACGGGCACCACCCATACACCGTACAGTGACCCACGGTCTGTGGTTCACCATCTGCAACCCCTCCCCACAAAGCCCAGGAATTTTGACCAAGTCTGGACCTACGCTGGGACCGTCAGTCCATGGTTTATGGTCCAGGCCGTAGTTCAGACCCCCAATTTTCAAGTCTCAGAACCCCGTCGATGATTGACCAGCACGAACCGTCGTTCCATCCACGGTCCGTCGGTGACCCCGACAGCTTTTAAGTCAAGGATCTTTTGGTCTTTTCCTTATGCGTTGGATCCCTAATCTACCTCGTTTAACCCCTAAACTATGTTGTTTTTGTCAATTTTAGCCTAGAAACTAAATTAGAACCTACCCTAATCAATTATTCACCAAAAATTCATCAAACTTAGAGCAAAACAGAGGAGAAGGTCGACCAAGCCCTAAGTTCAAGAATGCAGCGAGTTCTCATCAGTTCCAGCCCCGAAATCAAAAGATTTTCTTGTGGAATTCGTCACCAGGTGTGTGGGATTTCACTAGTGGGTTCCTTTCACCTATTAGGTCCCTAAAATTCAGTCAAATTCTTGATTCCCTTCATATCTAGAAATTCAGTAGATTATTATGAATTAGTTACTTTAATGTTCCTAATCAGATTATCATGATTTTAGTATTGTTTTGCGTAGATTCTTTCACAAATTCAGAACCCTAGCTATGTAGTTCTTTTAGTTCATGAATTACACATGCTAGGTCAGTTATTTCAAATATACATGCCTCAGATTTGAATGTTTCATTATCAGTACATTAATGTTGCATTTTTAGTTAGCATGTTAGTATTTTGAGTTATCCAGTATTGCAGAGATTCAATCATAAATTGTTAATTACATAATCAATTGGGAGTTGCTTAATACCGAGTGGACTATGGTCAGTCACCCTCAAGTCCCAAAACTACGTGCCCCGTAGATTGTAAGTCCCATCTGTGGGCATCAATTTGGTGATCACGCCAGTCATGCCTCTATACCTCTGGCAGGGTATATTGGGTCCTCTCGATGGGGTGTATACATCGGACTCCACATTTAGCTCATGTGGTTTTATGTCGATTATTAGTAGCTCTCTTATAGTTAGATTCTATTGCATTGACTATGTATCAGTCACAGTTCAGTATTCAGTCTCAACATGTTATAAACTTAGTCATTGCATTCAGTTATTTCATGTTCAACATTCTCAGTATAGTATCATGCTTATCTCTTATCATTGCTCAAATATATGCTTTGGTTCAGTTATGTTTATTGTTCAACCTTATTTTATCCTGCATGCTCAGTACCTTTCAAGTACTGATGCATACTCTACGCTACATCTTCTCATGATGTAGGTTCAGGTCCTCAGCTTTCAGATCACGCATAGATCAATTTCCGATCTTCAGCTCAGCAGCATCAGTGGTGAGTCCTCATTCTCCGAAGACGACAAACATGTTTCTTTTCTATATTTTAGTCTTTAGTTTCAGTTTTTGCTAGATTTAGTTAGGGCATGTCCCAGCACTTCTAGTCAGTTAGAGGCTTATTTCAGACACAATTAGATTCAGTTTTAGTATTTGAGTTTATTTCAGTATCTTAAACTCTTCTTTTATATATATATTATTTATTTTTATTTTATTTTTTTCAGATAGTCTATGGGTATTCCCCATCATTTCAGTTTACATAATGATTTAGCTTCTGCATAGTATTTTCTTACTTCAATTTATTTAGTATACTTATGATATGCTAACAGGGTTAGCTTGGGGTCACTCGTGATCCTATGTCCTGTGTCCGCGTCCTGGGGATAGCTTCAGGGCGTGACACTGGCGCACTGAGTGGCGCAGGGAGCCAGACCCTAATCTACAAAACACTAGTTGGGGCGCACTGAGTAGCGCTCTGCCTAGAAAACCGATGATTTTTCTTGTTCAAACTCATGCGCTAACTCATCTAGAATCAAACGATTCCCCTCACACTCTTATGGATTCATAGACCCAACGTAATAACAACGAAATAAACTCTAAATTACTCAAGAACAATACTCAAACACAAGATCCTCATTGCAAGAACTCAACAAAACCTCACTCCCCACTCTCCATCACATCCCACCTTCATGTTATTTTCTAGAGAATTAAAGAATGCGTTTTGATGGAACTTTGAACTCTTCAACTAATTTAGAATTGTTTAAGTTATATGACATTGCCAGTTTGTTATATCTTTACTGGAGAAGTCAAGAGTTATACTATTATATCGGTGAGTTTATACCGTAGTGAACTTGAATCTCCTTTAAGAGAGCGAGATATCCACACCTCAGTCTGATATTTATTTATTCATTTCGTTCATTTTATTTTCAACCGTAATTTAAGGCATATTCACCAACACATTATTTTATACCTTTTTATTTCTCTTTCTCTTCATGATAATTACATGACATTATAAGAAATGTGAAAATGACAATATATTCATAAATAAATATCTCCATGACAATTTCATACTTTACTACATGGTAAGGGGACAAGATGTCCTTGTCAACATGAACCATACATATTATTCTCATTGTTGCAATTCATGAAAGTGCAATTATTCAACCACAACACAAATAGGCTAAACATTACATTAACTTTGAGCCAAGAATATCCTCTTCTAATCAAGAGGAACATGCTTGTGCTGTTGCAGAAGCCATTTGTTCACTCTCAATTCCAGCATTGCAAATATTCGCGATACCACGTATATGTTTCTTTCCGTACGAGCTTAATTTTCCACAATGTACCTCAAATGTTTCGATCTACACATGAAAAATAAGTCGTTAAACTCAAAAAAACAAAAAAAAAAAACATGAAAAATACCACCAAATAATTAGGTTGGTACTTACATAGGATTTTAAGCAATCCCAATTGTCAACAAGAGGTTGTCCAGTAGGTCGAACGTGCTGCAGTACTTCCCTACCTTTTTCAACTCCAAACAGAAGATCACCAATATGTTTTACACTATTGTCCACTTTACTTCTCTCTACTATGGTTTTAATAAGTTTGACACGAGTTTCAAAATGCTCATCAGAGCCTTCAGGAGCATCTTGATACTGCCAAGATTACGAATAAATTAGAACGTCTTTTAATTTTCTCTATGTTATAATACGTGAAATCAAATTTAATCAGATGAAGTAGGAAAACTTCAAATTACTTTTGATGTCAAGTAGAAAATTTCAACGTCACGTTGGTCCACATTTTGTGACGATGATTCAGAATTCATGGAAACGTGACTATGGTTTACAGAAGCAGCGCCCATATACTGGAAAAGTACATCGACACTTAACACTGTATCACCATATTGCATGACATGTGAACCATATGTTAGATTGGCCGCTGTTCTGTTTGCAACCTGAGCAGCATCGTACACAATGAAATTATAAGAAAGCATAAATATGGAGTATAGGATCTGAACAAAATTTTTAAAATATATATACAATCGAGAGTATGTAGTACAAGATCTTACCGTATTATACTGGTCGTTCAAAGTTTCAGTTTGGCGATCTTCAGCTTCACTGTTTACAAGTGCGAACATCAATAAATTTGACGCAATTAACAAAGATGTGTTATTATAGGAGAAGTATCGATAAATAACTTTTTTTTAGTATAGTTCATTTTGATCCAAAATTAAAAAAATGGCATCTTTAGGACAAGAAAAGTTATGAATTAGGCATTTTGAGGTGAAAGGAGGCAAGCAATTAATGAAGGGACCGACTACAAGAAAAGCAAAGCTTTGTAGACGCGATTACCTGTCTTCCATCCAAGCAACACTATATAAGTCTCCCAAGCACACACCTTTAAACTCAGGAGGGGGGCACTCTACCAAGCAAGGACCACCTGCACCCATTTGACAATATGTTCCCCAACTACTTTCATTGGGATTTGATGCAGTCGTTACATAAATATTTAAACCTTCAGGAAGAAGACCATCAAACATGCTTCCAGACTCACAAGCTTCTAAGTAAAATACCTAAAACATATAAGAAAAAACATGGATCATCCAGCATAATATTAGACCGAAGGAATTAAGCAAATGACTTTAGATCGAATGAAATAAGGAAGTTAATTGTACCAGTTTACTATATGTCCCAGAAGCATGCTTCTTTTTCAACACGTTAATCAAGTCATTCGCGTAGACAAGTCCAGTTGGCATTGCTGTTCATTTAAAAACCATGAAATAGCCATAAGTAATTTTTTATATAGAACTTATATATATATATATGCGATGATCTGAATTGCTATCGATACAATAAGCACTTACAAATAATTCCAGGGCCACCATGATCAGTATAGTAGATGAAAATATGGTCATTTGGACCACTATTCAAAACTTTACCACTTCCTCCAGTGATACCACTTTTGTTTGCAAGAATAACATTGAAAAAGTTTTCAGCATTAACATCTTCACCTACATAATCCTGCCTCAACAAACATAACAAAAAAATTATCCCCGATATATAATCTCGAAAATATTTTCAAGCCAACAAGAAAAAGAACAAACCTTAGGAACACCTTCATAAACGTCTTGGCCATGTGGATTATTGATGATGACTCCAGGTCTAGGATTCATAGTGTTGTTAGCAATATCATCATACATGAATACAATAATGTTTTCGTCTTTAAGACCACCTTTCTTGAGTATTTGATAAGCGTGACATACATCAGCCTGAAATTAATCAATAAAATCACCAAACAAATTACATATCGCGAAAATTAGCCACGTACATTATTTAAAGAAAAAATGTAGTTTAATTGATATATGAGAACCTGGTGTCTATAATTAAACCATCCATTAGAGCCAGCAACTAGGACAGCCCATTTGGTCCCTACAGTTTCTTCAGTTAAGAATTTAGAGACACTACGACCTTCAATGTTGGCCCAAATTGAGAGCACAACAACAAGTGCAACAAATACATTGTACTTAAATATCATTGTATTGTGTTTTATGGTTAATTAACAAACAAATTGGATTGGATTATTGTGTTGTATGAATCATATAGATGTATGATAAATTTATAGGACTTCAAACTCTAACATAAGAGAATGACGTAGAATTCAAAGGTAACAATCATAAGAACTCACGAAATGTGTCAAGATATACTTATTGATTTACAAGAAATAATTAATTTATCGTCATGACTTATGAAAGTTTTGTCATGTCATTACATTGTTATTGTACGTTCTTTTAGTCCATTAGAGTGGACCGGTATAAATCAAATATCAGGGAGATTATGGATTAAATAATACTCCATTTGTTTCAATATATGTAACACTGTTTGACTTGACACAATCTATATATATATATATATATATATATAAAGGAGGAACATAAAGAAGGTGATGTGGCACTTCTCTATGGCCTCCATTCATATTTTTCCCTTTTCTCCTTTTTTTGGGCATTTTTCTTTATTTCATTATTTATTTTATTTTCAATATCTCATAAAGACTTTATACTCAATTCCTCAACTTTTCACCTCCACTATAATGTCTTCTTTATTAGATATAATGTGCATATATTCATAACTCTCATAATTTTCAACTTTTCATATTCATAACTTTCTCCACTATAAGATATCTTCTTTATTAGATACAATATGCATATAGTCATAACTCTCATAATTTCCAACTTTTCATATTCATAACCCTTAAATATTAAATATGAAAGTTAAGATACCTTATGGTATTCCTCCATTATTTTCTATATAAATTCATATTTTTGTTTCATTCTACCCAAAGTTACCCTTCATTTTCACTATAGTATAATATTTATGCTTTTATTTGGCTTGAAAAAGAAGAAGAAAGCTTTTGAATAGTGATAGGCTTGTGAAGTGATATTGACAATAGCTTAGATACTTATGCATTGACGATTTTCTTTTACTTCTATTTTTTAATGATATGTTTATTGTACTATTTATTTTTTCTCTATTTTTTCTTATGTATCTCTGTGATGCCTCTTAAATTTAATTTTTATATGAAGAAAGCTTTTGAATAGTGATAGATTTGTGAAGTAAATATCAACAAGAGTGATGCCTCTTTGTTTTTGTTTGACTTGAAAAAAAAAAAGCTCTTCAATATTGATAGATTTGTGAAGTGGATATGACAAGATTTTAGACAATTATGTATTGATTTTATTTTTCCTTCTATTTTTAATTAATGATTAAAGTCGCATTGATATGTGTATTGTATTATTTCTTTCTTTCTTTCTTGCGAATCTTTATGATGCTTTTTATGTTTAATTTTTATAGGAACTTCTTATTGTTGTAAGTCTATAATTTCTTTTAGTTCAAATAATTAGTATTATAAAATACTAGAGTAGATCCTAATGAGATATCACTTCCTCACAAATTTATCTTAATTATGTTTGAAATTATGCTATAAATACAAATCAAGTTTAAAATTTATAAATCTTTTCTCTTGGTTCAAATTAGTAACTTAATTATGTTAAAATTCTGATACTAATCCAATTTTAAAATTTATAATTAATTGCTTAAAAGAAATAAAATTTAATCAAGTAATTTTTTATTTGTTGTTTATTACGTAAGTTCTTAAAGCTATCGATAAATATGCCTGCATAAAAAGTTTAAAAGATAAATATAAATAACATGAGATGATGCGGTAATTCTAAAAAAGTTTATATACACAAAGAAGAAACATTTATATTATTTGAAATAATTGAGACACAATCATTGTTATTGATATTATAAAGAAAGGGTATAACTTACGTTTTAATCATAAAGTCAAGTTGTATTGTTTATTGTTTTTCTACAAAATTCAATTCATTAAACATGATTACATTTCATATTTGGTTAGAGGAGGGAGGAAAAGATCGAAATGAATAAAGTTAAATTTAACAACACAAATGAATAACATAAAGTATTAACTAAGTATAAGTTTGTTTTATACTGGAGGATTATAAATTAGTACTAGATTTATCTCTAAAATTCAAAAATAAGAAGATGATGTATGTATATTTAGTCAAATATATATTGTATCTGGATAAATAGCCTAAATATAGAATAAATATGAGAAGAGAGCATTTTGGGTCACCATTGTTTGAGTTCATTTTGGCTTACATGCTCATTATGTTTTGAAATTATAATAACAATTAGTTGACTGACTTTCTAAGAAAAAGAACGTTAATTACATTTTTTCACGTTATAAAAATCATTATTCTTCGTTAAAGTTAATTGGTACGTAGAAATTTCAAAAACGTTACTCCCTATTTAATTGTAACCATTACTTATTTACATTAAAAGTATATTAATTATATTTAAAAACCCCAATATATATAATCTGTTCTTTAAAAGTATATTTATTTATTTCTTCTTCTATTGTTTTTTTTACTTTGAAAAATAGTGTATTTATGTTATTTATTTTAAAATCATTATAAATTATAAGAGGTTCTTTTACTTCTAAAGAAGATGATTACATGTAAAAAAAATAATGATTTTTTCCTATGGTACCAAATTATACATCTATACATTTATAGGAATGTATAATATAATTATTTTATATTCTTTTTTATGTAAGAAAGAAACTCTTAAAAATTATTTAAAATTTCAACTAAAATTATTAAATATACATAAAAATACATTTTTTATATGTATAATATCTCTTCTATTCATATAATATTTAGTAAATTATTTGTGTTTTTAATGACCACGCGAAGCGCGGATGAATTCACTAGTTTAAAGTATAAAAGAAGACTTTTGAAATTTGTGATCTGAAAATACTCTTTGACCATTTGTATAAATTATTATTTCATTAGGGGTAAAATGAGAATTTTAAAGTTAAATTATCCAATTGTAGAAATGTTATATTCTTTTTTTGGGATGAACTAAAAGGAAAAATGTCTCACATAAATTGGGACAAAGAAAATATAATTTTAAGGAAAAACTACATAACTAAGCAAACATAACTATTACTTTAATATATACATAACCTAGAGATAGAGATACTTTCAAAAATGGGGAAATTACGCGGATAAGCAAATATATACTAGTTAATTAGCTAACATAGTTATAGTTTGAATTAATTACCACTTGCAACCTCTTTTTAGCTATAACTATGTGCTCCTCTCTCATCTCTTCCTCTTTCTCGCCTCTCTCATCTCTTATACATATACAAATTATACATATACATATAAAATTATATGACAAATATACAAATACAATTCGCCTCTCTCCACTTTTTTCCCTCTCTCACTCGCCTCACTCCTCCCTCTCTCAATCTCGCTCATAAGATATATAAATACATATGTATATCAGTTAAATATATACAATTATCTGACAAATATTCATATACAATTCGACATATATACAAATACAATTCACCTCTCTCCATTCTCTGCCCTCTTTCGCTAGTCTCTCTCCTCCCTCTCTCTCTCTCTCTCGCTCGCCTCTCTCATCCCTCTAACATGTAGCTAGAAATCGTAATTAGCAAACTATAGCTATGAAGCCTAATTAAGTTATTTTTAGTGGCTATTTGCGAAATTTCATCTTCAAAATATTATATCCAACATAGGTATACTTAGGGATTTATAACAAATCTCTCTTCTCTTGCTTGCCACTCTCCTCCCTCTCCTCTCTCTCCCTCTCTTGCTTTTCTCTCTCCTCTCATGTTCCCTTCGCGTCTTCTCTACAATTTATTGTGTGAATCCTTCTTCTTCTCTCTCTATATTTTATATAAATATGAAACTCCACTGAAGTTTTACCTGAATTATTTTTATCTACACCTATCGATATTTTCTATTTTGGGTTCTTGATTTGTTGTTCAATGTTTGGATCTTAATCATCTTCTTCTTAGGTTGATACTGCCAATTGTATCTATGTACCAACAAAAAATTGTAATTGTGCATCAGAAAAAAGTGATACGCCTATTATCAAATTTTATCTTCTTCAATTGATATAAACAATTGTATTTATGAATCATAAAAAATTGTATATGAGTATCCAAAAAAATTGATACAACTATTATCATATTATATTTGTGTATCAGGAAAAAAAAAAGTTAATACAACTATTATCAGAAAGAGTTATATTTGTGTATTTGTTTTAGGAGTCATATAATACATAAATATGTCCTTTAACATAACCTTAATTCATATTTATGCCTTTCAACGTAACTTTGGGTGTGCATAAGTAAGCACTTACACTTGTATAAAGTTACACAAATAGACACACGTCCTATGTGGCATCCTACATGGAATTTTTCATCATATGTGGTGTCCTATGCATGCGTAATATGACATGTAAGACTCATATGTCAACTTGTTCAACTATACACAAATAAAAGAGTCTACTTGTGCAAATCCAAAGCTGGAAGGTATAAATATAAAAGGTAGAATGGTCTGGGAGACCCTTGTACTTGTCTCATTTTGTCACCTGAGCCCTTCTAATCTAGACTTTGCCAACTGAACCTTCGAACCCACTGAAATCCAACATTTTAAACCCTTTTTTTGACCTGTCATCCCATGTGGCAAAAGTAGTTCAAGTGCGTGAATTACACCCACTTTAGGAGCGTGAGATGCTTTTAAAAAGCCAATAACTGTCATTTTTTGCCATCTTCCTCAAATTCTCCTAATTTCTTCTTCAAATATCCAAAATTTCTTCTCTTTATCACTCGTTTATCTCTCTCCAAAATTCTTCACTCCAAATTTCTTCTTCTTCTCCACAATTGATTAGGCCCTTTTTGTCTATATTTTATTTTTCTCGCCTTTTTCTTACTCGTTAATTTTTTTGTTCTTCACAATGACTGTTTGTTTTTGCTATTGTGGGCTTCATGCTGAACTTAAGATGTCAAGAACATCAACAAATTCAGGAAGAATGTTTTGGGGCTGTCAAAAATACACAAATGGTAATGGATGTGGGTTTTTTTGATAGGCTGATATAGCTGATCCTACCTACCAAGAACAATACTACATGAAGAATCAATCAACAAATGTTGATCATGGAAGGCATGGAAGGCAGGGAAAGCATGAAAGACAGGGGAGATCGAGCATTAGTATTGATATCAGTGTTGTCGTGATTGTTGTCATTTGATTTCTATCTTTTGTATTTAAGATGTATTGATGATTTGTTCATTTGAGTACTATAATAATGTAATATAATGTATGAAAATATCCAGATTAAGACTTATAATTATCATAGCAAATTCATAAGCAAAAATAACTTATTTGTCATAACAAGCTAACACAACAGTTGAAAATTAAGTTAATAGTGAAAAGTATCATAGACAATGTCATTGAGAATTTAGCTAGGCAAAACATGAGTCTTTTACTATGAAATATTATGTGTCTTGAGTGCTTGGTGTGGACTGAGTGGCTCACTTGTAACTTTATTCTTGTAGCTGCCTTTGAGTAACTGCAGCTTAACCCTTCCACCTTAGTCCATTGGGTTTGTAACCAAGATCGATATTGGTAGGCACTGAACCCTTCAATTGTACACAATGTAACACTCTATCAGTAGTTTCAGATTGTTAAAAGGCAATAATGATATTAGTTAGAGAGATTCTATAGAATCAAACTAAAGGTTCTTAAATGATAATACTTACCCTCTCAATCACACTACCATTTGCTCCAAATAGCACACCAAAACCAGCTGTTCTTGACTTCTCTGTTATTGGCCTCTTATATCCGGGATTTGCACCACCTCTTTTAACTTTGCTACTCTTCTTTGAGCCACTAGCACTAGTAGTTGACTGTTGAGTACTAAATTGGCTTGTTGGTTGAGCAACATTTGCAAAATTTACAGAAATATTTGCAGCACATCCACCAGTAGTTGTTGCAGCAGTAGTTGCACCTCCAGAAGCTGTTGAAGTAGTGGCTGGTCTTTTAGTAGTTGCACCACCACTTCCACCAGCAGTTACACCTATAGAAGTTGTTGAAGTAGTTGCACCACCATTTCCACCAGTAGTTGTTGCAGCAGTAGTTGCACCTCCAGAAGCTGCTGAAGTAGTGGCTGGTCTTTTAGTAGTTGCACCACCACTTCCACCAGCAGTTACACCTGTAGAAGCTGCTGAAGTAGTTGCACCACCACTTTCACTAGTAGCACCACCAGTAGCCCCACCAATTACACCTGTAGAAGCTGTTGAAGTAGTTGCACCACCATTTCCACCTGTAGCAGTTCTTGCAGTTCCAGTAGTATAGCCATTTTTCTACATACAAAATTTTTCCAAACTGAATTAAGAAGTATTGATAAAAATAAATTTCATTAACAAAGTTGAAGAAGTTAAAGCAAAACTTATAGCAATTGGACATCCTTTCTTGTTATGTCCAAAATTCCTGCACAAAGAGCATTTCATTTTTCTCCCCTTCCTTGTAGCCTTTCCAAACTTCTTCTTACTAGGCTCATCACTATCTTTAGACCTTTTTTTCCTTGTTCTTCTTGGCATAGGAGTGATTTCAGGTGGCTCAATGGATGGTCTTGTGCTCTTGGGCCATATCTTTATGTTTGTCATAGGTTGAATGAACCTACTGTAGGCCTTCAAATATGTTTCCTTCTTGTACCAGTGATCAACAAATGACTCAACATCTAGATCTTTGTAATGCATTGCAGTAATTGCATGTGCACAAGGAATCCCTTTCAGTTGTCATGACCTACAACTACACACTTTCTTTTTTAGATTAACAACATGTTTATATGGTGGATGTTGAATCTCATAGCCATTATCTCCATTAAATTTAACCTCATATATGGCTGCATGTTCAGCATTGTCAGTAAGAATTTGCATAGCCATAGGTGACACATCAGTTATCCATTTTTCAGAAAACTCCCTCATTTGAGTCATTCTTTCCATGACTTTGACTGTAATTTCCTCTAACATTGTGATGATTGATTTGAATCTAGCTGTCAAGATCCAACTATTAAATGTTTCACACATATTATTCTCAACTATGTCACACTTGCTATGGTCCTTGAATAATACCCTACACCATGCATTTTTGATGTACTTTAACAAAGCTTTCACAATACCTTCTCCCAACAGACTCATTTCATCAAGTTTTAATTGTAAATGAACTTCAAATGGAGCCTTAGCAACCTGCCAAAACTTCTTCCTCCTTTCTTCACCACTCCATACCTTCTTCCAGTTGGCCCATATATGTCTAGCACACCATCTAATCTCAGCATTTGGTAATAAATCAACAAGTGCTAGGTTAAGACCCTATCAAAGAAAAAAGGCATGCCAAGGAAAAAAAATAAGAACATAAGTGTAACATAGAAATTGCTATAGCAAAGTAAAAAAAATACTACAAAGTGTTCTCATACCTTCTGCATATCAAACATAACTGTCAGTCCTTCACCTTCAGTTTGTGTCAGTTCCAAATCATGTTTAATGCACTTGATAAACCAAGACCATGTGTCCTTGGATTCTTTATTAACTACTGCCCATGCTACAGGGTACATTTGATTATTTCCATCCTTGGAAATGCAAGACAACAGTTCACCTCTACATACACCTTTCAAAAATGCACCATCAAAACCAATTATCCTTGTACACCCCTCCATCCAACCACTTTTTAATGTTCCAAGACAAATATAAATCCCTTGGAATACCTCTTTTCCAGGAATTGTATTCTTGGATGTCCTAACAACCACAGTAGTTTCTGAATTTGTAGACTTCAACTCCTCAGCATAGTCATACAATCTTGCAAATTCCTCTATGAAATCACCCATATGCTCATTCATGACTTTCATTTTTGCTCTTCTACAACTTGTTTTACTAACATACAATCCATAATCCTTTTGTACCAAGCCTTGAATCTGATGGAGTTTGATGCTAGGCTCACTCATGATTCTGTCTTTGTAAGTCTTACAAATCCAGTTTGGAGTACACAACTTGTTTCTTGTTCTTTTGAAACACTTATGGACAGAAAAATATGTCTTCACAATAAAATTTCCAGTATTACCCTCAATACTTCCAAGAATATGCCAAGGACAACCCTTCTTATTACACTTTGCCCTGATCCTCTCCTTTTTATTAGGTTTAAGTTTAATGTTCACACCCTTCTGAATAGAGTAAGTTTGTAGTGCTTCTCTAAACTGAACATTATTCACAAAAATCATATACAACTGAAATAAAAAAAAATGGCAGTTGGGTCAAAATAGACCTTTGTACTTGAATTCCTTGCTGGTGGATCTACAACCTCATCAGAATCAACAGGATCCCCTTCATCCTCACTAATATCACTGCCAGGATCTGAGCTATCAAAATACAGGTCATCCCCACCCAATTTTCCTTCATATATTTCCCTCTTATTCTTATAAATATCTTCAAAACCAACATCTATACCTACAGGACCAGAAGGTATCTCATCTATAGTTATTCTAGCAGCCTTCTCTTTATTAACTTGTTCTTGAATGTTAGACTTCCTAGCTTCAACAACTCAAAATCCAAGTCACTTAAGTCATCAATGTTCTCATCAACATCATAAAGTGACTCAGAATTAGATTGTTTAGCATCTACATCTACATCAGATTCATCAGATGTATGAAGGTGGTAGGAAGAAAAGTCATTACCTTGACCTTGACCTTCATCTTCATCTAAGTCCTCTAAAGAAACCTCAGGAGCAGCAGCCTCCTTATTCTTACCCTTGTCTACCCTAGGTTGTTGATCTTCTTTTATATTTGTATCATTTTTATCAAATGGTTGAGGGGAAGACACATCAGCCCTAACATTTATAACAGTAGGTGGTGGGGGCTTACCTTTTTTGGGAGTAAGCAATTGGGCAATTTGCACCTCAGTAGGATCCTCAACAATTAAAGGAGTACTAATTTGATGTACCACATACACATCAACAAAGTCCCCACCCTTTAAGTTGTTAATAAATCTCAACACATCAACATCACTTTTCAACATATAAAAACCATCTCTTTTGTTAATTTTGCACCCAAAGGTTTCAACTTGTTCAACTCCCAATTCTCTAGCTAATTTATGAAAAAACATAATATGAAGCTCATCTATATCGATTCTTATTTTTTCAAGATCAGAAATTCCATTAGCATACTTGAGTTCAGGATCTGATAAAAAACTGCCCCCATAATACATTTGAAGTATAATAATTGTTGATCTCATATTCTTACCATGCCTGCAAAGTCACAAGAATACAATCAGATGATTGACAAAAAACCCTAAATGACAAAAAAAAACCTAATTCACAAAAAGCCCTAATCGACAAAAAAAACCTAATTTAAAACTAATTCTTTATGGAACACAACAAAAACCTCTATAATAATCTGATATAATCCAATTGGACCACTAACAAGAAAGAAATCCAATGCAATTGATAAAAAAAATAAAAAATTCAGATACGAAAAAATCCTAGATTCAACAGATATTCATGACAAATGCCATTGAATGCATAATACTTCTACAAATTGTTATTAGACTTGTTATTAGGCATGTAAAAAATCAAAATCCTCCCTAAAATCACACCACGACCTCTGCAACAACTAAGCCCTAACAAGAACTCAAAACAACAAAATTCAAAATGAAACACCAAAAACACAACTGCAAAACAAAGAGAATGAAAATCAGTCAAGAAACTTAAAACTATGGAGTGAAACGCGAACTCAAACACTTCACAGAATCGAAAAAAATTGCAGTGAGCAACAATGTAAATCGGGATTAAGGGAGTAGAAGGGTCTAGTTGAAAAGGAGAAAGGAAAGATATGTTTGAAAGAAAATGATTAGCCAATTTTTAACATGTCATATCCTATGTGGCATTTTTAAATGACGTGGAAAGCTACGTGCGGCGTTTATAGTTCACGCACCACTGAGTAGTCAAAAAAAGGGTTTAAAATGTTGGATTTCAGTGGGTTCGAGGGTTCAGTTGGCAAAGTCTAGATTAGAAGGGCTCAGGTGACAAAATGAGACAAGTACAAGGGTCTCCCAGACCATTTTGCCAATATAAAATGAGCCAAAGTTAAATGACACATTTACGTATTATACCAAGTGTATTTGTCTATATATGTTTCAATTTCAAAGCTTATATGTGTATCTATGAGAGAGAGGAGAGAAGCGAGTGAGATTTGGGATAGAGAGAGGATATTGTGTATATGTGATTTGTGTATCTCAGTTTCAATTAAGATACAAGTTATATCTAATCGTCTCTCTCCTCTCTAAAATTATTGTTATGAATTACAATTATGTAAATTATAACTATTTTATTCTAATTATGATCCAAAACTATAGTTATTTATTAAAAAAAAAAAATCTAATTTTAAATGTTACAAATTACAAAATCAAAAGTAATTACTCACATAAAATGAAAATAATTTTAAACAACAAAAATTCACTTGCTCTCAATATTTACACCAAATTAAGTACATTAGTTTATTATTAGGGGGAAACTTACATAAATATACTATATTAAGAAAATATTTACCATCTATAGAAGTAACATTTTCTTTTCACTTGATCACTTTTAATACATTTATAATACAATTTTAATACATATTACCAAAAAAAATTTATAAAAGACATATAATACAAGTTTTATTGATAAATAATATATTATCACACATTTTAATACACTTATAATACAATGTGTCAATTTCTTACCAAACAAGCATAATATATTTTAAAATAGTTATAATACATATATATTGCATACATAATTCACTTTTAGTACATATTGTAAATTCATCATAGTATTGCTATATATTGCTATAAATAGTAATAAATAAAAAATATTGCTAAAATCAGTAATTATTTATTAAAAGTACCTATTTAAGTAATATTTCCATTAGGGGATGAAAATGCGATAAAAGTATGTACTAATAAATTCATTAATTTACTTATCACAATTTATATAAAAAACACATATACGTAATTAGCAAATTGTCAGGTGCGGATCCATGTGTTTCTTCATAAATATAAGTATAAATTATAGGAACCACATATTATAAGTACTAAATAACATCCTATCCCTTCTAGTTTTCTATTTACCAAAAATCCCTTAAAATGATGTTTGCGGGATACATAGCGTTGTGCACGGGATACATTAGGTTTGATACATTCCACATAGCGGGATACATAGCGTTGTGCATGAAATACATTAGGTTTGATACATTCCACATAGCGGGATACATAGCATTGTGCACGGGATACATGCGGGATACATAGCGTTGTGCACGGGATACATGCGGGATATATAGCGTTGTGCACAGGATACATAGCGTTTGATACATTCCACATAGCGGAATACATAGCGTTGTGCACGGGATACATGCGGGATACATAGGTAAAATAAGGGATTTTTGAAATTTTTGAAATAAGTAGGGATAAATGGATATTAAGGTAAGTAAAGGAGTGTAATTAAGTAATTTGTCCTAAATATAATCAACAGGCGGACGCTTAACGTATAAGCCTCAATATAAATTAAGCCCCACAATACAAGTTATGTTGGGATAAATAAGGTTGGAATAAGTAATGTTGGAAGTAATTTTTATTGCTTGTTTGGTTTATCATATTCAAACTTATATTCATTGCATAATTTCTAAGAATAAGTTATTTGTTTACAAAATTACCCTCCACCTTAATTTTTTTTTTTTTTTTACATTTTCTTTACTTTAGTTATTCATTCTTAAAAATAAAATTTCCATCTTATTTAACTTAAATATTTTTGTGTGTTTATTTCCATGATTGTGCCATGTATTTTTAAAATTAGATTTTCATCTTATTTAACTTAAACAAGTTAACTTCCGTCTTATAATTTACCTTTAAAATAAATTTTCCATCTTATTTATCTTAAAATAAAACTTTCATCTTATTTATCTTAAAAATAAAATGTCCATCTTATGTAGCTTAAAAATAAATGTTCATTTAAGTTTATTAAAGTAAAAGAAATTTTATTATTAAAGTTATCTACATTTTAATTGATATATAAAATTTAATTTTAAGTGAGCAATAAACTATTTAATTAAAAATATGTAATTTAATAGTGGAGTGAACATTTTAAGAGAAATCAAAATATAAATAAACATAAGAACTAGACAAAAAAAAAAATCAACTTATAATATATTCATAAATAAAAATTGTATTTATAAAATGTAATTTTTTTAATACAAAAATAGATTATCATAAAAATAACAATTAATTAAGGTCGTGAATATTATTATAAATGTTATTAAAAATTATGTTAATGTACAGGAATGTAAAAGTGGTGTATAAAAGATATTTAAGGGGTGTATTTTTTGTTATTTTGCATATTTTATCTCAGGATAAGTTATTCTGGAATTACTATTCCAACCTCGGAGGGATAACTTATCCTAGCACTAATTGTTAATCTTGTGATAAGTTATCTCATCCTTTGCAACCAAACAAGGAATTAAAGGGCATTAAAAAATTATCACGAAATTAACTCCTCTTATCTCTCACATCAAACGACCCCAAAGCGTTTTGCAATACCCCTTCCCAAAGGGAGTCCCAAAACTACATTTTACATGTTATACCTTCAATCATATTTATCCACCATCCGTTAAAACGCCATGTCCCACTAAAACTTATCTATCCTTCATGTATTTTAGTCATGAATTCACCCTTGTAAAATCATCTGAATACAAGTTTTTTAATGTTGAAGTGGTTGGTTTTAATGTTGTTTCAGATTTTTGACTCAAATCGTTAAAATCCAATCAGATTAATCAGTGTCTTTTAAATAAGAGAAAATTGCTCGGATAATAATCATGACCCCTCACTTCCAACCTTTAAGATTGTCATGAGATTGAGTCATCAAGGAAATAAAAAGGTGGGAGCTCTGGAGGGGTAAAAAAAACAATTTTAAAAATTCAGTGTTTTACCTTCAATTTTAATTAGCTCCATGATACTCCCTATTTTCAGATTTAGATACCCAACCTAAATGTCCAAGTTTCTTATTTCACTTTGGAAAGCCTTTTGAATTTCCCCTTCAGATTTCACATACAGTAGCAAAGATTAGCTTACATGACATTTTATATACTCCCTCCCTCCGTTTCAAAAAGAACGGTCTAAGCTAGTTTGACTTGGCACGGAGTTTAAGAAAATAAAGAAGACTTTTGAATCTTGTAATTTTAAATTAAAGTTATGTCAAATGTACAAAATTGTCTTTTAATCTTGTGATAAAATGTTAGGTGAAAAGTTGAAATTAAAATATTAGATTAAAAAGGGATAGAGGTCATTCCTTTGTAAACAGACTAAAAAGGAAAGTAAGTCATTCTTTTTTAAACAGAGGGAGTATCAAATATATATGAAAATGGAAAAACATTGAACATTCATACAGTCTCTAATTAATTCCATTTAACTCAACATATGGTTCCAATAGGAAGGACTAACATTATTAATTTGCTAGCTACATAAGGTGAAACTTTGCAGCCAGCCATGACTGATGACACAAATTAAACAGCTAAACATAAATTGCTCTCAGCTCTACAAAGGGCCGCATGCTTGTACAGTTGCAGCAGTCATTTGCTCACTCTCAATTCCAGCATTACAAATATTCGCGATACCACGTATATGTTTCTTTCCATACGAGCTTAATTTTCCACAATGTGCCTCAAATATCTCGACCTATATATATATACATGAAAATAAAAAAACAATCTCATGATTCCATATACGTGCAAAAGAACAATAAGAAGAATGTTTTATAATTAGGCGAAATACTTACATAGGATTTAAGGCAATCCCAGTTATCAACTAGTGGTTGTCCAGCTGATCGAACACTTTGTAGTGCCTTGTTACCATATTCAACTCCAAACAGAAGATCTCCAATATGCTTTACGCTATTGTCCACTTGACTTCTATGTGCTACAACTTTAATAAGTTTGGCGCGAGCTTCAAAATAGTCATCAGACCCTTCGGGAGCATCTTGGTACTGCCAAAATTTAGAAAGAATGAATCAGAATTATATTTTCGCGTCTTTCTTGGAAAGGAAAAAACATTAAATTATATATAGTATATGACTTGATGTGTTGCAAAGAAAGGTAGGGACATACTTTGGATTGCCAGTAGAAAAGTTCTGTTTCTCGTTGTTCAACATTCTGTGACGATGATTTATAAGAATTCATGGAGACATGAGAGTGGTTTATCGAAGCAACGCCCATATACTGGAAAAGAGCATCAACACTTAACACCATATCACCATATTGCATGACATGAGAGCCATATGTTAGATTGGCTGCTGTTCTGTTTGCAATCTGATCATAATTATGAATCGTTCTTTAGATAGGCTATAATTGGTTAAAACATATACATAATTGAGATTACGTATAGTACAAGCTCTTACCCTATCATACTGATCATCTAGAGTTTCAGTTTGTCGATCTTGAACATCACTGTATATCAATATATCAAGATATAGGAAGAGGTTTCATTAATATTATAGTTTTGAAAACTTTAAATCAATTGATTTTCCCTCGATCAGGGACTTGAAAAGTTGTGTGTTACGTTACCTGTCCTCCATCCAAGCAACACTGTACAAGTCTCCTAAGCACACACCTTTAAACTCAGGAGGGGGACACTCTACAAGGCAGGGATCGCGTGCATCACCCACACCACAATATGTTCCCCAACTACTTTCATTGGGATTTGATGCAGTCGTTACATAAATATCTAAACCTTCAGGAAGAAGACCATCAAACATGCTTCCAGACTCACAAGCTTCTAAGTAAAATACCTAAAACATATAAGAAAAAACAGCATATTAGACCCAAGGGAGTAAATGACTTGAGATCAACTGAAAGAAGGAAGTTACCAGTTTACTATATGTCCCAGAAGCATGCTTCTTTTTCAACACGTTAATCAAATCATTCGCATAGACAACTCCAGTTGGCATTGCTGTTCATTTGGAAACACGAAATAAACAAATATGAACATATAATATATGTGTGTGATGACGATCGAATCACTTACAAACAATTCCAGGGCCACCATGATCAACATAGTAGATGAAAATATGGTCATTTGGAGCGCTGTTCAAAACTTTACCACTTCCTCCAGTTATACCACTTTTGTTGGCAAGAATAACATTGAAAAAGTTTTCAGCATTAACATCTTCACCTACATAATCCTGTCCCAACAAAATATAACCCCGGCCCTCATCAATGTACGTATCATACATTCTAAGTTTTTTCGAGGGATTGAATTGCTCGAAAAGAGAAGGGGAAAAAAGACACAAACCTTAGGAACACCTTTGTAAACATCTTGGCCATGTGGATTATTGATGATGACTCCAGGTCGAGGATTCATAGTATTGTTAGCAATATCATCATACATGAATACAATAATGTTCTCGTCTTTAAGACCACCTTTCTTGAGTAATTGATAAGCGTGACATACATCAGCCTGAAATCAATCAATAAAATGACAAAACAAATCATCACTCAATTCTAACACAACATTTTTAAGTTCGTTGTTAAATCGCTCGTAGCTAATAACCTGATGCCTGTAATTCCACCATCCATTAGAGCCAGCAACTAGGACAGCCCATTTGGTCCCTACAGTTTCTTCAGTTAAGAATTTAGAGACACTACGACCTTCAATGCTGGCCCAAATTGAGAGCACAACAAAAAGTGCAACACATACTTTGTACTTAAATATCATTGTATTGTGTTTTATGGTTAATTAACAAACAAATTGGATAATTGGACTATTGAGTTGTATGGTAATATTGATGTATGAAATATATATATAGGACTTTAAACTCCTTTAAGCCAACACTAGAGACATACTATGATCAAGACAAGTAGACAACGTAGATTTCAAAGGTCTAAAGGGGAAAAAAACATGAAATACATATCTAGACATTGACAAATATTGCAATAGATTATTTATTCCCCTTCTTTTACAAGAAATTTCTCCACACTTGCGACAAGTTTTTCATGTCATTTTTTTGGGTTTCCATCTGGTGTTCAAAGCCCGTATTGGAGGTTCAGTTAAATTCGAATCCATGCCATCTTTTTGTTTCCGACCCGGTGTCCCGAGTCTGTGTTGGAGGTCTGACTAAATCCGGATCCATGTAAAAAAAATGGGTTTTCCACTACGGAGCCTGTATTGGAGCTCCGACTAAATCTAAATCCATGTCTTTTTTTGGTTTTCCACCCGGTGTCCTGAGTCTGTATTGGAGCTCCGACTAAATCCGGACTCATGTTTTTTTTTTTGGTTTCCACTCGGTGTACAGAGCCCATATTGGAGCTCCGACTAAATGTCTGGATCGCACACTGCATTGTCTATTTGGGGGTGTCGCTCCTAACAAGATTTTCTCCATACCCAGGACTCAAACCTGAAACTTTTAAGAGCAGCAATCCCACTACTACACCACAATTCATGTTAGCCAAGTTTTCATATCATTATTACATCCATGTTTTCCATTTTTTATTTTTTATTTTTTAATTTTTGTTATTTTGGTGTATTGATACACATAAATGACCAAAATCAATTATTTTAACACAATCAAAAGACCATTTAGGCATTTAGTAATCACCCGCAGAATGTCAAATTAAAGATAGATATAATTATAATTACTCTAATTTTAGAGGGATTAAAACCAAACATGTCATTCCAAAGGAAATGAGGTTCTAGGTTCCTTCCCTCTCACCATATTTTAAAGGAATTATGTATTCTGAAAATGAAATACCAGATAACTATGATGACTATAAGGTTAAGAAATAATTAATTAAATCATTCGAAACAAACAAATTCACAAAAAAAAAAAAAGCTTTTCAAGTCAAATCAACATTGTGTCTACGGAAAGTTTTATGGTAGATATACAAGGACATGTTATGTCCTCTTGAAGTTAACTATTAAGTTTGTCCGTATTGTATAAGTTAGTTTCAAACAATGAGACATCCTTCAAAAGTTTGGAAGAGAGATTTCGAAAGCTCGAACTTTTTGCTAGCCTCTCCTTCCCCTGCTGCCTATTCTGACCATCGGAAGTATACAATAACAATGTCGAAGCATTAAGCACCGTCTGATCGTGAGACTACCTGTTTAATGTCCTCCAATGGCACCACCTTGACAGAAACAATAGAAGTAACAAATAATGCACGAAATAAGAGCTCTATTTCCAATAAGATCAATTTTTTTTTGTATGTGTAATGTGTAATACACTGTACTACACATAATTGGTTCATTGTGAGGCGATCCTGTAATGTGTACAGTGTATTACACATCCTGAATCGCCTCACAAAGAACCAATTATGAAGGAGGAAAAGTCAGTGACCAACACTAGGCGTTATGAAAATGTTACTCTTCTCATCCTGAAATGTCAATTAATTAATCAATTATCATACATGAGTTAAGAAGGCTTCAATTTCTCTCTAACAATTTTGTTACTTGTTCATTAGCTTTGAGCAATCTTCAAGCTTGTCCGAAGAAATATATCATTGGATTCAGGCCAACACATGCTACATTAATTTCCTTAATATTATTTAATATAGTCAAATTAGTTTTATCTCATTTATTATTTACAACTTTATATATTTATCTACTTTTTTCGTCTCTAGTACCTCCTAGTTTCAACATATGATATGCTGGAATGAGGTGGTCTGAATAAAAAGTTGATGTTAGTTGCAATTGACGATCAGCTTAGATTAGGGTCAGCTCAAACTTGATAGGTTCGTTCGTTTGTGTGGAGAATCTCACTCGTTACTCGAGATTTCTGTATCTATTTAATTTTGCATCCATTCTCTTCCTTGTTATTTTGTTCAACTAATTCAAAAGAGCAAAATTTGCAATCCGTTAACCACTACACTAAACCTTCAACTTGTACCTAGAGGTGTCAACACTTAAATACATATTCATTAAACCAAATTTCGACCTATATATACAAGGTAATTTTTCAACAAACGGGTGTCTCCGAGGGTAGCTCGGCCCCTGGTTTTGATGAAACTAGCAAATTCTTGGCCATATTTTTGAAGTATTTCCTGGTGCCCAAGGTTTCTGGATTTTCTTGATAACAAATAATGATATGGTGAACAAATGAGTGTACAAAATGCATTATATTTACACAAAATGTTTGTGTAGTGGTATGTTTTATTTATATATAAAAAAAAACTTGGATTTCGTCTCATGAGTTTGTAGTCTTCATACATTTGTCTTCAAAAATTCTACTCAAAACTCAATAATGTAACAAAAGGTGAACATCCATATACTAATATAAATAGCAACATCAGCACCTAAAAGCTTTGGCTTCAAGTACCATTCTGCAGAGATGCACCTTGTTGCAAGTACAGGCAAATGACAGTGCTGTCATCTCTCTTGCTGTTTGGAAACCTCTGTTTCCATGCATCTAAAGAAGCCTGTACTACTGCCTCTGCGGCTGTTGCTGCATTATTTGTTGCACACACTATGGAGACGACTTGATCATTGCTCAGCACATCCCACACCTATTTTTACAATGAAAATAGACATGTCAAGTGTTATACAAACAGAGGAAATATGAGAAACAGAACAAAATATACCAAGTACTTGTACATAGTTAAAATAGGCTTACCCCATCAGTTGCTAGAACAACAAACTGATCATTCGGAGTAATGTGGTGATAAGAGACATCAGGCTCGGAGATTATGCCAAGATATTTTAGCATGAAATCCCCAAAAGATCTTGTCATGGCCAAACCAGGAACATCATCCTTGGGTAAATACACTCTCTGGATATGTGGCTGTTCTTGCGGTGCAAAAACTCTGCCACCACACCTCCTTATTCTTTCTGCTTCAGCTGTATGCACCAAACAGTTTATGATCATTTAGTCAATAGTAAACAACAACATATCCAGTGTAGTTCCACATAGTGGAGTTTAATGTATACAGACCTTACCTCTACCTCACAGATGAGATAGACAGGCTGTTTCCGATAGACCATTAGTAAGAACAATTTGAAATTGAATTATGCCATGTGTGTCATGTCAATATTATGAAAAGAAGAGTCTTACAAGTCAGACTAGGCTTCAAATCAGTAGTTAACTGAACAGCCTCAATTACTCCCTCCTCTTTCTTTCTTCCTAGTACAGCTCGAGAATCTCCAAGATTCGCGATAACTAGATCATCATCCTATAACATTTTCTATATTAGATTCTCCAAAACTTTAAGCAATATTCGCGATAATCAGGTGAAAGAAAGATTTTTCTCGTTACCTGTCTTATAGCAACGACAGCAGTTGTTCCACTGAAAGAAGAGTCCAAATTCTCAAGACTTTGAATATCTCTATCCAGCACCATAAAGGAACTCCAACAAACTTTTTTCCACTTGTTAAAATTCCTTCTCATCACATTTTGTTTCACAGAAAAGACTTTTGGCAGAGAAAATGTAAGTTTCAGCAGCAAAGATGGCAACTTATTCCTAACAAACTTGCTGACTATTTGTCCATTCTCTCCATGTCCATCAAAAACTCCACCAAAAACTCCATTTTCTACACCATACCCCTGCCATAATAAGGAAAGTTTCCATTTTAAGATACCCCATGTAATGAAAAAGGTATAATACATAAACATGACTCTTAACTTGGCATCAACTGACAACTATGACCTTTAACTACTGATACCCCATGCATTATGTCACGTAGGACACATGTGTCTACTTGTTCAATTTTATACAAGTTTAAGTGTCTATTTGTACACACTCAAAGTTGGAGGGCACAGTTGTCCGCTAAAACCAAGTTAAGGATCATGTTTACGCATTATGTCAATGAAAAACTAAGTAAACATGTTGCAAAATGACAAACCTGATAGAGAATAGCAGAATCTTGATTGATTCCTTTATTTCCTTGTTCAGAAAAAACAGAACCAATTACTTGTTTGTACCTATTAATGTTGCAGTCTTCATAGAGAACAACATTTTCATTCCCAAAATCAACAGGTTGAATCTCAAAAGATGCAGAGGATATGCAGATTCCCATATTGTCAACTACTTTTTTTTAATTTATTTGTGATGCTTATTTTAAGGAAGAGAATCCTTTATATAAAATAATTGTTAGACTATTGGAAGGAGTTGAAAAATGAGATTAATGAATATTCTGAATAATAATTGTGGCTGACAAGGATTAGAAAAAACTGATTCAGGTTCAACAATTCACTTTTTAAATTGTGATGTATTATTTTAGATTACCCTAAGATTCACTTTAAGGGGCGTCTGAGCTGTACTCTTGTAGGATTAATTAACATAAGCACACTTTAATTATTTAATAAAGGTAAGACTTCAGCTTTTAACACCTCAGCTTATAGTTTATAATGAATCTTAATTTCCAAGAAGCCTAAGGATGTTTTAGAGTGTTAAGTTAAACCTTGGAAAATATACTCCCCACCCTCTCAAATTATCTGTCGTATTTATTTTATTACACTCCCCAAAAATATTAATTAAGAATGGTTTGACTATTTTATTTTTATTTATATCTTAAGATATATATAATATTTCTTTTTTTATTATTTACTTTATTTATGTTATTACCCTATAGTTAAGGTATATAGTCTTCCAGAACAATTACAATTAAAGATAAAATGGGAAGATATAATTAATTTTATCTTGAACTTTTAAAATACTTAATAAACAAGCTAAGATAATTAGTTTTACAAATCACGATACATAATTTGAGACGAAGAGAATAATTTGAAGGACTAAATTGGGAAGTCTAGTTTTTTGAGCTGGTAACTTAACCCAAAGATCAGTTAGACATCTTGCATTATTTTGAATGTGTGTTGACTTTTTAAAACCATTTGCTTACAATTTTAATTTTAATGTTGACTCATTCCAACAAGTAAGGATGTTGTCATGCCTAATAAGAAGGAACCAAAGACTTTGGAAAACAAATAGATTTGACATTAGATTACTTGTTCATATTCTGAGAATCAAACAATAATATAATATTTCTTTATGATTCCTATTTGCCACGGCATAAATTTAATATGTTGACAAATAAGAAAAGATGTCTTTTCAAATATTTGAAAGCTTATCAAGAAATTCATCCAATCATATACAAGTCTTGTGATGTTTTTCTTGTGTCTTAGAAATCAAATGATACTCCTTCCGTTTTAATTTATACCGCAACTTTTTTCCTGTTGGTCGATTAAAAAAATGACTCTTTTCCGATATTAATAATGATTGTATTCTTTTCAATATTACTCTCCATTCATTTTAAATTTTTACTATTTGATTTGACATATTCATTAAAAAAATAATTATTAATATAGATATTTTATTATACTACCCCTATTAAACTATGTATAGTATTAGATCAATAGATCTTGGAAAATTATTTGGAGAATAAATGTTTAGTAGTCACGATTGAATTTTAAAATATTTATTTTATGCTTAACGAGATAATTGATAGTCACACAAATATCATGACTTATTTTAAATCATAATTTTTAAAAATCTTATTTTATTTGGGAAAAAGGACAAATATATTCCTGAACTATCAAAAATGGTATGCAAATACCCTCCGTCATACTTTTGGGACATCGGTTCCCCTGCCGTCCAAAAACTAGAGCATATATACCCTTTATACTAACGGACATACACGTGTCATAATCTTATCCACCGATCCGACATTTATAGACAGATAAGATTGTGTCACGTGTCCTATTTAGTCTTCCGTTAGAGTGAAGGGCATATATGCTCTAGTTTTTGGACGACAGGGGCACCAATGTCCCAAAAGTATGATGGAGGGTATTTGCATACCATTTACGATAGTTCGGGGGTATATATGTCCTTTTTCCCTTTTTTTAACTTGATGTTCAATTAATATCATCACATAAATTTGGACCTTAGACCATCTCCAACCCAACACCAAATTTTACACAATTTTGGTGTGTGAATAGTGTTGCACCAAATTTGATGTAACACTATTCATCACACCAATTCACTTTATTGAATATCTTAATATTAATTCATCATACAAAACTTTTAATTAAACATTATATAAATTGTATGTTTTAATTAAATCTCTTGCATATTTAATTATTTTTTTATGTAATATTTTTATAATATTATAGATATAAAAGTTAGCATTTGGAGTTTAGCAATCTCGTTTTGCAATTATCGCAGGGCCATCACGTTTTTGGAGAAAAGAAGTGCTACATGGGAGCGTCACCCCCGAGTGGGCCCTGCAGAGCGCGATCTAGATTTTGTCGGAGCTCCAATGTGGGCTCCAGACACCGGGTGGGAAACCAAAAAAAAATAAATCATGTATTATAATGCACAACATGATAATTGAGGATGAGCGTGATCTTAATGCATCAATTCAAGATGCATCGAAAGGTCCAACTCCGACTGTAGAAATGGCAATAGATGAAAATTATCGATTTCAACAATTTCTTTCTCGACATAAAAAAATAAAGGACAAAGAAGCTCATTTTGAACTACGTAATGCATTAATAGAGCATTTATGGGAGCACCACAGTGATCTTGAAAGTTGAATATTTATGTAGAATTTAAAATAATTGTTTTCAATTATGCAATGTTTATTTAATTGTATTTCATTAATGATTTCACTTTTATTTGTATTATCCATTATTATGTATAATATTTACTAGCAATTTATATTATTTAAAAAATTATGATATAAAATAATTTTATATTAAACGACTATAAAAGAAAATAATATGAATTATATATGGTGAATGTTTTAGAAAGAAATTGTTTTATGAAATAAGAAATAATAATATAATAATGAAGAGAGAGAAAAGTATTATTTTTTGTGTAAAATTTGATGTAATGGGTTAGAGTTGATTTACATTAAAATAGTGTTGACACCAAATTTGATGTAAAATTTGATGTTTGGATTGGAGATGCCCTTCATGAAAGTAGTTCTTACTAAACAACTATCATTATATTCCTCTTTTAATTGATTGGACAAGAATTATTTATTCATTTCTCGTTTAATTCAATCAAGAAAAAATAGTTTTGAGTAAAGAATGAGGTAGGCCATGACCAGCTTGGCCAAACAAAGTTGATAAGTTGTAGCTGACTAATTAATGATATTTCATAGTCAAATGACTTATCAAGAAAAGTTCATTTGAACGTGTCTTATCTTTAAGAGAAATAATATTAAATTATCACAACATAGTGCATTGTTACATAGGCATTTGAAAGAGAGCTAATCTTATACAAAATTTAGCATAGGATATACAATATTAGGTTAGCTTTTATCTTTCTGAATAATATAATATTTCTTAATAACGCTTAACTCCACAGCGGCATCGCCTAAATATGAATAAATATTATGAGGAATGAATATAATTATAAAATGCCTTTTCAAATTGTTGAAAGCTTATCAAGAATTGAACTTGTCTAATTATATATTATATATACTAAGTGTCATGATTCTAATAAAGTTGGTTCGGCCAAGCTATCAAAAACTCTTTATTATTTAATTTAAAGAAGCACTTTTATTAAAATAATTATTAAGAAAAAGTAATTTTGGAGAAAACTAATTATGTTTGGTCAATATTTATTTAAAATGCCTTTGAATGTTAATTACGAAAAAAGAAAAAGTATCATGACATGTGTTACTATTAAAAAAAATAAACAAAGAAATTTATCTAAAGATATTATTATGTAAGACAAAAAAATATTAACTCGTATTTTTCAGTAATACTGAGGAGAAATAAAGGCAAAACAAATTGTTTCTGCTGCTGCTCAGAAATTTTTTATTTTTTTGTGTGTTCTAAAACTTCAAAAATAAATGAATTTAACACACCCACACGACCAACCAACCAATTAAGTTTAATTTCGAAAGAACTTAAATCTTTTCTTCATCTTGTGGTGGAAAATTAATCAAATCGACAGTACGTATAACACAATAGCCCGTTAATCAGTGGATGCTGCAATATAACATAGTTCTAATCGAGGTTAGTGAGAAATTAAAATCTTTTTTTTAATGTTAATTAAGTTGTTTACACTAATTTCTTCGCAGATTGAAAAAGGTTAGTTCTACACAAAATTAGGATAAAGATTAGTTGTGGAAATTATTTACTATTTCATATTCCGAATTCATCCATCAAATCTTCTTCTTTCTTTCTTTTTTCCCAAATTATTATCCTATTATTATTATTTGGTCTAGGTATGTCACCAAAATCATATAGTACCATGTCACAGTCCCATCATGAATAGAAAGGGTTATTTTTGTTTTAGAGTTATTTCCATAACTATAATTGGTTCCTAAAGAGAGATTCCACTATTTTTGTAACTTTTTTTCTCCTTTGATAATAAAGTTTTGACTATCCTCCATCACATATCGATCCGAATCATGTTAAGTATTGTGGTGTTTATGATTTCCATGCTAAAAAAAACAATAGCATGGAATAAAAAAGAAAGTAGCTAGAATTAGAGACTTTTAATTGGTAGGTTAAGTGGAAAATTTTGAATTTCAAATATTTTCATGACAAAAGCAAGAAAATTATCCTTCTCATTTTATAAAATTTACATTAAAATTTTAATTATATGACATTTAGTGTATGGCATATGGAAGCAACTAGACATAATTCCTCTTTTCAACTTAAAATAATCATTTCTACAGGCATTTATTCATTTCTCGTATATAGAATTTTATTTCTTTTTTTACTCCCTCCATTCCTATTTATATGTTGTCCTTACATGATTCTTAATATTTATCATTTCACAAGGATAATAGTGAAAATTATGTTTAAATTATGTCTCTAAATGATTTTCTTAATACATGTGTATTGCCTCACGGAGTTAATATGAAATAGAGAGAACAATATTTTGCTAAGAATGAGTAGGCTATGAACAAGTTGACCCTACAAAGTTGATAAGTAGTAGCTGCTAAACAATACTTTTATCCCATCATTTGAACTAAAATGTGATATTCATGGAGCTTAATTTTGTGGTTGGATAATGGGAGATCACTCATTGAATTAATTTATACTAAAAGAGAGGACTTTTTGATAGTAATGGATACCTAATTAGAATTCCTATACATTTATTCGTATTTAATTAAAAACTTGTTTGGCTATATTCAATTTTTTAAATACACTATGATGACAAATGTCTTAATTCATGCGTCATATCATACTAAGAACACTTCATTTTCTTATCTTTTAGAGAAATGTACGGAAATTGTTACGGTCAATGCATCATCATTTTCATAATAATGGAGCAAAAACTTAATAAATATCTATAAGAAAAAACGGATAAGCAATATAATGTCTCAATTAGAAATAAAATAAGGAAATTCTTTTTTATATGGATAGCGGTGAGCATATAATTATATTTGGGCAAATTACAGAAATCACATACTTTTAAGACAAAATTACAATCTATCCCTTAAAAGTTTATAATTACAGAAATTCCTCAAACGGATACAATAATATAAGCGCTGATACATTAATCTGATGCGCCAGATACATTAATCGTTAAGTAAGATACATTACATTTTATACATGATACACTAATCTGATGTACAGTTTATACATGATACACTAATCTGATGCGCGAGATACACTAATCTGATACACGAAAGTGAGGAATTTTGGAGATTTGTAAAACTTATAGGGGATAATGGTGATAAGTAAACTAAAAGGTGAGATTTCTGTAATTTTTCCATTATATTTTCAACAGGGTAATGGTAGTAGAAATATGCTTATTGCATATTCTAACTTTCTAAGTAAAAATCTAATCAAACATATAATATGCAGGATCATTGAATAGGATATGAACATAATTGAATCAAATTTTTATTCTCTTAATTTATCGATTCTCAAATGAATATTACTTTTGTTCTATTTTTAATGATTCAAGGACATTTTTAGCTCCTTAACATCTTAAAATCTTTGGCTCAAATTAAGTTTAGATTACTACAACCGGACTATTTGTTTACTTTAATTTATTTCATATTAAATATTGTACAAATTAAATTTCAAAAATTGACTTGAAGTAGTAACTCAAATAAAAACATGCAAAAACCCTATTTATAAAGATTTTGGATTCATGCATGATAATCAAATTATATATGATATTGTTTTCACCTTTCCAATTATTCTCGATATAATTTTTAAAATTTAAAATTTTCCATTAGACATGTTGCCTCATTTTGCTTGTGTTGACTTTTGGAATCTATTGCTTTTAAATTTTAATGTCTCATTCTTGCACGTAAGGATTTTTAATGGAATAAAAATATATACCATAAGCTATATAATTAGCGGTACCAAAGCAAATAGATGTTGATAGAGATGACGGGTTATTTTTACTTGTTCAATATTGACTTGACATATTTTTAAGGAATAATAAATCAAATAATAATTTTATTATATAAATTTTTTATTATAATAAACTTAATATTTTAAAAAATACATTGAAAATGACTATATCTAATAATAAGAATAAAATAAAAATTAAGTGATCAATTATTAAAAGATGAAAAAAGGAATACTTGATGAAAAGATGCCTTTTCAGATCCTTGAAAACTTATCAAGCACTTTTATCTTATATAATAATAAAGTGTTATGATTATTAAGCCAATTAAACTTGTTCCTAATTAAACAGCTTGGTCTTTTCTTCATCTAATCATCTTGCCGTAGGAAATCAAATTGATAATTCTTATTTATGGCCTATAGTATAAGGTATAAACTAAAAATGCTCATTTCACCAAGCATTTGTTCATTTCTTATATACAACATTAAAAAATATTTTTTAGCAAAGAATATATAGGTATGCTATGATCAGCTGGCCGTACAAAGTTGATAAGAAATAGCTGACTAATGGTATCTTAATCTTTAATTAAAATGTGAATAATTAAGCATCAGACTTAATTATCATTTAAGGGGTCATTTGGTTGGGAACAGGTTATCCCGGGATTAATTATCCTGAGATAACTTATCTCACCATGTATATGTGATAACTTATCACATCACTATGTTATAAATGGTGGAATAAGTTATCCCAAACATAACAACCAAACAAGAAAACAAAATATTATCATAGGACTATTTTTTTATTCCATGACTATTTATTCATATCCCTCACACCAAGCGACCCCTATAATTGAGTGGAGATGTGTAATGGGAGATATGACTCATCATTTCGATAATAATAATTAAAATCATTTTTATTCATATTCAAAAATTCCTATCTTGACAATTGTATGGTCGGTTGAATAATTATTACAGCTTGTTCATGAGCCAGATATCTTATCAAGAAAAAATATGCAAAATGCATCTTTGAGAGATGTACGGAAATTGTACCACATCTTCATAATAATTGAGCAAAAGACTTGGTGAAATTTGTACTCCCTATGTTTTAATACAAGCGTCTTAATTACTCTTTTTTAATCCTTTTTTTTAAATCACATATGGCTGATGTTCGCTCCAAATGTACGTGCAAGTTTATATGATCATATAAGTAATAAAGTGGTGATTCAAAAAGTCAAATGTCGAACCCACAGGAACTTGTGATTTAGCAAGAATCTAGTTATATCTAATCACTATAAGAAAAATCTGAATTACATGGGGATTTTTTTGGGGATTAGTATAAAAAATTGCAAGAAAATAAGTTTCCTACAAATTTTCACGAAAATCCCCATGTAATTCACATTTTTCTTGTAGTGAATATTGCAATTAAACAAGTGTTTAAGTAATCAAGAAGAGTTTGTGGTTGTTATTTATAGCTACTTAAATTTTAAGACTTGAAAGCAAGCTAAGTAAAATTGATTGTGATCATAATTTGAGAGGAATTCCAGGTTTACGACTCTACTAAGCAATCATGTAAAGCATTTGATTTTATACTGGTCGTTTGGTAGAGTGTATAAAAATAATGCCAAATAGAATGTATTAGCAATACTTGCATTAGTAATGCTTGTATTAGTTATGCTTACATTAGTTGTACATAGATTATTTCTTACGCATTGTTTGATTTGGTGTATTAAAAATAGCATGTATTGTACAAAAATAATTATTTACAAAAATATCCTCCACACATATGGTGAAAAAGATGTAAAAGTGCTTTTGAGGGGTATTTGTGTCTTTAAAATGCTAATGCATGCATTAAATCCCTTTGCATTACTCATGGAATTAGTAAGACACTTCCCAATACATTATAGAGTGTATAACTAATGTTTGCATTAGTTATACATAGCATGAAAAAAGGTACCAAACAAAGTACTACTAATACACAATGCTAATGCAAGCATTATTTTTATTAATACACTCTACCAAACGACTAAAACTTTATTCATCTAACTATTGATTTACGGGGTTAATAAAATGAGCATGGTCTTTTGATCGAGCATCTAATCGTCTATCCATATTGGCATCACAACTACATCCTTGAGCGAGAATGTGATAAACCAACATGAATATCTTTCCGTTTTGTAATTAAGTAAGACATTCTAGGTATATGGATATCTTAGTCTTAAATCAAATCTTTATTTTACTAAATTAAATTAAAGATCTTACTCCTTATATTCTTGCGTTCTATCTCAATGATTTGTCTTCTGAGTTCACAAAGAGATTATAGATTTATTTCAATGGTAGTTAAACACTAAAACAGTAAGCCCAAGAATATAAGAACAACTAATATTGATAAATAAATTTGTGTTTGCTCAACGTTCGAGATAAGTTATGACTTATTTTTCTTAGACTTCAAAATTTCTGATAAATTTTCACACAGTGAAAACATGTCACATTTACTTTTGGCAATAAAAGTTGCATACATTCAAGACAACTAGCTATCCACAGTTCTTGATTGAACACTTAAACAAGATGGATAACAAGATCTTCATGTTTTGTCATAATAGGTCATGACAATTGTATTAAGTTTGATTGACCATATATACTAGTACTAAATTGCAAGAGCAGTGTACAAAATAATAGCTTCCAAACATCTGACATAGTTGCGGCGATTGCAAGAAAAGCCATTATTTGCTTATAGCCATGCATATATAGCTCAAGTATTATTTTTAGGAGAAACATGTTGTTATTGCAAGAACAGGCAGATGACAGTGCTGTCGTCTCTCTTGCTGTTTGGAAACTTCTGTTTCCATGCATCTAAAGAAGCTTGTACTACTGCTTCTGCGGCTGCTGCTGCATTATTTGTTGCACACACTATGGAAACGACTTGATCGTTGCTCAGCACATCCCACACCTATTTTTATTTACAATGAAAATAAACATGTCAAGTTTTGTACAAACAGAACAAAATATACTAGTACTAGTACATACTTAAAATAGGTAGGCTTACCCCATCAGTTGCTAGAATAAGAAATTGGTCATTTGGTGAAATGTGGTGATAAGAGACATCAGGCATAGAGATTATTCCATAGTTTTTTAGCATGAAATCTCCAAAAGCTCGTGACATGGCCAATCCAGGAACATCTTCATGGGGTAACCACACTCTCTGTATATGTGGCTCTTCTTTCAATGCAAGAACTCTACCATCACAGTTCCTTATTCTTTCTGCTTCAGCTGTATGCATCAAACAGTTTACGATTAGGCACTAGTAAACACAATTTGGAACTCAACTATGCCAAGTGTGTCAAGTCAATATTACGAAAAAAAAAAAAGAGTCTTACAAGGCAAGCTAGGCTTCAAATCAGTAGTTAACTGAACAGCTTCAATTACTCCCTCCTCTGTCTTTCTTCCTAGTATAGCTCGAGAATCTCCAAGATTTGCGATAATCAGATCATCATCCTATAACCAATGAAGTTCTAATTAGATTCTCCAAACCCCAAAATGAAATTTTGATTAATTTCTAAATGATGACTTTTTTTCATTACCTGTCTTATAGCAACGACAGCGGTTGTTCCACTACAAGAACAATCCAATTTCTCAAGACTTTTAATATCTTTATCCATCACCTTAAAGGAACTCAAACACGCCTCTTTCCATTTGTTAAAATTCTTGTTCTTCACTGATTCCTCATCAACAAGTTTAACATTTTGTTTCGGAGAAGTGATCTTTGGCAAAGAAAGTATATATTTCAGCAGCAAAGATGGCAACTTATTCATAACAAACTTACTAACTACTTGTCCATTCTTTCCATGCCCGTCGAAAACTCCACCAAAAACTCCATTTTCTACACCATACCCCTGCCATAAAAAGGAAAGTTTCCATCTTTAGGTATCCCATGTAATTCAAAAACTAAGTAAACATGTTGTAAAATGACAAACCTGATAGAGAATAGCAGAATCTTGATTGATTCCTTTGTTTCCTTGTTGAGAAAAAACAGAACCAATTACTTGTTGGTTCCCATTAATGTTGTTGTCATCATAATGAACAACATTTTCATTACCAAAATCAACAGGTTGAATCTCAAAAGATGTAGAGGATATACAACTAACGAGTCCGCAAATACCCATATTATCAACTGCTCTTTCTTTTTTTTTTTCCCTTGTTTGTGGTTCCTATAATCATGTATATAAAGGAATATTAGAGCTTTCAAAAGAGTTGAAAATGGGATTAATAAATTGAATAGATAGTAAAATAATGTAGTGATGGCTCCAAGAGGATTCCAAAAAGTCATTGAGATGCAATAATGGACTTGTTAATTGTATTTTATTGTTGGAGATTACCTTAAGATTCATTTCAAGGGGCAATTGAGTTGTGTTTTTGTAGAATCTCCACACGCAAATTTTAATTAATATTATATAATACACGTAAGTTTTGCTGGCCCCAACTTGATGTTCAAGAAAATTATTGTTACATTGCTTGAAACTTAGTTAGCTGGCCCTGGTTAATTATGAGCTATTCTTTGGATATAATCCTAGTAACTCAATTGGTTGGCTACCTAAATTCCATCATATTGGTGAGAATTCGATTCTTCCGTTGTAAGCCCCTCTCATTTCCACTTCCCTTATCCCCAATTTGAAGAAAAAAGAAGCTATCCTTTAACTTTATTTTTTCGAAAATGTACCAAGATTCTTTTTTTTAAAAAAAGAGAGAAGTATTGAAAATATTCTTGAACTCGACACAAATTATTAGTTTCAACTATTGACAACTTTAAAAACACTTTTCTACTTGACTAACTGACATGCACTCCTGATCTGCCACATGACATATATAACAAGTCATTTTAAACTCTTGTAGGAACATGAGACTCCTAATAAAAAGTCAAGAGCAGTGTTGAAAACACCCCTAAACTTGGTGAGAATTTAGGAGTGTTTTTCACTCATATAGTCATATTGCAAGATCGGAGGTGTATTTAAGTTCAGTTAGTCATGTAAAGAATATTTTTAAGGTTGTATGAAACTAATAATTCGAGCCAAGTTTAAAAATATTTTCAGTACATTTCTCTTTTAAAAATAATAATAATAGGGGTAGGGAGGGCAAGGGGAAATGATAGAGTGGATTACAAGGTGGAAAATAAAATTCTTATCAACAAAGTAAAAATTAAAAAAGTAAAAATTAAATAGTCAATCAATTAAACTACTAAAATTTTTGAAACCCATTGAAGTACTAATAATGACTCATACACTTAAATTGAGGACTTTTGGCACACAACTCATCCACTCCCAACGAATACATTGAGAAAAAGAAGGCAAAAACGCTCAAGTAAACAGTAAGTCAACTCTAGGGAAAAATAATTACGAATAACAATATAATGGTATTTATTTAGGTTTTTTAAGATGTTAACCCAAAGAATTATTGCGTAACCTGCTGGATGTTGACTTCTTAACCATTTGTTTATAATGTTTTCTTTTAAAAAATAAAACATCTCATTCCAACATGTAAGGATCTGGTCATGTAATATTTGTGTTTAGGAATAAAAATTATGCACCACTAAGATTATAATATGTTTTCCGTTCTTTATAATCAGATATCTCGAGTTTAAGTTTTGAAAATGAAATTACTTTTTAATAGAAAACGATTTTTACATATCAAGTAGACTTTTCTCTCTGAATTTAAATTAATCGAATTTTAAAACAATATCATAAATCTGCCCCCAAATGATTGGAGGAACCCAAGGGTTTGGAAAAGATATGTCGAAAGGGAAAAAATAAATATATAAATACATGAAGATGCCTTTTCAAAACATTGAAAACTTATTAGAAACTTGATTTAATTAACTATGTGTAATTTTCTTCATACAAGCTCTTTCTTCAATTTGCATCTTGTGGTGGGAAGACAAGTGATAGTTTCTTAATAGCCTATCAATTAATGATGACATAATATAACAGTCCTAATCAAGGTTAGTGTAATGAAAAATATTTAGTGTTACACATTATTGGTCAAACCCGATACATTTTTTGATATATATAATCTAAGTTGGAAACTTTAGCTTTACATGAAAAGACAATAATAGTGATTGAAAGATATTTGTTATGCGGAAAAAAGAAAACTAATCGCGATTTGATCAACATATTAAAGTCATTTATCTTTTATATAAGTTCTTATCACTACGCGTGAATAAGTAATATGTCTACTCACTTTAATTTCTACCTAGTAAAGTTAAAACTTCAGTTTAATATAAATATTGAATACAAATAAATTAATATTTCAGATTTTATATCCTTAGTCATCCGGCTAACCCTTATTGGTCCAAAATTGTATATAATTTGTAAGATAGGTCCACTTGCCTTATTTATCTTTTTTCAACCTCTTGATTGTTAGTTGACAAACTCGAGCTTCGAGCTCAAAGTGTGGTTAAAGGTATGTAATTTGAGTTGGTTTCACGTATTTATACATGATTATACAAAGTATATACATTATATATACATATACAATATATGTAATGTATATACAATAGTACAATGTATTATATAGATTTTTTTAAAAATGAAAAATATAAAAAAGGAGAAAAATGAAGACGGTTAAAAAAAAAAATCGGAGGACGAGGTTAAAAAAAAACTTTAAAATCGATTTGGCTTCATGAAATTTAACGTCACCATATACTTTCTCTGTTCATTTTTAATTGTCTACTATTCTAAAAATATTTTTTCTCTTTTAACATAGCGATCATAATGTGAGAGAATTTGAAGACTTTTGCCGAAGGCACTTTCAAACTGGCAAGACTAGCAACCCCTTTCTTTATGGGAGTAAGTAAGATAAGTCTAAGCTCAACCAAAAAGAAGATTCACTTGCTCAAGACTCGGACCGATTTTCCATACTATTAAAAGATTAAAAAAATATATTCTTTTCTACTCTTAACATTAATTACTTATTTAACAAATCATTTCTCAAGACCTAATCACACTATACATCAATTAATATGAGTATTATTATAAAATACTCATATTAATCCTTAATTCGTTAAGAAGCGTTCAAAGTTCAAAATGAACGAGTAAAAGTGAACGGAGGGATAAATACTTACTAATGAACTCCAATACTTATTGTTATTCTTCATCTTATCTTTTATGATGAATGTACTTAAGTTGTTCTAGTCAATACCTTATCAACCTCATAATAATCCAGAAAAATACTACAATTGATAAGGTGTTGCTAACAATACGTGTGGACTTTCCCATAGGCCTAATTACAATTCTTTTTTTTATATTCAAAAATTGGTTGACATATGTTATCAACTATAATCTCATCTTGAATGCTTCTTCTTATCATTCAATTATTAAGCAAATAATAATGTGTTTAGTCCAACAACCTTCAATGCATGCTAGAATATACATAAATATCACAAGCCATAAAAGAAATGGGGGGAAGAAAAGATAATTTAAAAAAGATCATAGAGATAATTGTTGATGACTCAGGTTGAGTCATATAAACGTCGTGCACGTTAAAATTATACACCAAATTATTATATCAAACTTCTTATGGAGAATTAGGAATTTAGTTTCTCTCTATTTTTCTTTTTTTCTATTTTTCTATTTTTTCCAAGTTCTTATTTAAATCGGAGACACACAACATAAGTTAGAATTAATGATTATGATTTAATTCACTAAAACAAGACCCTAAACATGATTTTCTTTGCAGCCATAATTTTCGGTGTTGTCGACTTTTTGTGCGAAGGAGGAGAGAAAAGATGAAATAAATTGGAGCAACATTCGAGTACTTTACTATTCACTCGTTTTCAGATATTGTAAAATAAATTTAAATATATTTAATTTAAGTATTAAATTAATAATACAAATATAGAAACACTTTTACTAATAATTTATATTTTTTATCCTTATTTAGAAGTGGGAGTTGGAAAGGACTAACACAGCTTTAAGAAGTGATACCAAAAGCAGTTCAAGTTGTACTATTGGGTTGGGACTAACACAGCTTTAAGAAGTGATACCAAAAGCAGTTCAAGTTGTACCAAAAGGACAAACAAAGCAACACGAAATTGTACCAAAAGTAACATAAATTGTACCTTCACTTTGGACCCATTTTATTTCTTTTATTTTCTTGCCTAGCCACGTGTATGCAGCCTTTTCTTTGGCAGACACGTATTACATTTTTAATTACTTACTTATTTGCTTTTATATATATAATAAGTGGGAATATCTACTACTTAGCACATGATAAGTGTTGGATGATATGTGCTT
>NC_064291.1:37130566-37398009 GCF_019186545.1 Solanum stenotomum | reverse complement strand
TGTTATAAATCATAATAAATAGTACAATATTTCAACTACTTTAAAAGTATTATAAATTGTAATAAATAATACAACAATTTAAATTACTTAAAATTTAACGACTTAAAAATATTTTTTTAAATGTATTAAAATTTTGGTTAATTGTCAAAACTTTACATGTGCCACATAAATTGGGACATGGACAGTCACACAAATTTTTTTTAAAAAATTACATTAAAAGTATTCTATCAATTAACAACATATATTGTTTGAAATTGACGGAAAAAAAAACTATAAATTACAATAATTAACAAAATAAATCTCTCGACTCCAACAAATCTATCACTTAATGCAACATAAATTGGGACATGGCAAATAACATATATTATTAAAAAAATTAGGTTCAAAATGTACTATAAAATACAATAATTAACAGCTTAATATATTAAAGAGACATATAAAAAATGGTTAATATTTGAAATTCTGCGTGTGCCATATAAATTAGAACAAACAGAGTAATAAATATTATTTTCAAAATTATGTTAAAAAAAAGTACTGCAAATCACAATAGCTAAAAATTTAAAATATTTTTAAAATCATATAAAAATTTCAATAACTTCTCAAATTCCATGATATGACATAAATTAAAATAAAAAAATAATATATATTGGGCTCCGTGCTGGCACGGGGTCCTATATCTAGTATATATTATAAATAAGAGTAGTTTGCAATGTGGTTATGCCAAGTGGCAAGCTAATTAAAAGTCACTTGGCAAATGTTAAATTTCAAAATATTAGTCTTTAAAAAAGAAAATAAAAATTAGGTTTTTCAAAAAGAAAAAAAAAAGATTTTCGATTAACTTAAAAATAGAAACATAAATAATAAAGTAATAGCAATTACAGTAGATAATATTAATAAAAATATTAACAACAATAGTAATAATAGTAACAGTAGTAGTAGCAGTTATAATAATAATAATTAATAATAATAATAATTGTAATACTACTACTACTAATAATTAGGGATGTTCGTGGTTCGGTTTGGACTTTGCATCAGTTATTGATTAAAATCAAAATCAAACCATAGTCAGTTTTTTAAATTTCTAAAACCAAACCAAACCAAACAAAAAAAATAACCGTCAATTTGGTTATTATCGGTTTGGTTCGATTTAGTTCAGTTTTTCTGGTTTATTCGGTTTGAAAGTAATAATTATTTTGAGGACGTACATATCTCGATAGACACAAACACCTAGTGCATGAAAAATTCACATAAAAACTAGTGTTGGTTCAATTAAGCAATTAAACAATACTAGAGTTATCATTACACGAACAAAGTGATTCATTTAAGAAAAAGTGTGACCATTTTATGTGAAGTAAGGTAGGTAAAAACTAAAATGGATTTTGATGAACTTGGACTTAGGATTGTTATAGTTGGGCTAAAGTGTTGGGCTTGAGAAAATGATAAAATTAAGAGTAAATTTTAGGTTTAGCAAACATAAAAATCATATTTGTATGTTATAACTATAGTTTGCATAATTGCACTTCATAGCAAACTTTATGTTTGTTATGACTATTAATATGTATATTTCGGTATACTTATACAAAAGAATCAATTGTATAAGATATTTGGAATCTGTATACAAATAGGAAAGTATTTTTTTGTATAATCTGTGTTTGTATAAAGCGAGAAAGACAGAAAGGCAAAAGAGAACTGGGCAGGGGAAGATTTGTATTGCATAATTATAAGTGCATATGATGAAAATATATTTATTTGTATTTGTATATACACTTTTCTCTCGTTTTATACAAACACAAACACAATTTATACATTTGTGTTTGTATAAAGTGAGAGAGTCGAGAGAGAGAGTGGCGAGTGAGATATCTGGGGAGAGAGGCGAACAGAAAGATATGTATTTGTATTTGTATATACAATTTTCTCCCGCTTTATACAAACACAAACATAATTTATACATTTGTGTTTGTATAAAGTGAGAGAGGTGAGAGAGAGAGTGGTGAGCGAGATCAGGAGAGTGGCGAGCGAGATATCTGGGGAGAGAGGCTAATGACAAGGTGCTTGCTACGGATTAGAATTTAATGAAACTGTGGTTATATCATTTAATTTTAATTAATAGTTTGATCTTTTATACAATTTTCCCTAAAATTAAAGACTTAAGTTAATTAAAATCTAACAAAATATTTATATTTTATTTATGAATGGAAGAGAAGAGATGAATCGGTTGTTGTCATACGGCGACGAAAAGTTACAACTAAATTGCATATAGCGAATAATAAACACAAGAAGTAGATACGAAAAGTGTATCTTGAACTCTTAAATGCAAAGAATGCAATGACATATAATTAAGGAAAAGGAAAAACAAATGACTCTGGAAAAACCTCTAAAAATTTAGGGGAATAAAGGTCGAGTTGTTGATGTCTCCGTTAAGGGCTTTGGGTCGAGATCCATGGGTGACACCATTGTTGAAAGTGAAAAAAGAAGCTACAGGAGTTGATACAGAGCAAAGGAGAAAGTGTAGAAGAATTTCTTCGTCACTCTTTTTTTGCTTTCAACAGGTTGGAATATTATTTTTTTTTTCAATTTTTTGTTGTTTATTTTTTTCTGATACATATGGGTTCTGGTCCATCGTTTAATATTTGTCTTGCCCAATTAGTTTCACAAGCAGAAGATCTCGTCCTTTGTGTTTGTGATTTGAAATCGATGAAAGATGCATTGCAAATTCTGAATTACCCATTGAGAAAGATTCCAAAAAAAGAGAAAGTAGAACATGTTACTGAACACTCTTCTCTATCCAAGGTTCATATTTTCAATGTATCTAGTTGATTTTGATTCATAATTTAATGTATAATGCCTTCATTTCAATACCCTTCTCTATCCAAGGTTCAGATTTTGTCACGATCCAGGGGTACCCCCTATATGAAACAAAGCGTATAAGACCCCGAGAGGCCTCATACAAGCCACTTAGCATATCATAACATAAGATAATAGAAAAGTGCGAAAATTTAAAACATTTTTCAATACAATCAAAGTCTCATAAAACGAAGCGGAAGTCTTAAACATTGTCTCAAACCATCTAATACAGGAATAGTCTTGGGAAACAGCCCATACAAAAGTTCTAAATGTAAAAGAAAGACATAAAGGAAAGGCGGTCAAATCCTTGATGCTATGAGGACTCACCAAATCTTCACTTGCTTGCTTCTACTTATAAGATCCCAGCCACGGGGATGGAAGTCAATATCGCCGGACCCTACATTTGATAAGAATGTAGGCAACAGTATGTATTAGTACAAAGATGTACTAAATATGATGGCTAGCATAAATCATCAACATAAGCATATCATAGGCATTAGTCAACATAAGACATATATCATAAGCATAAGAAACATCATCATAAGACATATAAGCATAAGAGATAACAACATAACATAAGAGAAACACTTCATAAGTAACCTCCAAGCATGCTTGTGCAATGCATGGATAAGACTCCATAAATCTCACTCATACTAAGCAAACCACTTTAGGCCCTTATTCATATTCATCATCTTTTATTGTCATCTTTAGCTTGTCTTTCTTGGACAAGGGGAATCACTTCTAGTCATACACATCATGGAAGGCCTTTCAAGCTACAATCCATACATTTTATTTGTTTTACTCGAAAAAGAATATAAAGGAAAAAATGATTGAGTTTTGAAAAATCGATTAAACTTATGGTTTAAGAGAAATAGAATTTTCAAAAGAACAGAGTCGCCACTTAATTTTTAGTAAAAATCAAGAAAAAGAAAAAACAAACTTAAAATTTTCAAAAGATTTAAACAGATAAAATCAATTGAAAATAAAAAGGTTCGAGTTCAAATGTACATTCCGAGAAGGTGTTAGGCCCTCGGAATGCCCGCTAACTTGCGGTTGACCGACGATTTGACTAAAAATGACTTTTAACTAATTTTGAGAAAATATTAACTAAAAAAAGAAATTCACTTTTTATTTATTTGGAAATAAAATAAACTAAAAGGTTTTAAGAATATAACTCATATATTAACGAGATAACTAACGAAATAATTCATAAATAAAACTAGTAATAAATAAAATATATATATTTCAATTTGAACAAAAATGACTTTCTTTTGGGGAATTTAATTAAATAAAACCAATTCAAATAAAAAAGGTTAGTCAAATACAAATAATCAAATAAGTTAAAAAAAACATTTTAACATTTGAAAACTCTTGGATTTAAAATAAAATAAAGGGGTCATTTGTTTAAAACAACTTTCCTTAAACTGAAATTTATCGCTAAAAGTTTGAAATATTTTAAAACTTTAAACCAAAGTTGGCTCCCTTGTTTTATTTTTTTAAAGTCTTTTTTAGAAATAAAGTTAAGATTACATATAAGTTTATTTTTTTTAAAAAAAATAAAAATAAAAATCATTAGTAACTAAAACTAAATAAAGGTTCCCAATCCCAAATACCTATCATATGTGAGCTATTAAAAAAACAAGAACATATTCAAGTCACATAAACAAGTTAAAACAAATAAATGCTAAATAATAATAATAATAACATAAGAAGCTATATAGACGCTGCCAAATGAGTTTTGCTTGCTTTCATTGCTATTCGGGTAGTCTAAGATATAGTGAAGACTCCATATGCGAGTATGCCGGTAACGAGTCCATGAGACTCTATTTTTACTAGACTCTTGAATTGGGACTCCAATTTTGCTCCAAAGTTCATGCAAGTAAAAGAGAGGGTAAAGAGATTAGTAAGATAATCAACTTTACTCGATATCGAACAAGAATAGATATAACTAAAGTTCAAGTTTTTTAGTGCGAGTGAGCATGAATTAAATAATACTCCTTCAAAATTTACACACATCCAAATGTATAACAGAATGACAAAGAGATTAAAAATATTTTTTAAATGGGTTACATTTATTAAAGAAAATATATGATCCGCAATTTACTTTTTCAAACTAAAGCAAACTAAGGTAATGTCTTTTCCAGATTTTTATACAAACCATACTACTATTATTTAACACTAAAATAAATAAATAAATAAAAAAGTTCATGATTTAACTAGCAAACAACAAAGAACTTAAAATACTACTTACGTATAAAAATAAAACTTTACAAGGGTGCCTATATACTGCCTACTTTTCTAATTAAAACCTTACAAGGATACCCTTTCATGACTTTTAATAAGAGAACATTTTAATTGCTGGCCATTCTGCCTACTTTTTAACTAAAACAGAAACGACATTGTAACAAAACATTTTTTAACAAACCATTTTAAAATAAAAAGTTGATGCACATTAAAAAGGTAATAATAATAGTAATTTAGATACGACAAACAAAATGGCTTCCAGTTAATATAATCATGCTGTCTAACACGCCATGGAAACAAAGCTTCCAAGCTATACTAATCTCGAAAGTAATTTAGATACATTTCAGCTTCAACAGTTACCGTAAACAAACTAAGAAAAATTACTAGCAAGACATGAATACTTAAAACAAGCCTGATATTTCATAACAGAGATGACAAAATATAGAAAGATAAAAGAGGCGAATGTCACCTGTTGCGGGGCAGTGAACGGAGACGGAACGAGCTAGGAGACAACAGCGATTTCCACACCGATTTTATACTCGGACAGCCGGCTCAGCAGCTCGAGCCAACTCCCAAAAAGGACCCCTTTCCGGACTTAGAAATAGAAAAATCGTATTTCCAATTTCTTAAAGTAAAAATCGATTGTTCAAAAAAAAAAGTTCCAACTTTTCTCTAACCCCCCAAAGCCTTTTTTCTTGAATGTCTATAGGTGAATAGGTGTATCTAATGTTCACTGTAATTTTCTCAAACTCTAACTAATTCTTCCAAAACAAAATTTTTTTCCTCTAGTGTAAGTTGCCTCTAACTTAAAAATCCCCCCCCCCCCCCCAATATGAAGAAGAAGAGGTGTTTTATAAAAGGGGATTTAGGTCGAAATTTAGGGGGAGAGGCGGGTGAATTTTCCAAAAAGCTTGGGTTAGAATCGGAATTCTCCTCCACCCCAAATTCAAAATTCTTGCTTCCAAAGTCGAGACCAAGCTGTTGTTGGTAGATATTTCACCCAAATCCCAATAAATCTGGAGGAGGGCAGCAGCGCGGATGGCTCAGATTGATCCAAATGTCCTTGTGCTCGACGTGGCGTCATCCCGTGCGAGCAAAGGACAAAAAACGCTACTGCCAGGATGAAAGCACATGTGCTTTTCGCTGCTGGAACAGTGCTTTTTGCTGCTGCTGTCCGTGTATTTGTGAGCCGCTGCCGTGTATTGATGTTTGAGAACGTTGGAGCTGAAATGTGAAGGTTCTGGGTTCTTTTTGGGATTGGGCAATGGGCCGGGTTATGAAGTTAATTGGTTGGGTAGGGAAATTTGGAATGGGCTGCGTTGAATTGAAAAAGGGAACAAGAGTTGGGAGAAATGGGCTACCGAAAGAAATGAATGAGGATTGGGCCAATGGTTTGCAATTTGGCCAATTAAATTTTATTACTTTGCCAAATTGAACTACTTAGAAAATTCGGCTACAATTCAAATAAGGTGAATTAATTTACGAGCTTCTCAATTGTAACGAAATAAAATAATTAATTTTATTATAAATTAATTATTAAAAAAAAATAATTAAAAAAAACTATTATATAACTAAACTAATAAACCCAATATTTAATTAAAACTAAAATCCTTTTTGAGACGATTTTCGATTATTTATAAAATGTACTAATTATATATAAAGTTATATAAGAAAACATATTTATTATTTAAAAATTATAAAAAGCAACTAAAATTACTTTAAAATAACTTGGAAAATATTTTGAATTTTATAAAGCTAATTATTTCAAATCGTTCGAAATTAAAAAAGCTCGAAAGTTTATTTATATGTGAAGGTCCAAAATTGGGTGTCAACATTATTCATCATAGCATAATTCACATTACTCTTGCTTTACTTTCAAGACATGAGGACTCACCTCTCTATGTCTATTATAAAGGCAAATGGGTATTCACATCTTGCCTTACTTGTATAGTCATAGGTATTCGCCTCCATGACCATTTTAAGGAGTCATAGGTATTCGCCTTCATGCCCCATCATTATATGATATAGGTATTCACCTCCACATCATTTTACAAGGATCATAGGTATTCACCTTCATGTCCGACATGATATGATATATGTATTCGCCTCCACATCACCTTATAAGGACCATATGTATTCTCCTCCATGATCAACCATAAAGGCTAATGGGTAATCACCTCTTGCCTTGCTTTAGGAGTTGTAGATTAAGGGTAGTAACCTCACACTCCTCATCACATGACATGGGTAATCACCTCATGTTAACTAACTTAGGAATATGGGAGCTCACCTTACATCCTTCTCATAGGAAGGTCTTGGGGAATCACCTCTAGACTCATGTCATTTTAAAGTCCTTTAAGTTACTCATGAAAGAGTGCCCTTGGCCTACCAATTCAAGGTACAATATTAACTTATCTCTTTAGACCATGCGTGAGCAACTATCACCATACATGATCTATTTATGATGTCTCTTTAGTCTTTAATTCAATTAGGTGAGAAAGCCTTTCAACCTAGTATCTTTTTATGTGAGAAAGCCTTTCATATCTTGTTCATTATGTGTTCATGAGAATAGCCTTTCAATCAACACAACAACAATATCATAATCACTAACATTTTACTCTCAAAGTAATCTTAAAGCATTTACATAAATTCTATAAGAACATGCATAATCTCATACATTCATAATATAGGTCATGTGGGTAAAGTCCTTCCACAACAATACCTTATACAAATCAACATACACATAAGCTTCACTCTCAAAGCCTTAACATTCATAGTTCATCATATTAGCTTCACTCTCAAGCCCTAGAAATTCCACATTTATAACTACAAGACTTACTCTCAAATCAATACTTCTCATGATCATCATGTATACCTAGATCTCAAGACATTCTAATTGCATGTTTCATTCTTAAGCAATTTTAATCATATATCATCATATAGGCTCAATCTCAAGCACTACCAATCATAATTCATCATATATACTTTAAGCTAATTCAATTCATGTCTATATGCTTTACTCTTAAGCAATTCATGTCTATGTGCTCTAATCTCAAGCAATCTATAATGTAATTCATCAATCTTAAAAGATCACATCTAAGCCCTCAATTTCCCCTTTCATGGCATAAAACCCAACTATATCAAATTCACCTTATAATCATAGGTTAAGCATGGATACGTGTATAATCATGCTAAAAGCATGCAATTCTATCATAAACAATCATAATCCACTCTATTGGATCATAACCCATAACATTAGAAGAAACCCTGAATTGACTTGGGGAATTCTTCTTCTAGATTGGGGAAAATATGGGTCTTCTGGATGAAAGAAATCCATGAATTAATAAGCATTACAATGCCCACAAAGTTTGAAACAATGGAGCCTTGACTTGACCTAGCTTGATTCCTCTTCTTATTTTTCTTCTTCACTTTCTAGAGAGAATAATTGAGTTTCTTTTGGGATCTTGAAATAATGACTTAGGATGACTTAATTTAGGGGTCTAAAGTCTTTATATTGATGGTCTAGATTAGGGTAAAACTACACCACTTAATCTTAATTAAAATCGAAAAGCCCCAAAGTACCCCTATAGTTAATCACCAAAACTGCCTCACTGCCCCATTGTTGCGCCCTATTTTTCTCAAAATGGGCTTTAGGTGCACGACCTAACAACTCTTTTAGGTTTTGGTGATTGAAGAGTCGCCACCTAATAAATTAAGGCGCGTTAGGGCACCTATCTAACCTAACTAATTCTAACTAAAGGTCAACGAACCAGAGATCGGGTAAGGGTTCAAATTACCTCAAAAGGAAGGTGTTAGGCATTCCTCGAGGTCCACAAATGTGGGTCCCGACCGTATCTCATGCAATTTATGTGGGGGTTACAAGTAGCAAATAAGGTCACTTCATTTATTGGTTATTTAATTAAACATGCTTGCTAGATGATAACTAACATTCAACAATTAAGGTTGCTTCATTTATTCTTTATTTAAGCATGCGAACTAGGTGATGGCTTAATATTATATATATAAACACAAATAGTTATAGATAAGCGAGAAGACAGAATATACACAAATAAATAGGCGAAATAATTTTTATTTTATTAAACTACCCCAAACAATTATAATTAAAGCAAGTAACGAGAAAAGGAAAGGGAAACTCTAAAAAGGATAACTTTACGGATCAACACTCGGCTTCTATATATAGGGACAGACAAAACAAATGTTTGTCGTTTACGGCTCGAGGCAATGTCATCATCTCCGTAGGTCCTAACTACCAATACCCCACCTTCCAAATGCATTTCATCCTAAAAGGTGCCTAGCGCCCCCCGCTTAACCTCCAAGAGGCATTTGACTACTGTTGGGATGGTTTTAGACAAAAATAAATATAGGCTCTTAATAGGCCCCCTAAACACCAAGAAAAACAAGTAGGACAAGCATTTAACACATAAATCTCAAGTTGGCCTCTAGATTTTAATTAACATGCTTGCAAACACACATAATTGTAAAAGGTCTCATGCTTAAGTGTGTGCATAGAAAACAAGAAGCATAACAATATTTACTGAATTTAGAGGGCAGGAAATTATTACACATGCATAAAGTAATTAATTGAAGTTATTAACTAATTTTAGAAGTGGCAGAAAAATTATCATAGATGCATGACATAATTTTTTAGAGCAATAGTTGATCAGATTATTAATGTCGATTTTTATTTTAAGTAGCAGACAATTTATTAAATGTAGAAATTAATCAGTAGCTGATTTTAAGTGGCAAAAGAATGCATAAATTAATTAATCCAAGCTGGATTTAATCGGGGCAGCACGTGGCAGACGCAGAAAATTAATTGAAGTGCTAGAACAAGTATTCATGCAGAATGGATTGATTTTAAGTAGCAGAAGAGTGTTTAAGTGTAGAAAATAATTTCATCATGCAGATTGGACAAAAGCAGATTTTATTTAAGACATTATTAGCATGCTAGGCAATTTATTATCTTATTTTTAGTGCCAGAAAATAAATGCATTGCAGAAATTATTTACCAGTGGGCAGAAAATGTGCATAGATTTATTTCAATTATTTAACATGCTGGGAATTATTTAATTACGCCTATGAACATGGTTTCTAGGAGATTGAAAGGTTGTATGCATTGCTCCTATAGGCATAGTTTCTAAATATGAACATGCTGAAAATCATAATAATATTCAGATAAACCTATAGGCATGATATCTAATACCGGCAGAATGTTTCAATACAAAACAGATTGTAATATATTCATGTATTTATTCATTTATTATATAAGAGGAACTTTGGTTGAATTAAGTGAAACAATGAGCAATCACGCATTATTTATTATTATAATGGAGAAGTGGTCATGCAAATCAACTAACTATATTCTAACGGACAAATAAAGTTTAAACAAGTGATAAACTTTGAACAAAAATTAAACAAGATATGTGATTAATAGCAACAGTAATTTTATTTTGTTTTAGTTAGATCTAAAGCGATGTTACAAAGTATCAAATAATCACAATCCTATAGGCATGCTTTATAAATAAGTTATGATAAAATAAACAAGTAGCACATAATCCCCTTCCCCACCTTAAGCGATCCCCCAAATCATTTCATTTATGATAGAGCGTTAGAGTTTACAAATTATTACAAGACAATAATAGAAATTAAATAATATACAAAACCCAAAATTAAATAGTGTTTCCCTTCTATGACAACTCTCCATGTCTTGAACTTGTGTTTAAACCTGCTAAAGGATAACAAAAGATACAAACACAAGTATAATGCCAAAGACACATAATATCATTTATTTTGATATATACTAGCAAAGAGGACACACATTAAATCAAGTAGCAATTATAACAACACAACGACTATGAAATCACATATATAACATCACACATATCAAGAAAGGGAAAGAGAACTGACCCGAATGCTTCCTTTTATTCATTTAAACACACAACGATAATTAACTAAGGGTGAAACAACCAACCACTTAAGCAAAATACATTTATCAGCAATAAAGTATTTAGCAAGATCTCCAAACCACAACAACAACACAACAAAAGAAAGCTCCAAGTTTACCACAATAGCAACACGACAACAGAGAGTATATTTTTTATATTTGTTCAAGTGTGTAAGTGTAAGTGGAAAAGTGTGTGTAGTCAAGAGTGAATAAGAAGCCCTTTCTTATATACTAGATGAGAGATGCCAAATGAAAGGAAAGGAATTATTTTAGGGATCAATATAGTATTGTTTTCCTTAATCACAAGGGAACCAAAATCAGTCTTTATTTTTATTTATTTTTTTCCAAATATAAACAAGTGTGAAATCTGTTAAATTTTACCGAATGAGCAAAGTCTTTCCATATAATTTATCCTATCAATTTAAGCATTCTCTACCATATATAAACATGTAACAATCTAAATACAACACTGAATAAATTAAGGGCAAGTCACAAAATCACGAAATCCCATTTTAAAAGTTGAAGCCAGACAGAATTACAGCTTGATAATTTCCTTAAACAAAAGGAGTAAAATCCGTCCACAAACGAATTACAATCAACACTTTACCAAGAATATGATAGGTAAGAATCTGTTTAGGATAAAAATTAAGGGAGGAGGGATCAATTTACAAAAACTATTAATTAATAACATATAAAAATCTGCACTGAAAAATTTATAATGCAAAATCTAGTCGAAATCAGTCAAGCATAGGGGCAGACATTAAGGTATCACTTAAAGATGAAGATTAACAGCTCCATCAATTTAAGACTCAAATGAAACATGCTAACAATCAACTGTAAAATATTAACACGCTAATGAAACAAGACTGACAGATCAAAATGTTTCAAGTTTGGGACGAAATTTCACAGCAATTACATTTTCACAATACACAAATATGCAAAATCATATATCAAATTGAGAAATCATATATCTGAATTAGGAGAACGAACCTGGATGGATCTGAGAAGATCCGTCATTGACCATATCAACCTCTCAAATTTAGAGTCGACCCAACCTTGACTTTGCCGGAGTACGTTGAACGAACTTTTGCTGATTGGGAATGTTTGGAGCTGCTCGTTGTTTGTTTTCGCTGGTGAAAGAGAAAGGGATGAGCCAGCTGTTGCTGCATCGCCGGTGCGCGCAGCTGCTGGTTTCTGTTCGGCTGGAGCTGCTGCTGTTTGGAGCTGGTGTTGCTGTTGTTCAACTCCATCTGGGAAAAGAGAGGATGGCGGAGAGGGGAGGATGGAATCGCCACCTCTGGCTGCTGCTACTATTTATGCCGGTCGGAGCGGCTAGCTTGTCGTTCACCGTCGCTGGCGTTCGCTGCTTGGAGCGGCTGGCTTCGTCCTCCTTGTTGTTGGCCGGAGAGGAGGAGGGAAAGAAGAGGCGAGGAGAGAGAGAGATTGAGGAGGCGGTGCTAGAGAGAAGGGAAAGGAATAGTGCCAATTTTGAGGGGTTTTGGTCTTATAGGTTAGAATTGGAAATAATAGCTTGGATGGATTCGGATCGTTGATCATTTTTTGAGATAAGAGGCCGAGATTTATTGAAGAAGGATGAACGGTTCAGATTAAAAGATGAGGTTCTTTATGATTGAAATCAAATTGGCAATAATTGAAAAAAAACGAAATTGGATTGAGGTGGCTAGAATTGCAATGAATTAGATAAGGAAGAGGCTAGAATTGAAAGGAATTAGATCAAAATGGGATAAAAATTAAATAATTTGTAGGAAACTTAAGAAAATGCTATTCAATTAATAAAATGCTGCACATATTAAAATATTTTCATATAATGAAACACATTTAAGATTTTAAAATATTTAAGTAAAGTAATTATTTCGAGTTTAACTATCGATAAAAATAATTTGATAATAATTACAATAATTTTTAAAATCATGCATACTAAAATATATAATTTTAAGACAAAATTGATTAAAATTTTAAACTCGAATATGTTTTGAAAAATACGTATTTAATCGAATAGCATTCCTAAAAAGGGTTAGAGGTCGGTCAAAATTGGGTTTCAATAGCTGCCCCTTGGTTGTTCGAGAATGAAGGATGAATTGTTGGGCAACCAATGTTGACTTAGTAGCCGATTTTGTCCAACCGACGAAAGATGTCAGCGGGATCAATTGAAACGGTATGGAGTAGAAAAGGGGTACGACCGAGACTTTGGTATTAAGCCGCCTACATATCTCTAGTTATACAAGAATCAGGTCGTGTGTAGTTCTGGATTTAGGAGCAAACGAAGCTCCTAAAAATTGAAAGAGCGGTATGATATTTGAAAGGGAACGATATCAGTTTGAATGGACAAGATTAAAGAAACGAGATGAGCATGACAGAGAGATTTTCTATTTAAAGGCAAAGGATCAAGTGAGAAGCAGCAATACGAGTAGCAAAGATTTGATAGGGCCTTCGTTGCGATAGTAAGCAAGGCAATCGTAAATGAGAGGGCAATTGATCTCACTTGCAATGTCAGTCTCTGCAAGTCTATAGCTTGTAATATGACTAAATAGAAAGATTAGAGCAGATATATCAAATAAACGATAAATGTAAACATGATGCAATTTCCCATATCGATCATGATATTTGCCTTAAGACTATGAATTTGATGTCTTAGGCTATGATGTCTAAGGACATGATACGTAAAATTATTTCTCTAGGTCATGAAAATGTTGTCTGTGGGCCATGATAAATGATGCCCTTAGACTATGACACCTTCGGATATGATAGACAGAAATTAAATCCTTAGGCCATGATATGATGTCCGCAGGCCATGAAAGAATGTTGCCTTTAGACAATGACGCCTTCGGAACATAAGTAATGAGTAAAGAAAATGTATCTGTAATTCGGGTATCTGTTGATACTTGTAACTTGATTTGAATTTATCCGGGCACATGCAATTCTTGGGCACAATGCAATATCGGGCACATGCAATAATGCAATTCTCGGGCACAATGATCTTCGGGCACATGTAATCTTCGGGCACAATGCAATTTTGGGCACATGCAATAATGCAATCCTCGGGGACAAATGCAATTCGGGCACATGCAATCTTCGGGCACAAATGCAATTCGAGCACATGCAATCTTCGGACACAATGCAATATCGGGCTCATGCAATCTTTGGGCACAAATGCAATTTGAGCACATGCAATCTTTGGGCACATGTATAATAGTTGATTGAGAGCATAAAGTATCTTGGACATTCGCCTTGTTGGAAGGGTCGAGTGCCATTTATCGGTGAATTTTGAGTTCGGAGTATTGTAGCTTGACCCTCCGTCCTATAGTAGGGAGAGGTTGTCGTTGAATGGTGATTGTTCAGGATTGATATAAAGTAGTTTGATCCTTCCGTCTGATTGGGAGGATGGGGTGCCATTGTTTAGCTATTTTTCGGGCTCAATATAGTGGTATGCTAATCCTTCAAGCGATGTTGAAGCTGCTTCCTGTGTATGTACCTATATTTTCTTCATTCAAAGAAAAATAGTTAAAGGGGGAGGTTGATCTATATCCCTGATTTGGCACAGTGTGTTCCTTTGACGTCTGCTAGAATGTCCTTCAAAGTGTTATAAAAAATTTTGAGGTCCCCTCAAAATTTTCTGCCCCAGTGTAGAACTTCTGCTATTGTGATTTTTTGTTGTAGATTGTAGCTTGATTGCTGTGGATTTTTGAGATCCTCTAAAAAATTCTGCCCCAGTGTTGATTTGCAAGAAAAATATGCTTTTGAAGGAATTTTTGAAACCCTCTCAAAAATTCTACCCCAGTTACTGATTTGCGAGAAGAAATGCTATTGAAGAAATTTTTTAGTTCCTCTCAAAAATTCTGCCCCAGTATCATCACTTGCCAGAAAATGTCCTTTTGATGGAATTTTTGAGACCCTCTCAAAAATTCTGCCCCAATTACACAGTCAAAAGGAAAAATGAATTTTTTATTATGATAAGACCGAACTCTATAGGCGTGCCTACGTATCCCTTCTTAAACGGGAATCAGGTCTGACGTAGTGCCAAATACAAAGAGCATAATTCAAGACATTAAACAACGCATATTAAGCAATAACCAAAAGACAGATTCTGGCCAAACTTTATTGCCCATATGGTAACACAGGTACTTTCCTTGTCAGAACTTGATGGAACACGAATGTAGAAAACTTAAGCTTAAATGGCATAAGACTTTATTGGAAAGTTCTTCAGATGACTTCGACATGTTCACTTTTGGGGCTCCTTTGGCACAATCAGTTGTTGAATCTTGCCTCTTAGAGCACGACATGTTTCAGTAGTATGTCCCTTCATCCCTAAATGATAGTCACAAATCTCGTTTAGGTCATACCCCTTGGATTGAGTATCTGGATTCTTGGCAGGGATAAGTGTCACACAGCCAGCCATTTTAAGCCTTTTATAGAGTTGGTCGAAGGGTTCAGCTAAGGAAGCATAAATTTTGATAGAATTCTTCTCAGTATTGAATAGATTTTTGCAAATATGAGGTTGAGTGAGTATTTTGACATTGTGGACAGGAAAAGCTGGTTGTTGATATGGTAGAGGAGACCTTTGGGATGTAGGAATTTCAAGAGGTGCGCGATACCAAGGGACTTGGTGCAGAGGCGTTTCATATCGAGTAGCCTGTGTGATGGGATTCTGCCGGCACGGAGGGAGATATGGAGGCATATGAATTGAGCTAGGTTGGTTTTAAGGATAAAGAGTAGGGTAAGTTAGTGGAGGGTTATTTTGGAAGGTGGTTTGTCTTGTGACAAGTTGCTTATCCATGTCTGTTTTCAAAATGGGATTGACAGAGACTAACAACTTAGCCCATTCACGCATATCCGACACCTCTTCTTCTAACTTCTTTATTTTATGTTCTAGGCTTAAGACCAACTCGTCTGAAAGATGCTTCTTTTTGATAGTCTTACCCATAACCTTCTCATTAGTCACTTTCCTCTTTCCTTTGCGATTCTCAGTTGGAAGAGAAGGAAGAGCGCCCTTTGATCGCGTCTGGTAAACCATGGTCTATAGATCAACCATTGGGGAAGGGTAAAAACAAAACTAAAAGCAAAAGAAACTCAAGTTATAGCGTTGCATAAATTGAGATAACAAACACATTGTTTTAAGATAAACACCCTAAATGCAAGGAGCCTCGTTGTGCCAGAGGTAGACCTAAGACGACATATAAGTGATGCACAATAATTAATTCAAGCCTTATTTGACAATTTGGAGTTTAGATTAGAGGAAATAAACAAACTTTATTTATTATAAAATTCGAACAATACATCTTAATTGAAAAAAAAACTAAGGGAAACGGGGTAACAAATGGGAAAGTCATCCTAAATTCTGAAATCTTGAAGATATCGGTTCTAAGAGCTTGGCGCCAATTGACTTCTTGTTAAGAGAATGACTTCATGTCCGATCTTCAGCACGTTGCGTGCCCATATATTTTCTCTTTCATCAGTGACCCCATAACATCCTTCCCTACTCAAATCTGTCTTTAACCTCTTTTAGAATCCATAGGTAATACTCACATGTGCATAAGGCCTGCCGTGCACCCATAGGAATGGTCAACACCCGCTCCCATCTTCGAAGTATGTTGTGGACTTGTGGTTTATCTAATTCAAATTCATACTTAAACTATTCCATGTCAGACCGGAGTGGTATTACTTGAGTTCGCCCAAATTGGCGGAATACTCGAAGAGGAACGTATGGTTGAACGCCCTTTAAGCCAATAAGCTCAATGAAGTATCGGTCATCGCCTCTTATTATTGCATGAGTGGTGGGGAACCAATAGAACTTCCATTGGATACGGCAGCTTTCGAGCTCTATCAAAAATATCTGCCAGTCTACGAATCCTATAGGGGCGGTGAAAGCTACCATTTTTCTTGGATGATTATCAATCTTATTGCCATAACCAAGAAAGATGTCTACCGCGTCAGACCGCAGGTAGAAGTGTTCAATAGCCCATAATTGCAACAAAAGGTTGCATCCCTCGAAAAACATTCTACCGTTGACGCATGCTGACAGACTCCTCAATATTTCCGGCACGATCATAGGCACTATAGTTTTCCTAGGTTCGCCCTCTCTTTGAGCTAAATCTCGAACTACATAGCCCAAACGTGTGTCGATCCTCTCCCTTATTTTAGGAAAACCAGGGATCCTAATAGGGTAATGACAAAGGTATTTAGACGATATGTTTCCCATTTCTTGACGGAGCACTCAAACTCATCACTAAAAGAATAATAACTATCCTCTCAGTCAAAGCGTGAATATAGAAAGTCGAAATGAATCCACCCAAGGTCTAAAGAAGGCAAGGTTGGATTTGAATTCATTCCCAGACTTTTTAGAAACTCCCTCGATAATGGCTTATATGGTACCATCATTTCACACTCATGGTATGGCAGGTCGATGAAACCACTTATCTCCTCAATCGTTGGCGCCAAGTTGAAATCCATGAATTTGAAGACCATCCTCACAGGGTCCCAAAATTCTAGCAAGGCCCTAATCAGGAGAGGGTTTGGTATGACAAAGATGAGGTAGGTAAGACCGCCCAACAACTGACGAATCTCTCTTTCGCAGTCTCTCTTAATATTCATCTACCAGTTCCTTAGCTTGTAGTTTACCTCTACGATCATTTGCGGGTTTGGGAATGTCATGACTCTGTAAACCAAACCATAGACAAATTCTAAACTCCATTTTGACAAAGTTTAGATTAATTTAATTATTATGATCACATTGACACATAAACATGTAATTTGTGTAAAGGGTATTGGGGCCTTTTAGACGATAATGTGGCTACTAATTATGTGGATTGACACCAAAGGTCAAATCACCTAGGATTTATGCATCATGTATGACCTAAGTAAGATTTCTAAGAATTGGCTTGACACAGACTTGAAAGGGATTCTATGCAAGAAGGCTCGTGGTTTCCCGATAGTATTATCCGTTTCGTCTACGCATCTGCCTACTCTCTATAATGGGTATTTGAAGAGAATTAAAGTATTTGTGAGAGGTGCAAATGCACAACATCACAATTATTATTATTTTTTAAAAGGAAGAGGGTCCCAATTGAGGGATGTATTAGCGAAGTGCTAGTTTATCAAAGCAGTAAACATTTAGCATGTAGATGGAAAGTAGTAACATATAGACAGTTATAGAAAGCAGAAAATAAATAAATACATAAATAAGCATGCAAACACATAGAAAAATTAAGCAAATAAGGAAAGAGAATAGGGATTAAACATGGAAATACTGAAATAAGGTTAAAGGGAAAGGGTGAAACATGGAAATAAACAAATAAGGAAGTGGGAAAGGGACTAAACATAAAATAAACACTATATAAGGAAAGCGAGTAAACACGGAAATCAATTAACAACTTAGCATGGCAAATCCCAAATAAACAATGAAATAATCTAATAAAGTAAACCCCACATAAAGCATGAAACACGCAATGGTTAGAACCTAATATCCCCAACGGAGTTGTCATACTGTCGCGCCCCATTTTTCTCAAAACGGGCTTTGGGTACACGACCTAATAACTCTTTTGGGTTTTGGTGATTGAAGAGTCGTCACCTAACGAATTAAGGTGCGTTAGGGCACCTATCTAACCTAACTAATTCTAACTAAAGGTCAACGAACCAGAGATCGGGTAAGGGTTCAAATTACCTCAAGGGGAAGGTGTTAGGCATCCATCGAGATCCACAAATATGGGTCCCGACCGTATCTCATGCAATTTATGTGGGGGTTACACGTAGCAAATAAGGTCACTTTATTTATTGGTTATTTAATTAAACATGCTTGCTAGATGATAACTAACATTCAACAATTAAGATTGCTTCATTTATTCTTTATTTAAGCATGCGAACTAGGTGATGGCTTAATATTAAATATATAATCACAAATAGTTACAGATAAGCGAGAAGACAAAATATACACAAATAAATAGGCGAAACAATTTTCATTTTATTAAACTATCCCAAGCAATTATAATAAAGCAAGTAAAGGGAAAAGGAAATGGAGACTCTAAAAATAACAACTTTACTGATCAGTGATCGACTTCTATATATAGGGACAGACAAAACAAATGTTTGTCGTTTACGGCTCGAGGCATTGTCATCATTTCCGTAGGTCCTAACTACCCATACCCCACCATCCACATGCATTTTGTCCTAAAAGGTGCCTAGCGCCACCGCTTAACGTCCAAGAGGCATTTGACTACTGTTGGGATGGTTTTAGACAAAAATAAAGATAAGCTCCTAATAGGCCCCCTAGACACCAAGCAAAACAAGTAGGACGAGCATTTAACACATAAATCTCAAGTTGGCCTCTAGATTTTAATTAACATTCCTGTAAACACACATAATTATAAAAGGTCTCATGTTTAAATGTGTGCATACAAAACAAGCAGCAAACAATATTTACTGAATTTAGAGGGTAGAACATGATTACACATGCAGAAAATAATTAATTGCAGTTATTAACTAATTTTTAAAGTGGCAGAAAAATTATCACAGATGCATGACATAATTTTTAGAGCAATAGTTGATCAGATTATTAATGCGGATTTTTATTTTAAGTAGCAGACAATTTATTAAATACAGAAATTAATCAGTAGCTAATTTTAAGTGGCAAAATAGAGCAGAAATTAATTAATCCCAGCGAGATTTAATCGGGACAGCAAGTGGCAGATGCAGAAAATTAATTTAAGTGGCGGAACAAGTATTCATGCAGAATGGATTGATTTTAAGTAGTAGAAAAGTGTTTAAGTGTAGAAAATAATTTCATCATGCAGATTGGACAAAAACAGATTTTATTTAAGACATTATTAGCATGTTGGGCAATTTATTATCTTATTTTTAGTGTCAGAAAATATATGCATTGCAGAAATTATTTACCAGTGGACAGAAAATGTGCATAGATTTATTTCAATTATTTAACATGCTGAAAATTATTTAATTATGCCTATGAACATGATTTCTAGGCGATTGAAAGGTTGTATGCATGGCTCCTATAGGCATAGTTTCTAAATATGAACATGCTGAAAATCATAATAATATTCAGAAAAACCTATAGGCATGATATCTAATAACGGCATAATGTTTCAATACAAAACATATTGTAATATATTCATGTATTTATTCATTTATTATATAAGAGGAACTTTGGTTGAATTAATTGAAACAATGAGCAATCACGCATTATTTATTGTTATAATGGAGAAGTGGTCATGCAAATCAACTAACTATATTCTAACGGACAAATAACATTTAAACACGTGATAAACTTTGAACAATAATTAAATAAGATATGGGATTAATAGAAATAGTAATTTTGTTTTGTTTTAGTTAGATCCAAAGCGATGTCACAAATTATCAAATAATCTCAATCCTATAGGAATGCTTTCTAAATAAGTTATGATAAAATAAACAAGTAGCACGTAATCCCCCTCCCCCCCTAGGCGATCCACCAAATCATTTCATCTATGATAGAGCATTAGAGTTTACAAATTATTACAAGACAATAATAGAAATTAAATAATATATAAAACCCAAATTAAATAGTGTTTCCCTCCTATGATAACTCTCCATATCTTGAACTTGTGTTCAAACCTGCTAAAGGATAAAAAAGGATACAAACACAAGTATAATGCCAAAGACACATAATATCATTTATTTTAAGATATACAAGAAAAAAGGACACACATTAAATCAAGTAGCAAATATAACAACACAACGACTATGAAATCACGTATATAACATCACACATATCAAGAAAGAGAAAGAGAACTGACCTGAATGCTTTCTTTTATTCATTTAAACACACAACGATAATTAAAATAATGCAGAACGAGAATTAAATAAGGGTGAAACAACCTACCACTTAAGCAGAATATGTTTATCAGCAATGAAGTATTTAGCAAGATCTCCAAACCACAACAACAACACAACAAAAGAAAGCTCCAAGTTTACCACAACAGCAACACGATAACAGAGAGTATATTTTTTATATTTGTTAAAGCATGAAGTGAGTTTCAGATTTGTTCAAGTGTGTAAGTGTAAGTGGAAAAGTGTGTGTAGTCAAGAGTGAATAAGAAGCCCTTTCTTATATACTAGATGAGAGGTGCCAAATTAAAGGAAAGGAATTATTTTAGGGATCAATATACTATTGTTTTCCTTAATCACAAGGGAACCAAAATCAGTCTTTATTTTTATTTATTTTTTGCCAAATATAATCAAGTGTGAAATCTATTAAATTTTACCGAATGAGCAAAATCTTTCCATATAATTTATCCTATCAATTTAAGCATTCTCTACCATATATAAACATGTAACAATCTAAATACAACACTGAATAAATTAAGGGCAAGTCACAAAATCACGAAATCCCATTTTAAATGTTGAAGCCAAACAGAATTACAGCTTGATAATTTCCTTAAACAAAGGGAGTAAAATCCGTCCACAAACGAATTACAATCAACACTTTACCAAGAATATGATAGGTAAGAATCTGTTTAGGACAAAAATTAAGAGAGGAGGGATCAATTTACAGCAACTATTAATTAATAACATATAAAAATTTGCACTGAAAAATTTATAATGCAAAATCCAGTCGAAATCAGTCAAGCATAGAGGCAGATATTAAGGTATCACTTAAAGATGAAGATTAACGGCTCCATCAATTTAAGACTCAAATGAAACATGCTAACAATCAACTATAAAATATTAACATGCTAATGAAACAAGACTGACAGATCAAAATGTTTCATGTTTGGGATGAAATTTCACAGCAATTACATTTTCACAATACACAAATATGCAAAATCATATATCAAATTGAGAAATCATATATCTGAATTAGGAGAACGAACCTGGACGGATCTGAGAAGATCCGTCATTGACCATATCAACCTCTCAAATTTAGAGTCAACCCAACCTTGACTTTGTCGGAGTACGCTGAATGGACTTTTGCTGGCCTGGAAAGTTTGGAGCTGCTCGTTGTTGGTTTTCGCTGGTTAAAGAGAAAGGGACGAGTCGGCTGCTGTTGCATCGCCGGTACTCAATGCGCCTACCTGTTGGTTTTTGTTTGGCTGGAGCTGCTGCTGTTTGGAGCTGGTGTTGTTGTTCGACTTTATTTGGGAAAAATCGAGGATTGTGGAGAGGGGAGGGTGGCGTCGCCGCCTCTGGCTGCTTCTACTGTTTGCGTCGGTGCCGGAGCGACTAGCTTGTCGTTCGCCGTCGCTGGCATTCATTGGTCGCTGCTTGGAGCGGCTGGAGCTGCTGGCTTCGTCCTCCTTGCTGCTGGTCGGAGATGAGAAGGGAAAGAAGAGGCGAAGAGAGAGAGATGGAGGAGGCAACACTAGAGAGAAGGGAAAGAAAGAGAATGCCAATTTTTTTTGGGGTTTTTGGTCTTTCAGGTTACAATAGGAAAGAATAGCTTGGATGGATCCAGACCGTTGATCGTTTTTTGAGATAAGAGACCGAGATTTATTAAAGAAGGATGAACGGTTCAGATTAAAAGATGAGTTTCTTTATGATTGAAATCAGATTGGCTATAATTGAAAAAAAAAATTGGATTGAGGTGGCTAGAATTGCAATAAATTGGATTATGAAGAGGCTAGAATTGAAAGGAATTAGATCAAAATGGGATAAAAATTAAATGATTTGGAGAAAACTTAAGAAAATGCTATTCATAAAATACTACATATATTAAAATATTTTTATATAATTAAACACATTTAAAATTTTAAAATATTTAAGTAAAGTAATTATTTCAAGTTTAACTATCGATAAAAATAATTTGATAATAATTACAATAATTTTTAAAATCATGCATACTAAAATATATAATTTTAAGACAAAATTGATTAAAATTTTAAACTCGAATATGTTTTAAAAAATACGTATTTACTCGAATAGCATTCCCAAAAGGGTTAGAAGTCGGTCAAAATTGGGTGTCAATACCCATCCACGAGACCCCGACCATGGGGCATAGGTTGACCTACGACCTGTATTGGTTGGCGCGGTTCGGGGTTCTGAGACATTGGAAAAATGGCTTGAACCACGAGACGTGGACCCATCCACGGGGCATGGGTCCAGTCGTGGCTGCCTAAGGTAGTTTCTTGGGGCCTCATCCACAAGGCTTCCCACGGAGCGTGGGTCCAACCACGGGGTGTAGATGGCCTTCGTGGGTGACCCCTGGAAATTCTAAAATTTTCTAGGTCTCCCTCTTTCGTATACAGGGTGTTACAATATCTTCCCCTTGGGAACATTCGTCCTCGAATGGCCCTCTAGGCACTTCTTAAATGAGATGACTCAAGACTAGCAACCCATCATGCATTCAACTCATCTAAATGCACATAACCAAAGGAAGAACTTTATCTCCAAGCTAAACATGTTCAATGCATCACATGGAAGTAGGAACTATATCTAACAACCCAAAAATGCCTAAAATTCTAACATTTCTCATGTTCAAAGAGGAACTACCATCTCCAAACTAAAAGCATGTTCAACACAATATCATGGAGCTTATATGCAATCTATACTCATATCATACATCCAAGGAAGAATCTCTCAACTCCAAGCTAAGGCATGTTTCACAACTCATCTCATGAAGTCTATAGGCAACTCATCAATGCACTACAAATCAATCATGCAAACTCATTTTCTTTCAAAATACAAGTTTTTCATGAACATGCACAACATTAGGAAATCATGGAAACATCTAAAACACACATGGCTTCACACATAGACCAAGCCATGAGGAACTCATTAACTCCCTATCTTCCTAAAAGATCTAAAAATGTCGGATCTCCAACACACTTCTTCATCATAGAGACATGGAAAATCGGATGCACTTATGCCAACTCATTAGGCAACTCTAACTCATAAACACCCTTACCAACACATCTCAAGACCTCATGTAGGCCTACAAAACGGGGACTAAACTTCCCAAAGTCATTACACCTTCCTATGGTGATAATTTCCAGTAACCCTAATCATGAACATTAGGAACATTCAATGACCTTGCTATCTAAGCACACCATATCCCCCCTTGGTAGTAAGCCTAAACGGACTTTTTAAGCACCGCTTCTTTAAACTCTAAGGGCAGATCAAGTTATCACTATGCTTTCACATTCATCATACAAGATGATTCTAAACCATGGTGAATTGCACTACTACCCTTTAGAAGAGTCTACTCATTCAACATATCTAGGCATTACTTAAACACCCTATTCATCAAATCCATCAATATACTCCAAAACTCACAAAGACTAAGTCGGGTTCTACCATCAATAACACATAACAATAATGTAGCCCATTGAGACTAAAGACAATATCAAAGTCTAACATTTCAAGTCTATCAAGCCACACAAGCCAAGCAACACCGGAATCTAAATAAGCATAAAAAACATATCGGGAGCAACATTTGGAGGGCACTCTTGTTCACCTCTAGCTTGAAGAGCATAGAAACTATTTTTCTTTGGAGCATTGCACCAGAACCAATTCGACCGGATGAAGGGTAGGGTTGAGACCTACAACAACTATCCCCTTCATTTCTAGCAACCGTAGGGAAATGCCTTATCTTGTGACCCAACTCACCACAACTGAAACAAACATTGGAACCCGTTAGGCATTCACCCACATGTCTTCTATCATACTTATTACACCCTGGCAATAGAACCCCACTACTACCTCCTTGAGGCTTAGGGTTAGACACTCTTTCTTAGTTGAACTTAGGAGTGTTTAAGAAACCTTGCCCGAGGAACTTTTGTCTATACCTAAGGCGACCATGTACATCGGACCTTGCATAAGAGGGATTATCATCCTCTATTCTAGACCTATTTTCCTCCCTAGACTCCTCCTTGAGTTTTCCCTCCTCAATTTGTTGAGCGTACACCATAAGACGTGATATATCCATATCATAGAGGAGCATTGCCATACGACATTCTTTTTCTACCTTATCGGACACGCCCGACATAAACCTACTCATTTAGCCCTTAGTCTGCCACCATAGTTGGAGCATACTTAGACAATTGAGTAAACCTCAATGCATATTCCTTAACACCCATATTACATTACCTAAGGTTAATGAATTCTTGCACCTTTGCTTCCCTCAACTCAAGGGGATAAAACCTATTAAGAAACGTCGCTTTAAATAGGTCCCACTCTACGGGACCCGCTCCTACCAATCTTTCTCCCTTTTATTGATCATACCACACTTGAGCGACATCTCTCAATTGATAAGCGGCTAACTCCACCTTCTCTATCGGAGTCACCCCTATAATAGCAAGTACCTTATAGACCTCGTTGATAAGCCTTTGAGGGTCTTCCTCAACTTTGGAGCCATAATATTCTGGGGGGTTCATCCTCATAAAATCCCTCACTCTTGACGCCGTCGTACTCACATTTAGGTTCATGGAGGATACCACCTCTCTAATGGCTTGGGCCGTCATGGCTTGATCCAATACTTGAAAAGCCGTCCTAAACTCCGCATTAGTCACATTCCCACCTAAAGGGTCAATTAGAGCTTAGGGAGGAACTTCTTGATCCTCATTGTCTTCCTCATTCCTTCTAGCATTAGCCCTTATAGTAGCCATATCCTGAAAACCATCGGGCACAGATTAGGAGAAAGACCTAATAAAGTTAAACTCTATGGCACGACTTAGAGAATGAAGAAGTGAAGTATCATAAGCATCTAATAGCCTCTCATTCATAAATGTGGTGCGCTTCACACTTATGAAAAAGACTCTACTAGACGTGGTTTGAGACATCCCATAACCATTCTAAACCTTGTGCTATGATTACCAAGTTTTTCACAACCCAAGGGTACGCCCTAGATGTAACAAGGCGTATAAGATCCCGAGAGGCCACATACAAGCTACTTAGCATATTATAACCTAATATAATAGAAAAGTGTGGAAATTTAAAACATTTTCCAATATAATCAAAGTCTCATAAAATGAAGCGGAACATTGTCTCAAAATATCTAATACATTAATAGTCTTGGGACATGGCCCATACAAAAGTTCTAAAGGTAAAAGAAAGACATAAATGAAAGGTGGTCAAATACTCGATGCTATGAGGACTCACCAAATCTTCACTTGCTTGTTTCTACTAAGATCCTAGCCATGGGGATGGAAGTCAATATCGTCGGACCCTACATTTGATAAGAATATAGGTAAGAGTATGCGTTAATACAAAGATGTACTAAATATGATGGCTAGCATAAATCATCAACATAAGCATTAGTCACCATTATACATATATCATAAGCATAAGAAACATCATCATAAGACATATGCTATAAGCATAAGAGATAACAACATAGTCATAGGCATAATCAATGTATCTAGATCAACATAACATAAGAGAAATACTTCATAAGTAACCTCCAAGCATGCTTGTGCAGTGCATGGATAAGACATCATAAATCTCACCCATACTAAGCAAACCACTTTAGGCTCTTATTCATCATCTTTTATTCTCATCTTTAGCTTATCTTTCATGGACAAGGGGAATCACCTCTGGTCATACACATCATGAAAGGCCTTTCAAGCTACAATCCATACATTTTATTCATCATAGCATAATTCACATTACTCTTGCTTTACTTTCAAGACATGAAGACTCACCTCTCTATGTCTATTATAAAGGCTAATGGGTATTCACCTCTTGCCTTACTTGTATAGTCATAGGTATTCGCCTCTATGCCCCATCATTATATGATATAGGTATTCTCCTCCACATCATTTTACAAGGATCATAGGTATTTGCCTCCATGTCCAACATGATATGATATAGGTATTCGCCTCCACATCATCTTATAAGAACCATATGTATTCTCCTCCATGATCAACCATAAAGGCTAATGGGTAATCACCTCTTGTCTTGCGTTATGAGTTATAGATTAAGGGTAGTCACCTCACACTCCTCATCACATGACATGGGTAATCACCTCATGTTTACTAACTTAGGAATATGGGAGATCACCTCACATCCTTCTCATATGAAGGTCTTGGGGAATCACCTCTAGACTTATGTCATTTTAAAGTCTTTTTAGTTACTCATGAAAGGGTACCCTTGGCCTACCGATTCAAGGTACATTATTAACTTAGCTCTTTAGACCATGCATGAGCAACTATCACCACCCATGATCTATTTATGATGGCTCTTTAGCCTTTAATTCAATTAGGTGAGAAAGCCTTTCAACCTAGCATCTTTCTATGTGAGAAAACCTTTCATATCTTGTTCATTAATTGTTCATGAGAATAACCTTTCAATCAACAAAACAATAATATCATAATCATTAACACTTTACTCTCAAAGTGTTCTTAAAGCATTTACATAGATTCTATAATAACATGCATAATCTCATACATTCATAATATATGTCATGTGGGTAAAGTCCTTCCACAACAATACCTTATACAAATCAACATACACATAAATTTCACTCTCAAAGACTTAACATTCATTGTTCATCATATTAGCCTTACTCTCAAGCCCTAGAAATTCCACATTTATAACCACAAGCCTTACTCTCAAAGCAATACTTCTCATGATCATCATGTATGCCTAGATCTCAAGACATTCTAATCACATGCTTCATTCATACGCAATTCTAATCATATCATCATATAGGCTCAATCTCAAGCACTACCAATCATAATTCATCATATATACTTTAATCTAATTCAATTCATGTCTATATGATTTACTCTTAAGATATCCATGTCTATGTGCTTAATCTCAAGCAATCTATAATGTAATTCATCAATTTTAGAAGATCACATCCAATCCCCCAATTTCCCCTTTCATGGCATAAAAACCAACTATATCAAATTCACCTTAGAATCATAGGTTAAGCATGGATACAAGTATAATCATGCTAAAATCATGCAATTCTATCATAAGTAATCATAATCCACTCTATTTGATCATAACTCATAACATTAGAAGAAACCCTAGATTGACTTGGGGAATTCTTCTTATAAATTGGGGGAAATATGGGGCTTCATGGATGAAAGGAATCCATGAATGAATAAATCATCATACCTCAATTACAATGCCCACAAAGCTTGAAACAATGGAGGCTTGACTTGACCTAGCTAGCTTGATTCCACTTCTTCTTCTTCACTTTCTAGAGAGAGAATATTTGAGAGGGAATTGGGTTTCTTTTTGTCTAGATTAGGGTAAAACGACACCACTTAATCCTAATTAAAACTGAAAAGCCCCAAACTACCCCTAAAGTTAATCGCCAAAACTGCCTCACTGCCCCATCCACGAGGAGTGGACCCATCTACAGGGCGTGGGTCCAGCCGTGGTTACTGCCTAAGGCAGTTTTCTTGGGGCCTCATCTACGAGGCTTCCCAAGGAGCGTGGGTCCAACCACGGGACGTGGATGACCCTCGTGGGTAACCCCTGAAAATTCTAAAAATTGCTAGGTCTCTCTCTTTCGTATACGGGGTGTTACAGATTTTTAATATATCTAGTTGATTTTGATTCATAAAATTATACATAATGCCTTTATTTCAAATTTATTATACATTTAATTAGCATTTGTTAGTGTTATCATACATCACTGCTATAGTAACTTTCGTTGTTATGCAATGTATCGTGTTCATATTTACGGTATTGATACAAAACCCTAATATTGTTGAATCTTTGATTTTGTTTATCCTGTTTAATATAAATGTACTTGATACATAAACACTACCGAATGTATCATTTATATGTATCAAGTTCTATAATGTATCTTCAATCGTATGCAAATTTAAAAGGATATATAGACAATACCAAAATTATGTATCTGCACTCTTTAATGTTTGTTCATTTTTATTCATGAAGAAAGATTTTGACTTCTAAATCTATTGTGAAAAAATGCTCAAAAAGGGGGAAAAGTCGGATCTGCCTTATCCCACCCGTCTCTATCAAAGACACAAGTTTTTAATGTATCTCATTTATTTTATTTCGTAATTTAACTTTCTGATACAATGACTATGCTTTACGCAATGTATCATGCTTATATTGATTATACTTATATATAAGCTAATGTTGTTGATACTTCGACTAGTGAGATTTATGCAATGTATCATGTTTATAGTTATTATACTGATACATATTCTAATGTTGTTGATATTTCAACTAATGGATTCTACACAATGAATCATGTTTATATTTATTATACTGATACATAACATTATGTTGCTAATAATTCGACTAGTGATTTTTATGCAATGTATCATATTTATATTTATTATGCTGATACACAACCTAATATTGTTGATACTTCAACTAGTGGGTTTCATGTCCAATTCAAACGTACTTGATACGTAAGTAATGTATAATGTATCATTTGCCATTTATCAAACTCTATAATGTATCGGTAATATTTTTCAATCCCATCGAGTGATTTTCATTTTATTTCCATCGTACAAGATATACAATTTGATTGTACAAGATATGCAATTTTTCAATTACACGTAATCTAATACACAGTAATGGCTATGATACATTTATACAAATTATTGCTAAATACCCATTATTTTATAATGATACATTTATCCAAATTACTGCTAAATATCCATTCTTTTGCAATGGTACATTCATACAAGCTAATACTATATGTATCTAATACTTAATATTTATCGCACAATAATGTTTCGATATAAAACCAAACATTTTACAAGCAATATTTACTTCTCTAATGTATCTGTAGGATTGAAATACTTAACAATTTACTAAATATCTTAGGAATAATAATGTATCATGAGTAATATATCCATCTCGAATGCAAGAATTGACTGGATTCGATTTGATCATATGTCGTATGTATATTCATTGCAACACACAACTATAAAACAATAACTAAAATTAATTGATCATCATGTCTTCACAATATAGTAATATCCAGAGTCATTTCAAGTCGATGTTGTCATTATCTTCCGGTGCCACAAGCATGTAAACAAGCGTAAAACACGACCTGTTAAACTCATCATCATGTTATTGCAAAAGCAAAACCAAGAAAAGATATTGTTCACAAAAGCTGAATTGCAAAATACATGATACTATGATCAACAACAGACACAAAAATAAGTTAAGCTTGATTTCATCAGTAAGTGTCATCACTAACAGGTTGCTCAGCCTTGTTTTTATTCAGACGATTTAGACCACTCATTGCTTCCTCCAAACCATTGCTCGCCGCGGCCAAAATATGGGGATCGTTATAGTTCCTGACAACCTGCACAATTGCCGTAACTTTCTTATAAGGATCAGAGCAATTGAATATATCTGAACCATCCCTCCAATAATCTACAATGGTGGATTTGAGATTTAAGATTTTGAATTGAAGGAGAAGTTGAAAATTTGATTTTTGAATTTTGTGAAGCTGTTACAGATTGGAATGGATTGATATCAATCAGTTTTGCGTGATTTGTGGGAAAGAAAATCAGTTTTACGTGATTTGTGGGAAAGAAAATCAAGTTTACGTTAATACTCCATATTAAACGCAACAAACAAGTTTTATAATGTATCACGATTAATGTATTCGAATGAAATTTATGTATCTAGATGACTAATATTTTAAGGATTTTTATAAAATAGAAAAGAGTAGAGATATGATGTAATTTAGGGTCTTACCCTATGAGATTTATGTAATTTATATATTAGGTGTATTATATTGTATATCAAGTTTTAAAATATTTTTATAAAAAAATAATAATATGTGAGGTCATAAAGAATTATGTTTGTGACTAAAGATTTGCAATATAAATGTATTGATGAAATTTTTAGGATAGCCATGTGGAATAATAAATATTCCTACTCAAGTCCGAAAATGAAAAAGGGAAAAAAAGAAACAAAAAACAAAGAGGCTGTATCGGGTAACTTATATTCCTAAAGTTGCCAGCGTTTGAATTCAGAGAAAATCTGTTGCTCAAAGGATGGCTTGCCTGCACGATCACGATTGCGCCGACCATAACTGTTCCTCTGATTGGTCTCTCTTCAAGCATATCGACCTTCCAAAGGTGATAACTTTTTTTTTTTTTCTGTTTTTGTGTTGTTTATTACACTTCAGATTCAAAGATTCCCGATGATTTTCAATCTTTATTAAATTCCCAGTTCCGATGAACTAATTTTGGCAACTTGGGATTGAATGGGTTGTTGATTTTTCAATTCTTGATTGAACTGCAATCCGATTATTTCATACAACACATTAAAGCTGCTAGCTTTTTGTTGGGTTTCTGGATTATAGTGTCAGTTCCCATGTAGGGTTTTAGTTAGTTGGAATTGGGTGAATGGGGAGGTTTTGAGTATTTGTATTGAAATGAACAACCCTTGTTTTAGTATATCTATTTTGATCTAAAGTTGGAACCTTTAGGTGTAAGTGCAACTAGCCCGTGTAGTAATAGAACAGCTCAATTTAGAGTTTTTTGGTGCCTTTTGTTTTGTTAAGCACTATATGTATACAAAATTGAAGTTTCGGAGTGAGTGGGTATAGAAAACTTAGTGGAGTACAGAACTTCTGATTGAATGAGTCTTGAGTGGTTCTAAAGATAGTGTCACTATATACCTTTAACAAGCAATTTGGTGTGTTGGAGGTCTTTTGTTGGCCAGGGTAATTGATCATTTATATTGTAAATGTATAGTTCTAAGGACCGAGAAAGTTGTAAGGGAAGTTACTTGTCAAAATGGAACAAAATTTCAAATCAAAATGGCAGTGTCATTGTCATTTATGGTTGCCTTGTTAGAAATAGGATTTTCAGACTTGTGCTTCTTGAATTTCACACTCTCACATTACCTTATGTATAGATTTGTTAGCTTCTCCAAGTTCCTTATACTTCCTTTTGTGTTGCCAAAAGGTGTCTGCTTTGAATGAGGCTGTCACGGGAAGTGTCAAATCAGTTTTTAAACCATGGGAGCAGCGTTTGAATTCTTCGGAGGTAATTTTAGTAAAAAAATGGCTGGATCTAGAGAAATCATAATCCTTGACCTTTTACTTTGTTATCGTGTAGTCTGTACTATGTAGTGATGACTCAGTCTGTGCAGGAAATATATTGGATTAATTTTTTCAGATATAATTTCCAAGATAAATAGTTTCAGTAGTCTTCTTATCATAGTGATCCGGTTGAAATGAACAGACATGTTTTAATTGGTGCTTGTTGGAATTAAATATATCCTTTAAACCTACTATTAGATAGGGGAAAAACAAGGTCTTTTTTCTGCAAGGTATTATTAGCATATGTGGTGATATGCCTTAACATATGTACCTTGGATTTTGCTTTCTAGATTGACCTTTATCTGAAAGACTTATTTGATTTAAGGAGAAAATCCTTTCGTAAATGTGATGCTTTTATGATAAAAACAATGTGTAAGTGATGTTTACCAATTCTCAAAAAAAAAAAACGACGTGCAAGTGCATCTAGCCGACAGTGTTTGCTTGACATTGTAAATCTTTCTTCACCTTATTACTTTTAACCTATGTTATTCGGACTCTTCAAAACTGTCATCGGGTGCATGTCGAATCCTTCAAAAGTAGTGCATTTTTGGAGGATCCGACAAGGGTGCGGCAACATTTTTGGAGAGTCCGAGCAACTTAGCTTTTAACATCAACTAGATGTTAGTGTAATTAAAAGTCTCATAGTCTCAGGTAGTTTTAAATTGTCATCCTTATTGTTTTTCTTCTTTTTTTTTACATATTCAAGGCCTCCACTTTCTGTTAGTTCTATGTTCTTAAACTTTCTTTCATTTCTTCGTACTCTGGTAAGAACATAAGGTTGTATCAACAAGATGGAGAAGTCTACCTGGGCTGGAAGAGAAGTTGTCTGCCAATAAATAAAAAGATGTATAAAGTCATATGTGTTCAAATTTGCAACATTATTCTTCCTCAAAAACAGAACTCTTTCTATATAACCTCCCCCAATATCCAAAAGTAGATTTTGAAAGTGGTTTCTTCAAATACCTGTGAGACACTTTAACCAAATGGTAGCAAAGTTTGCTCCCTTCTTGGGTAAGCTTAATAGGTTTGTATGATGGATAGAGTTTTGCTGCTTGCTGGTGTGCTTTGTTATTTTTGGATCTTTATATATCATTAAATCTTCTACTATCTTTGGAGCAAGGACACTTCAAGTTTGAGTTGGTAAAAAATACTAATTAGATTTATAGAATGATGTGTTGTATCCAGGCTAATACCAATCTCTATCTTTCATAAGTAAAATGTGACAAATTAATCGACCAACACAATCACTTCTTACAAAGTACATCTTATTGTCGCATCAAAACCAGACACCACGGTCATAAAAAAAAGTGAGATCATTGACTATTTCGCTAACATTAAACTTGCTAACATGAGATCACCGAGGAAGGTTATAAACCAAGGAATACCCCATGGCTAGTGATATTCTTTCTGATAGTAGCAACTAACAATCGTCTTTCATCAAATTGGTTAAACAAAGGTGACAGAGTGCTAACCATTGTTGTTAAAAAATGAACTCTTTTTTGATACACAGTTGTATATGTGTGTTTCATATATATATGAACTTGCCATTATTTTGCAAAACTTTGTCCTTTTCTCTTTCTCTTTGGATGTCTCTATTCTTTGATTTATTCTTTGGTACAGGGCCACTTGGAAAGCAATGAAGGTGATCCTGAACTGATTGTTTTCATTCCGTAAGTGTCAACTTTGTTATTTATTCAGCTTTTGCACAACAATCTGGTTTGTTTCTGTTGGGCTGCATTCCTTTCACCCTGCATTTTGACATTCCTTTTCCTCTATGTCTCTCAGTCACCTTCAAAAAGGGCTCTTGTCCCAGCAAATGTTCAGTACTTGAAAGTATAATTTCTGTGTAATTTGAATAGAAAACTAAAGTACTAAACTTTCTGGATGCTTTTCCTATTTTAATTATTTCCCTAATTACAAGTTTTTCTTTCTTGTTGAACATCGTGTGATGTTGTTTGTTCCAATCCTTTCACCCCTAAGGTGTTTTCCTGTCCTTTGTTTGGAATCTACTGTTCTCGTACAAAATAAAAATAATACTCCAAATTGATAAAGTACGAGTGCTGTAAGAAAGGGTTTTACTTTGATTCATGCTGCAGCACTTGTTTCTTTGAGGAAAATGAAGGAAAAATCTTTTAGAGAGGGATAATTGATACGAAGTCTAGAAGTTCTGGATGATGAACAAGATGCCAAAAGCAAAATATTGTTGATAATAAGAGGATGATTCTTTATAAGGTTGGTTCTAATTCTATTATAAACAAAGAGAGTAAATGGAAAAAGGGCTGAGGAGGGAGAGGAGTAACAATTTTTTCCTTTTGGATTGATTGGTGAATGAAAAGAAAGGAATGAATGTCATTTGACACTAGTTCCCTTGATGAAGTGTTTCTCCTGATAATAATATGAAGGTCTTATATGGCATTATAAAACATTGTCTTGAGGTACCTCCTTTTTCTCGTCTTCACCCACATGTAGACTCGGAAAACGAAACATAACACTTTGTTCACCAGCATATATCTCCATTCTCTCTTTCTGCCTGTATCTCCTTGCAAAAATTAATTGAGAAAAGTTAGCATACCCCTTTCCTCCTTCTGCCTTATCTCCGTTTCTCTCTTTCTGCCAGCTTATCTGCTCCCAAAATCAACTGAGAAAAATTAATGTACCCCTTTCCTCTCCTCTTTCAATTTAAAAGACTGTCTAGGGCTAGATTGCTTTGCATAGCATGTAGCATGAAAGTTACTGTCTCTTATTACTCATTTATCCCGGCATTAGCTCTCTTTTCGATTAGAATAAAAGAAATTTATACGTAAGTTAACTTGGCTCAGTCAATAGGATATTTAAATGGTTCTCTACAGCATTATTTCTGGTTGGACAGAAAGGAACAACAGAATTTTTTAAGGCCACAAAGGAAACATTCTTAGCCTTAAATCTGGAGCTTTTCCTTTGCTAGCTTATTGGTGCAACCTAGCGTTTGGACAAGGCTTCGATGCTATGTTAGATAGAATTGAGGAACTGCACAATATGTAACTATATTTTGTAGCACTAGCTTAGTGCTTGATATCCTTATAATAAAATTCGTCATCACTTGTCAAAAAAAGGTAATATCAAATCGTGTGATCATGTTGCCGAAATAGGGGAACTGAAAGTGGCTTGAGAACGGAAAAGTGTGTCTGTAAATGTTGATTGTCATTTCTTAATCATCCAGCACCTCCATGTTACTATCATCTGACATTCATAGTTGGCTGATTTTAATCATGATAGGTTCACAGCAGATGTTAAAATCAAGAGCATAGCAATTGTTGGTGGTGCTGATGGAACAAGTCCATCTAAGATGAGGGCGTGAGTATATTATTAACGCTTCTTGCATTATATAGTCCATAAGTTGCTGGTAAAGTTGTTGAGCAGTAGATTGTAGCTGGAGAGGATCTTGTATATGTTCCCTTTCTTTTGGCTAGCGCATTCAGGCTGCTTGCACTTGCAACAAATTTCTTGAAATCCCAGGCATATATACTTCTTTCAATACGCATGCATGCTAGAAGTTCTATCTTCGTGTCCTCTTAACACACTTTTGCAATTCATCCAGATTCGTCAATCGAGATGGCATTGATTTTTCAGATGCTCAATCTATGCAAGCGATTCAGGTACTTGTATAGTTTGTTTTTGATGTGTGTGTGTGTGTGTGTATATGTATATCTTTTGTTCTTTTTGTTAAGTCTTGTTCAGGTATCTTCTTAAGTTAGCTTTTGAAAGTTTTGAGGCCTTGAACATAACTCTCCTCCTCCACCAACCACTTTTTCTGATATTCATTTTACTTGTAAGGAATGGGATTTAGCTGAGAATTTGCAAGGAGTTTTAGAGTACCAGACGAGGTATTTTGCTCCTTTATCCATAAAATTGCTGCTGCATAGTCTTTATGTCAATTTTGTAGTTGCAATTTCGGAATTGTTCCAATGCATGCATGCGCACACATGGACATTTATATTTCATAAGTACAATCATTTTAATATAATATTTCTTATATTTACTTTGAGCAAATTTGTTCAGAGTACTGTTATAGAAGGTTTTTTATTTTCTGGCTGATTATTTTGGTTGTCTCATGCTGTCTGTTAATATCCATTCAGGTATTCCAGGTTTCAAAGTGTGGGAAATATCACTTTGCATTTCCCTGATAATTTTGGTGCTGATACAACACGAATACAGTATATTGGCTTGAAAGGAGAAGCCACACAGGTATTTATAGTGAAATATGTTTGAATTCCATGGTAACTTGCTTCAGAAATTTATCTTGATTTGCTTCCAAAATAATTGTGTACAGATGAAGAGGGATGTTGTTGCAAATATTGTTTATGAGATTATGCCTAACCCCTCTGATCACAAGTGAGTTACTGTTTTCCCTTTTATAAAGATTTTTTTTTTTTTTTGAAACTGGCAACTTTTTCTATATATGTTAGAATCCGAATCTTACAAGAGTTGTAGCAGCCCCATATTTACAAAGTACTACCTACATCTATGATTCTATGATCCTATGTCTATAATGAGTCTAAAGCATCAATGATAGAGACAGGATCATTTAAAAGTAACTGATTACACCAAAAACACAGTAGCAAGATGCAATTAAGCTTAATCTGTTGCATACTGTTCTCTATGCTCTCAAAACACCTAGAATTCCTCTCCTTTCATATTGTCTACAAATGCTTGCTGGGACTCTCCTCCACCTGCCTCTATTCTTGGCCAACAACCCAGCTTGTTCTCAATTTTCCCAGGCATGCTCCATTGAATGCAAATTCAACATTAGTTATTTTTTGGATTTTTTGAAATGGCTTCACTCACTGGTAGGATCTGAATTATTAAGTTGCATCTTGATTATTAAGAGAAAATTCCTTCACGTAGTCATCATGTCTAATTTTAGAGAGAATCTGAATCGTGGTAGATTGCTGCATATTGAGTATCAGTATGAAATTCACTCTGGCAATCCCCGATGTCAGATCACTGTATATTGAGTATCACTGTATCAGTATGAAATTTACTCTGGCAATCCCTGATGTCTAAAACTGCCTCGATCCCATTCTTTGATATCATGGAGGTTGAAATGTTTGTTTGATTTGTTTATTATATAAAGTAGTGGAAGAAGAAGCCACTATAGTAATTGTTGAAAAGGGCTGAAGAAACTATCACATCAAATTTAAACTATTATTCATCAAATGAATTTTAGTTCTTGAAACTTGTAAAAGTTGGCTCAAATAATTTCAACAGAATTACTTTTACTTATCAAAAAGGTTGTTCAAAATAATTTAATTAGTTGATGGACATCTCAACGGCAGGATTTGATTACCCGCATCCGATTGAAGTTGCATTTTAGTGCTCCCCTAAAGTAAAGGAGAACAGAGTAGGGACATTGTTGATTGCGCTTGCTGAATCGCTCACCCCTATTGCCATTAAGAGGACATTTTTAGGATCTAAGAGTACCACAGATACATAACTGTTCCAACTTTTAGGAACTAAGAATACCACAGATACATAGCTGTTCTAACTGTTAAGGAACTAAGAATACCACAGATACATGGTTATTCCAGCTGAAATACTTGGAATGATTCTACTGTCAAATATTTTGAGATATCCCCCAAAAATAGAAATAACATTAAATAAGTTGGTGGAGGGGGTATTAGTGTTCTCAATCCTAAATGCATGAGGTGGTTACATATTTTGCTGGCTGTGGATACTGCTTAAGCTTTTCAACAGAAAGTGTACTAGCCTGGCGCCCTGTGCTTCTTTTCATTGACTTGCATTGCCCAGCCTTAAACTTCTCCACATATACATTTACATTACTTCTAGAAAACAAAAAAGGGAAAAAAATATCATGAACATGGTAAAAGAGTCAGAAAAGACAATAGCAACAACTAATACGACAACCGAAGCAAAGGAAGCAACTAGTAATAATAAAAATCGAAGAATAAGATTATAGGAGAGTAATAATAACAATATTGATAAGAAAAATTAGACAATGCTCGACTACCTACTAACTTTCTATCCTGGATCTTGACCTTCATATCCTTTTGTCTATGAATGTCCTCAATAAGTTGTACTTGTGTCATATCTTGTTTAATCACCTCTCCTCAATACTTCTTCAACCTACTTCTACCTCCCTTGAACGATCAACCTCTCACACCTCCTCAGTGGGGTCTCCTTGCATATCCTATTCACATGTTTGCACCATCTCAACCTTGCTTTCATCATCTTGTCTTCCATGGAAGTCATTACCACTTTGTCCCAAATTTCTTCATTTCTAATCCTATATCTCCTAGTATGCCCACACATTTATCTCAACATCCTCATTTCCACTACTTTCATCTTCTGAACGTGTGAGTTTTTGATCGGCCAACACTTTCCCCGTACAACATAGCTGGTCTAACAAGCACTTTATAAAACTTACCTTTTAAGTCTTGGTGTCACAATCTTATCAGACAATACATCGAATGCGAGCCTCTATTTCATCTACCCAGCTCCAATACGATGTGCAACATCGTCAATCTCCCCATTTCCTTGGATTATTGACCCAAGATACTTAAAACCTTTTCTCTTAGAGATGACTTGTGTATCGATCTTCACGTCTACATCTGCCTCGTAAGTCACGTCACTGTTCTTGCACTTCAAGTATTGTGTCTTAGTCCTACTCAACTTGAGCCCATTAGATTCCAGAGTCTTATCTCCAATTATCCAGCATCATTAACTCCGTTTGTCTCATCAATTAATACTATGTCACCTGCAAATAGATACATCGTGGCACCTCTCCTTGGATATGTCGCGTTAGTTCATCCATCACCAAGGCGAATAAAAACGGACTAAGAGTTGATTTCTAGTGATACCGCATCACGACTTGGAAGTGTTTTGAGTCTCCTCCTACTGTCCTCCCCGAGTCTTGGCTCCATCGTACTTGTCCTTAATTGCCCTATTGTATGATACAGGTACACCTCCAGCCTCCAAACATCTGTATAGAACCCCCTAGAGACTTTATCGTATGCTTTTCTAAATCAATGAACACCGTATGTAAGCCCCTCTTCCTCACCATGTCCTACTCCACCAATCTCCTTACGAGATGAATGACTTCTGTAGTTGATCGCTCTGGCATGAATCTGAATTGATTCACGGTAATGGAACACCCCTCCTTATCCTCATCTCACCAGTCACCACCCAGCCCCAAACTTTCATATCTAAAAGAATTGTGTAGAAGAGTTGAAAACACTTGTATACGTACTAGTAGAGCTTTCTACTTTTCATATATTGTTGGAGCATATAAGATAATCAAAGAAAATTTGATTCTCTGAAGAACTCTCTATTTTCCATATGCATCTTATGTACCAGGGTTTTCTCCTTCACATCAATAAATTATAATCTTCACAAAAACAAAAAAAAGGGACATGTCCAGATTTGTGTGAGGAAACATTAAAACGTGCATCTGGTGGAGGCAGAACAAAGATGTAGCATACCACTTACGATCAACTTTTATTTGTTCAATCATCTATGTAATTTAATTCGGAAATGGTAATTCCCAACTAAAGCAGCAATATATCCATTCTATATTGCCCAAACTTGTGAAAGAAATATAAGTGTGAGTACACATACAATCTATTGACAGTTCTATTTCTCTTCGTCCGCAATCATTCTCTTGTGTCTCATGCCCTTCTTCATTTGATAAGGGATCAGTTTGATTGAACATAAATCCCTTTTCACTCATTATCATCTTAAAGAACATTCCAAAATCCCTCAATAGACTACTAGAAAATTTCAACTAATCTTATTCATAGCAGCTAGTAGCTTAAGCAGATGGTCTTGGGACACTGACCTTACAGTTGTCTGTTCAAATGTGTGGTGTCAACCCTGCAAGGAACGATAGGCTATGCCAAATCTTTTCGATTTTTCCATGATAACCCCACAAGGTGGTTCTGTTTCTGCTTTTGTAACTTTGATGGAAGTTCTGACATGAGTGAGGTGGAGAGGCTGACAGAAAGAAGGCAAAAACCAAGACCTTTTTGCCGGAAGCTAGGCTTGATGAGAATGTCAGCACAATGCTCTCATAATTAATGTCACACATTTCCTGGAATGAATTTCTGTACTTTTAACCTGAGCAAGTCCTGCATTTATTGAGGCATAAAAATGTTTCTGACCATGTTTCTATGATCTTTTTCTAATGAGCAAATTATATGTTGTTTGGCACAATCTACTCACCTACTATTATCCATTCACCCCCATGTATAAATGTCAATCAGGCTGCACCCTTCTTTCCTTTCTGGTGCAATCTAATCCTGGCACCTCCCTTATGACCCCTTCCCTGCCCCCTGTTGAATTTCTCTAATTTGGCGTTAGCTCTCTTTTGCATTTACCTGTTGTCCATGAGTCATCTAAACGATGGCATCTATGTATGCAGGACTCAGGCTGAGACTGGCGGAGGCTTTTCACATGTGGAATAAGCTGTGATATATGCAGCTCTTATGAGTATAGTGCTTTCTCTATGATGTACACTGTGGTAGAACTTATATAAACTCAAAAAATGCCCAGATTAGATAATTTACTGAAAGTTTCATTAACTTCCCCAGACCCCCTTCCCCCCTGCAATATATGCCGAGGAATTATTAGATAATTTACTGAAAGCTTAATTAACTTCCCCAGTTGCCTCTCTCTATTCATGTTTTCTCCTCCCTTTCCCCTGCAGTTTCTCTTTTATTTTCCGGTCATTAATTGATTTTACCATATTATATTATCAAATTAGATGTGTGTTCTTGGTGAATACCCTTTTATTTGATTTGGAGCATTATCCCCACCTCTCATACTGGATTGTATAACTTTGAAGAAGCATCATTAAAGATTTATTTGAAGTCTGAAACTTGTTGGTAGTTTTTGAGAGGGTGTGGTTGATATTTGTTGCAAATACTTGATGATGTTGTACCCAAAAGTTGAGGTGATGCATGTTAGTTTTGGGATATATTTGATCCAAAACAAATGTTGACGGTATTTTTAGATCAAAATGTTAATTGATGCATTTGCGAATCATTTTTAATACGTTTCATTAGGAGGGTATATTTATCATGTTAAGTGTTTATAGATTGTGTGTCAAAGGTCTTCATTCAACTTTCTTTTTATAAAAAATAAATAAAGATGTGCTCAATCAAATGGTGAAAAATAATTGGGATGACCAGCCAATGAAGTAAGATGAAAAGAAAGTAAGGAATTAGGAATTACCAATTTGGTCTTTTATGTTTCATGAGTAGAATGCACTTAACAGTGTTTGATTCTTTAAATTTGTCAAGTGGACAAAAATGGTCTCTTATATTCGAGTGTAGGTTTAAAATTAGTCTCCAATAAAATATTTATCAAACTATGTCCATAAGTGTGAAAAAAACAAATAAGAAAATTAAAAGGCAGACACTACTGAAAAAGGCCAAATAACGAGGAACAAAATTGATGGACATCAGTTCGTTCTAGGACAAAACCAATGAAACTAACGCTGAAAAATAGTAATTCTGGATACAAAATTGACAGACTCCGTTGGTTCAAATCGAGGGAATACATCGTCTAGCCATGATATACAAATCTTATTTTTTATTAAAAAATTATATAAAAAATAAATACTTTCATTTTTATATTTTTACTTTTGAATCGCAGCCTCACACTTTATAAAAATCGACAATAGTCTTTCAGTTTTTCATTAAAAAAACATTAAATATTGATTTTTCAATTGAAGTCTCTTTTCTCATAGTTTCTGTTAAATCTAATCTTATAGAGTTTGATAAATATCTTTTTGGATATTAAAAATGCTAAACTTTGACAACTTAGAGGATCAAAACTGGTAAAAGCATACTTAAAAGGACGATTTATCCATATGCATTAATCTCAATAGGCTTTAGAATATTTTATATAATTCACTTATCTATATACTAAGAGGGTGTTTATCAATTTTTAAGTAGTTTTCAGTCTTCAAAAGTGTTTGAATATTTTAACGACGATTTTAATAAGTTAAAAGTTAAAATAGGTATCTCTATTTTTCAGTTTTTAACTTAAAAGTTACTTAAGTTTGACTCCTTAAAAATTATTTTTTAAGCTAAGCCAAACAACCCTAAATAATTGAGAATAACAAAGTTTTTTTTTTTTTCAAATTTTGAGTCAAATATAGGTAAACTAGACATGGTTGCCCGTGCACGCACGGGCCCAATATTTTTTAATTGATAACTATCACAAATATTGGTAGGACGACGATTAGTAAAAGGTTGATAATACATACACACATGTTTATGCATTACATTTTTAGGCGATAAACTATCACAAATATTGATAGGATCGGACAACAATTAGTAAAAGGTTGATAATTTATACAGACATGTTTATACATTACATTTGTAATTGCACTGCTTATACATACATATTGTGAGTTAATACCTCAGATGGTCACTCAATTATGCATTCTTCTCTCAGAAAGTCACTCAACTTTCAATTTTAACTCAAAAGTCATTCAACTATGCACTGCTCAGAAAGTCACTCAACTATCTACTCTTTCCTCGGAAAGTCACTCAATCTATTTAATTATTTTTTTAATTAAAATTTACTGATTTAATTGTTTATATAACAAACTAAAACTTTAAAAAATAAAAAATACCATTTAAACCATTTAATGATAAAAAATACCATTTAAAAAATATCATATTATATTTTTTAATGGGTCGGGTTAGGTGGGTGGATCACTAAATGGTTTAAATGGTAATTTTTATTTTTTTAAAATTTTGGTGTTATATAAACAATTAATATCAGCAAATTTTAATTAAAAAATAATTAAATAGATTGAGTGACTTTTTGAAAGAAGAGTAGATAGTTGAATGACTTTTGAGTTAAAATTTAAAGTTGAGTGACTTTCTGAGAGAGAAGTGCATAGTTGAGTGACTTTTGAGTTAAAATTGAAAATTGAGTGACTTTCTGAGAGAAAAGTGCATAGTTGAGTGACCATATGAGATATTAACTCTACATATTGCTTATGCATTATATCTGTAATTGCACTGCTTAGGCACGTTTACACTATGCTATTTACATAATAGATGGTGGTGGTGCGACGTTGTAGTTGACAAAATACCTGCAATAGGAAGGAGAAGTGCTTAAAGTTGTGGATGTGCAGCGTAATAAGAATGGAGTATGGTTGGTTGTGACATACCTTGTTAAAAAATCAGGTGTCATGCATCTGTTGTGCAATATTATTCCAACTTCCCATAGAAGGCACATAGGCAAAAAAATAGCAAGCTGAGGTTTACGTTGCTGCAGAAATTTCGTGGGAAATCTTTTTTTTTTTTTTACCCTCCCTAGGAGTTCCCACCCCTTTTGCTTCCTTGGTGACTCGAACTCGCAACCTTCAGGTTGGAAGCGAGGGGTGCTTATCATCCGATCAACTCCCTCTCGTCATTTTGTGGGAAATCAAATGTGAGAAAAGAAAAATTATTTTAGTAACATGGCAATAAGCAATTCAAACAGCAGAGTATATTTGTACATAATAATTGTGAGACATCTCTCAACTTAGGCATGCACATATCTTTTATATTGCGGAGGCAATCCAAAAGCAGCTTTAAGTTGTTGAAAGCAAGTAGAAGATGAGTAAAATTATTTTACACGCACCAGAAAAAGCAGCAATAAGAGACTGACAAAGCGGAAATAATTATAGAAAACGAAAGGCCAACACCTAACAAAGTGTAGGAAGTTGAACAAACTTGAGAACAGTAATCACAACGACACGAACAAAAGTTTGAAAAAGAGTGAAATTACCAGTTTAGGTTAGACAATTATAAGGGATTTTGCCATTTATGTGAGAGCAGGATTCGCAAACAACTGTTCTCGAGGTTAAGTTTTAAGTTAAGGATTGCTCCTCGCATAGACTAATCTTCTCGCTTTACTTAAAATGGACAATTAAAATGAAACGTCTATTTTTGACATAAGAATATTTTTTTGCACAACTTTGCCATGTCCGTGTACTTCAAATTAGGCAGGCTGCTGCATCAACAAATGGAATCAGTTAAAGCCAGTATTTGTTCAGACTTTCTACTGCATCAACAAATGGAATCAGTTCACTCTTTAATTGAAGTCAAACTTCTACTGGCCACACGATGCAAATTATATGAATTGATGCCTTATGACAAAGTGAGGCCTTTTTAGTACATACTACAAAAAAATGATCATTTATAGTGTTCATTAATGATGGCCAATAGGTTTTACCACTCCAAATAATAATGCAGCAGGTATTTAAGTGTAGGTAGCACAGCCTCGAAATGATGCTATGAGGCCATAAATGCTAGTGTGAATACCGATTCATTGACAAATATATATAGTGGAGTCAGAGTATATTTACAAATCGGAGATACTGATTTCTCCCCTCTGACCCCTTTCTGCTTGTTAATTAAGAGTTAGTCTGATACTTCCTCTATGTGCTAATTGTTTTGCAGCGACTCCTACAAATAACTCAACAGTAGACCATCAAACAGCTAACTCATTCAGAACACATGTTAAAGAGATCAAGACCTTTGGGTGTATCAGATGAAGTATGATATGGGAGAGCTAGGATTGCTAACAGAAGTTCCAAGATTTGGGATCTCGGGTAATGTTCAGTGGCTTAATTTATAGGTATATGTGGAACTTGTTGATTGCGTTGACAATCCTACTTATCATGTATGGATGAATGTTTTTGTAGTCTCAGCTTAATAGGCTTACCGCTGAAGGTGCTCGTCGTGCAAGAGAAATATTATGTGCCGCCTCTTTCAGGCTTATGGAAAATACCAACTAGTTTCATTCTTGAGGTATGAGTTTGTTTCTCTATTGCAATCTGACTAACATCTTCATCACTTTTGACTGAAGTATTGAATAATCTTAATGATTATTTTTCTTTTCTCATTATTTTGTCCAGAATGATGCTAAATTTGACAACGTTATGGCTTTCAGGTAACAAAACTCTTCATCTTATGGATCAATGATTCTTTTGTGCCCTTTTATTGATTGGAAGAGTTATATTAGAAATCTTATAAGAACATGAAATGCTGATACCATAACTATCCACACGACTTGGCTTAGACACAGAGAATGTGGAATTCCTATTTGCTAAACTTTAACGCTATAGGATTAATTAGAACACTTGGTAATAATTACTTTTTGAAGTTCTTTATCCCTCATTCACTATGTTTAGTCATGTATTTAAAATTTCCATTTTGTAGTTGCTCGCTTTTTTGTTGTTTAGCATCAAAATAATGACTAAAGAGTCCATCACTAAAGTGATCGAAGTCTCTATAATTTTTTGTATGTACAAAGTAATCACATTTTTAGCAGCTTTAGCCTTTGCTTTTTATATTGCTGCTACAATTAATGCATCGGGGAAGAGAAAATGATTCATATCAAAAGTGACTTTCAGTAGTTCCTTTTTATATAGTTATGTCTTTCATGACATTTTAGCACCTCTGTTATTGGATCTCTCAAAATCAAATATTGATTTCATGTCACTTACTGCAGGTGGCTAGCTACCATATGGATCTTACCAATGTAGATCATGCGAGTTCTCATAGAATATTAATTCTAGAATATGATATGGTTATTTCTATTCGGATGGATCTAATATATTGTTCCTTAACATTTAAAGAATTTTGTTATGTTTATATTTTCATATATGATGATTAATTTGTTTCAATAATCTTCCTTATTTGTTTGTGTCAATACTTATTGTATAGCAAATAAATAAGCTTTGAGCAATTAAATTGGAGTAGAAATAGAATGAAATTATGAGAATAAAAAAATGAAATAACGGCTGATGCGTTAAACACAGTATGACGGTTTAAAACAGTCACTCAATCTGCACATATAAATTACGACGGTGCTAAACTGTTGTATTAACCAATTATAACCGCCGTTCTATACAAATTACAATTACGGCGGTTTTGGCAGCAATAATTTGTGACAGATGAAATTACTACGCTTTCTAAAACCGCCAGAAATCAGTTAAAACCGTCGCAATACCCTTATAAAAACTGCCACATTTCATCCGTTTTTTTTTTGTAGTGATATATATAACGAGCAAACATTGATGAATTAGAAGGGCATCGTCCAACCAGCTAATACAACCTCCTTTGCTGAATTAGAAGGGTTGTATTCTAAGAATCCATAGTCTGCAATGAGTTTTACCATTAATGATATTAATCTTTGTTCATGCTTCTTCATCTTTCTGCGCATTTTTTCATAGTTACGTTATGGAACGTCATCGTAACTTCTCCTCTTTTCCCCTTCTTTCTTCTTGGAATTAGTTAATTTCCATCTTCTGTTTGTTCCTGACTTCAATATCAGAGAAATAATAGATCGTGCAGAAAAGAAGAATACACACATCACAATTGTTGCATTTAAATTCTATCAATATGTACACAGTACGTACATATATAATTACATTTTTTTTTGTTTCTCTTTTTAGTAAAGCTTGCATTTGTTTGATTGGAAATTGGATAAGGCACTAACACTTGATCATTTTACAGGGGTTGTTGGCTAGAGATGGTTGTTTTATTTAAAGATATATATACAAGGAAAATGACTGAGTTTTCGAAAAACCGATTAAACTTATGGTTTAAGAGAAATCGGGTTTCCAAAAGGACAGAGTCGCCACTTAATTTTTTAGTAAAAATCAAGAAAAAACTATAAGGTTTTCAAAAAGATTTAAACAGACAAAATCAATTGAAAACGGGTTCGAGTTCAAATGTACATTCCGAGAAGGTATTAGGCCCTCGGAATGTCCGCTAACTTGCGGTTGACCGGCGATTTGACTAAAAATGACTTTGACTAAATCTTTTCTTTTTTTAAAATTTTTTTTTTTTAACTAAGTAAAGAACTTATTTTGAAATTCTAACTAAATAAGAGAAACTTACTTATTTTAACTAACTTTAAGTAAAAAAACAACTTATTTATTTTAACATACTTATTTGTTACTATTATTATTTTTTTTATTTTTTTTTAATCATTTTCATTTGTCTAAGGGGAAATGAACTAGAGGGGAATTTCCTAAAGGGGAAGAACTTGTGATAAGACGAAACGTAAAAGTAGCTAAGTATGTAAATATTTCAATTTGGGTATATATGTATATATATGAAAGGAAATGGTTATCTTCGGGAATTTAATTAAGTTGGAACCAATTCACGAATAAATATTAGTCGACATAACAAGCAAATAAATAAGAGCAAAAAGGGAAGAGATATAAAATTTGGGCCTGTTGCTGCGTTTTTGGGCCTCCTTCAGCCCATTTTTGCTCCCAAAATTGTGTATACAACAAAGGTATATTGTTGTATATCGGTCGTATTTCAACACATTTTCGTGTATATGGGCATACATACCGACCGTATACAATATATTTCGGCCTCCAAGTACTTGCAATTCGTTTTTCCACCTATAATTCAATATTTTGAAACGTATATCAAGGTATATTATTGTATATCAGCATGTATACAGTCCATTTTGGACTCCTCCAAGACCTATACATCAGTTTCAATGGGGCTGGCCGACTCGAAAATAAAGGTTTGAGCCTTTATGGCTCTCTCGAAATGCAAGGAAAAATATGGGAGTTCATGGTGAACTCGGGCCGATTTACATGCAACAAAACAAAAGAATAAGGATTAATACTCCCAAAAATGGCACAAACAGTGGCATACAAAAGAAAGACTAAATAAAGAAAAGGAAAACATTGCACAGAGGCATAGATAAGACGAAACAACAAGAGTTGAACTAAGCAAATTTAATATGGAGAACTAGTCACATTTTTAATAGTCAATGACACTAAAATAAACGAATAAACAGGAACATACTATTAGGCAATGTAATTAATTAAGTTGATGAAATATTTGATAGCTAAAATAATGAAGTTGGTTTCAAACAGTGACTTTTAGCGCAAACCAAAAAAAAGAAAAAAAAAAAAAAAGAGGTCATCCAAAGGCCCTCATATTTTGAGAACTCAACTACACATAGCTAATACTCCTCCGACTTAGAAAAACTTAGACAAAAATTAAGCCATAAAAAATGGCTCAAATAAATTACTATAAGCGATAAAAACAGCGTAGATATACCAAAACGAAGACAAAAACTAAACTATTGGAACAAAGCAATCGCACTACATGATGGCTTTGTCGATTGATCTCAAAAAAACTCAGATCTATATGGGCAGTAACACTAACAGTAACAACCCAGATGAGGAGACATTGATGCTTGAAGACATACTAATGAGGAATAGAGACGAAACAAGCATATGATTCAAAAACGACACAAAAAGTCAATCTTAAATAACTATAACCTGATTCGAATGCCTAATGGTGGCCGGGCGTAAATAACAAATGATCAGCCATAAATCTCAACAACAAACGGGAATAAGCCGCAAATACTTACATTCAAACTAAGCAAGAGTGAAGCCAAGAAGAACCCAACAAAGATAGATTTAGCACAGGACATTCAAAATCGAAATGAAATGTAAACAAAGGGGGAATGATGTATTACCTTTCTATGGACAGTAAACCGGACAGCAAAGGGCAGGACGGACTTCTTCCACCACTTACTTCGACTTCGAGACCCCCTGTGGGTTTTGGCAAATTCCCAATAGGCCACGGACAAGAGAAGAAAGTGTATATTTCAGACGTATGCATTGTATCAGTGTTTTAGCTCAATGAACCTCTCTCTGTAAACTCTCACCAGAAAATTTTTTAGCCAAAAAAATAATTCAAAAAAAATTCCCCCCACACAAATGAACAGAAAAGGTGTTTATATAAGGGGAAATTAGGGTTCGGATTTTTTGGGGGGAAAAGATGAGGGCAATTTCAACTTCAAGGACTACCAATTTGAATTTCAAAAACCTTTCACCATTAAAGGAAAACCTACTTTCTCTGAAATTTTCACCCTATTCCGAAAGAGGAAAGGGAAAAACGCGTGCTTCTGCTTGCTGTCTGGACAGAGACGTGAAGGAAGAGGACAAAGAGGAACAGAGTACTCTCTCTTCTCCTCGTTGCTTTGTCGCGTGAAGAGGACGATGGAACAGGGGTCCAGGTCGGGTTGCTGCTGTAATGTATGATGTATTGTATGGAATTGGGTATTTGTTATAAGAGTGTTGGGCCTGGGAGTTCGCTGGAATTGGTGTTGTGTTGGAAATTAAAATAGAATGTAGGAAAATGGACAAAGAGGTTGGGCTATAATATTGGGGTTGTGGGCTGCTGAAAATTTGAACGAACGGCCCAACTAATTGCAATTATTGCCAACCAAAGTTTAAGGGATAGCCAAATTGATTTAGTTAGTGAGTTTGGCTAAAATTAAATAGAATGAATTATTATTAATTAATTAACGAGCTTCTTAATCTTAACGAAATAAAATAATTAACTGAATTATAAACTAATTAATTTAAAAATATAAACTATTACTTGAACCAAACTAATTGACAAAATATTTAACTAAAACTAAAATCTTTTTGAGATAATTTCAAATATTCATAAAATATACTAATTATATACATAACTATTTAAGACATATATATTAATTGAAAATTATAAAAAGTGACAAAACTATTTAAGATAACTTGAAAAATGTCTTTAATTTTATAAAGTTAATTATTTTGAATCGCTTGGAATTTAAGAAGCTCGATGACTAATTCTTATCAAGGAAGGTCAAAATTGGGTGTCAACAACTGTCCCTCATTTTACTTGAATTGATGCAAGAAATTCAAGGAAGATGAAATTGACAAATCCAATTTTGACCGACCACATCTTCATCTTTTGCAAAAAGGTTTCTGGTACGGACTTTAGAAATTATGGCCGAACCCCAGAAGTGGGTTTCCTACATATCTCAGGCTATATAAGAATTCAGGCTACTTGTAGTTCGATATGCTTGATCTTACGCACGATTTCGAAGGAATTCAAAAGTCATCCTAATACCGAATTATGAAGAGACCGGGATGCTCGAGAATAAGATTTAAGAGCGAGTGTTGGAATGCAGCCGAGTTTTCAATACTGATCCTGTCTATATATCCCTATGCTTAGGAAATCAGGCTGCTTGTAGTTCGACTCTATCGGTTGAAAAGGAAATCTATTACGCAAGATATCCTTTGGTTCTGAAGGAGTGACAAATAAGTCGAGTATGAAAAAGAGGCTTGCAACCTCTTAGTCATGAATGTGGTGCGCTTCACACCCATAATTAAGAACTTACACAGACATAAATTTCAAAGCTCTTGGTGCATTGTCACTCAGATTGGAAAGTTCCTTCCGGTGAACTCGAAATTTTCCGGATGTGAAACCAGAACTGATAAACTAAGAAAAACCCACATGCCTTCTGATAGGGGTGTGGTTTGATTGTGGTGGAAATCGCTCCTCTGCTCGTGTCCTAAGAGTTTGGCACTCCTCTTTGGACTATGTCCCAGTTCGCTGCTAAGAAAAAATTCCACGTTGTGCTGCATCCCTTTTGATGTCGTCCGCACCTGTGGTTTGTCTTGGAGAATTCATCCTTTTGGATGCTCTCAACAAAGATTAGGATAAAACTCATTAGCATAAAAATGCAATTCAAATAGAGGGATAGTGTCTTTTACCATGTTGACACTTAATTGCTCTCCTTGAACATTTGACGTCGACTCCATCAGGTTTGACGTAAAGCAAATAAAGCTTGTAGATTATATTTGCAATATAATCTTCAGTGTACTCTTTCTTTGATGTCAAAGTAATAAAATAGGCTGATGTAATATGTTGATAGTTCTTTTGATGTCGTTTTTGCAAAAAAAATGATGCAGTCGATGTTGATCTTCTTGTGATGGGTAAAATCTTTTTCTTGTGATGCATAACTCATTTCTCTTGCGGTGTATGAATCTCTTTTCGCGATGCATGAATCTTCTCTTGTAATGCATGAATCCTTATCCCGCAATGCATGAATCTTCTCTTGCAATGCATGACTTTTCCACGATGCATGAATCTTCTCTTGCAATGCATGACTTTTCCGCGATGCATGAATCTTCTCTTGAAATGCATGACTTTTCCGCGATGCATGATTTCTTTCTCTTGCTATGCATGAGTCTTCTCTTTCGCAATGCGTGACTTTTTCGCGATGCATGACTTCTTTTCCGCGATGCATGATTTCTTTCTCTTGCTATGCATGAGTCTTCTCTCTTGCAATGCATGGATTTCTTTTCTCGCGATGCATGAATTTTTTTCCCGCAATGCATGAATTTTTTTTTCCGCAATGCATGAATTTTTTCCCGCTATGCCTGATTTCTTTCTCTTGCTATGCATGGTCTTCTTCTTGCTATGCATGATTTCTTTCTCTTGCTATGCATGAGTCTTCTCTCTTGCTTTGCATGAAGCTTTTCTCGCGATGCATGATTTCTTTTGATGATGCCTCCCTGATACCAAATGAAGATAATGCTTCACCGAGCAACATATGTGATCTTCTGGGTATCTTTTGGGATGACGGTATCGTCTGAATCAACAATATAATAAACATGACCCTCGGAGTAGTGGTATCATCTCTTTTGACAATACGATATAAATAACTCTTCGGGTAGTGGTGTCGTCTCATTCGACAATACGAATAAAAATGACCCTCGGAGTAGTGGTATCATCTCATTTGACAATACGATATAAATGACTCTCCGGGTAGTGGTATCGTCTCATTCGACAGTACAAAATAAAATGACTCTCGGAGTAGTGGTATCATCTCATTTGACGATACGATATAAATGAATCTCCGGGTAGTGATATCGTCTCAATCGACAATATAAATAAAAGTGACCCTCGGAATAGTGGTATCATTTCATTTGACAATACGATATAAATGAATCTCCGGGTAGTAATATCGTCTCAATCGACAATATAAATAAAAGTGACCCTCGGAGTAGTGGTATCATTTCATTTGACAATACAATATAAATGACCCTCCGGGTAGTGATATCGTCTCATTCGACAACACAATATAAATAACCTTCTGGGTAAGAATATTATCATATCTGATAATATAATGCAGATAGATATCTTCCAGGTATCTTTAGTTGCTGGAAAATAATAATGTTTCTCTCTTCAAGGTTTTCATTTGTCCCATCTCCGAGCATAATTGCATGTTCGTTATGAACCTTGCCTTGCTGAGAATTTGAATAAATTAATGCTACTCATATTCCCAATTCTTGGTATAAGAAGCATGAAATATTTCCTGCATCCACAGAAAAATTATCAATTTGGGGAGCTCTTCGCCTTTTTGACTTCTCCATATTCATTGAATGGAAGAATATGCCGATCTTGAGGCAAACCTATAGACCTGCATCCACAGAAAAATTGTTAGTTTTTTTACAAAATGAACTGATCTGTGTTGATCTCTTTGGTTGTCTGCTCCTTGTCTTGCTATCCCCAGTTGATTTCTCCGATCTCCCGCTTCTTGATAGATAAGACAAAACATTTTTATGCAAAAATAATTGAAACACGTAGGAAAAGTTTTAAGAAAAAATAGATTTTCAAAAGTAGCATTTGGAAAATGTCACTGCCAAGTGTCACGTCACGTCAAGTTTAATGAACGTCATTTAGAGTTGGTGTTTTGAGATCTGTTTGATTACTGGCTGGGAAGTATTCAAAGTTGTTCTAAACTGCCGATAAACTCAGTTGAAATTTTTGAGGTCATTCTCAAAAATTTCTGTCCCAATTAACTGTCTTGGTTTATCTTTAACCGTTGGTGATCAAATCACGGAATTTTTGAGATCCTCTCAAAAATTTTGTCCCAGTTGCAAATTTCAAAGTAATTTCAGTCTCGACTTTGTTGGAGAGATCTCTTTCTTGAGAATTTTTGAGTCCCTCTCAAAAGTTCTGTCCCAGTTTCTATTGTAAAGAGAAATAGAGATCTTACGGGAAATATGACCGAACCCTTGTGGTGCCTACGTATCCCGTTGAGGCAGGAATCAGGTCAAACGTAGTTCCCCCTCTCGAGGATTAACAAAGATAGAAAAAATTACAAAGAAACCGATCAAGGCCAACATAGGCCGCCTACGTATCTCATTCTTGAGAATTCAGGTCGAACGTAGTTCAAGTACAAGAAAAAAATAATAATAGGGATAAAGGGGTGACCGAAGCCGACATAGGCCGCCTACGTATCTCAATTCTTGAGAATTCAGGTCAGACGTAGTTCATTACATAGGGATAAATTCTAAACAAAGCAATTACAAGCAAATAGAACGATTACAAGGAAATGACAGAAAATACAAACATAAACTTCACACATAATATCTCTTGACTGCATCTGAGTTGATCGGTTTCGACCATTCGGTGCCATCCATCTCCGACAGGACCAAAGCACCTCCGGACAACACTTTACGAACCATGTAGGGTCTTTGCCAATTTGGTGCAAATTTCCCTTTGTACTCATCCTGATGAGGGAAAATATGTTTAAGGACCAGCTGACCAACCTCAAACATTCTGGCTCTTACTTTTTTGTGAAAGGCACGAATCATTCTTTGTCGATACAGTTGTCCATGACAAACAACAACCATTCTCTTCTCATCAATCAGTGTTAACTAATCAATCCGCTTGCGAACCCAATCAGCATCACTCAATTCAGCTTCTTGGATGATTCTCAATGAAGGTATATCAACTTCTGCAGGTATAACTGCTTCTGTTCCATATACTAGCAAATATAGAATAGCTCCAACTGATGTTCTGACAGTCGTTCGGTAACCCAACAAAGCATATGGCAACATCTCGTGCCAACCTCTGCGATTATCAATCATTTTCCTTAAAATCTTCTTTATGTTCTTATTGGCAACTTCTACAGCTCCATTCATTTAGGGACGATAGGTGGTCGAGTTTCGGTAAGTAATCTTGAATTGTTCACATATTCCTCTCATCAAGTGACTGTTAAGATTCGCTCCATTATCGGTAATGATGGATTCTGGCACTCCAAACCTACATATCAAATTGTTGCGAACAAAATCAGCTACAACTTTCTTGGTCACTGACTTGTACGAAGCTGCTTCCACCCACTTGGTGAAGTAGTCAATGGCAACCAAAATGAATTTGTGTCCATTAGAGGCGGTTGGCTCTATTGGACCAATGACATCCATGCCCCAAGCTACAAACGGCCAAGGTGAACTCATAACATTAAGTTTGTGAGGCGGCACTCGAATCAAATCACCATGCACTTGACATTTATGACATTTCTGCACAAACTTGCAACAATCATGTTCCATAGTCATCCAAAAATAGCTGGCTCGAAGGATCTTCCTCGCCAAAGTGAGCCCATTCATGTGAGTACCACAAACTCCGGCATGTATCTGTTCTAGAAGCTTTGCAGCTTCATTAGCATCAACGCATCTGAGAAGACCTAAATCTGGAGTCCTCCTATAAAGGATTTCCCCACTTGCAAAGAAATTGAGGGCCATGCGGCGTATCGACTTCTTTTGGTTGAACATTGCATTCTCAGGATAAGTCCCGTCCTCTAAATACTTCTTGATGTCTAAATACCAAGGTAAACCATCTGGTTCTTCTTCAACATGTGAACAATGAACAGGCTGCTCTTTTACCTCTACATCCACTGGATCGATATAACTTGTATCTGGATGTTTAATCATTGAGGCGATGGTGGCAAGAGCATCGGCTAACTCATTTTGTGTTCTGGAGTGTATCTGAACTCAATTTTGCGGAATCTCTTGCACAACTTCTGTATATATCGCACATACGGTGTGATCTTTGGGTTTTTCACGGCCCATTCTCCTTGAACCTGATGAATCAGCAAATCTGAATCTCCAATAACCAGCAACTCGTGAACATTCATGTCAATTGCCATCTTCAGACCGAAGATGCAAGCTTCATACTCGGCCATGTTGATCGTGCATTCAAATCGGAGTTTAGCCGCCATAGGATAGTGCTGACCGGTTTCTGATACTAAGACTGCTCCGATTCCTTTCCCTTGATGATTCGCCGCTCCATCAAAGAACACTCTCCAACCAGGGTACGCTTCAGAAATATCTTCGCCCACGAATGAAACTTCCTCGTCAGGAAAATAAGTCTTGAGCGGTTCATACTCCTCATCAACTGGATTCTCTGCAAGATGATCGGCTAAGGCTTGTGCCTTCATCGCCTTCTGAGTCACGTACACGATGTCAAATTCACTTAAAAGCATTTGCCATTTAGCCAATTTCCCAGTCGGCATTGCTTTCTGGAAAATATACTTCAACGGGTCCATTCTGGAAATAAGGTATGTGGTGTAAGAAGACAAGTAATGTCTTAATTTCTGAGCAATCCAGGTCAAAGCACAGCATGTTCTCTCCAAAAGAGTGTTACGAGCCTCATATGGAGTGAACTTTTTGCTCAAGTAATAAATAGCTCGCTCTTTCTTCCCAGTTTCGTCATGTTGACCAAGCACACATCCCAATGCATTATCTGAGACAGACAATATAGCAATAATGGACTCCCTTCTTGCGGAGGGACTAACACCGGCGGATTGGACAAATAGTTCTTTATGGCATCAAAAGCAGTTTGACATTCTCCGGTCCACTTGGTCGAGGCATCTTTTTTCAATAACCTAAAGATGGGCTCACACACCACGGTGGATTGAGCTATGAACCGGCTGATATAGTTCAACCTTCCTAAGAAACTCATCACTTCTTTTTTGGTCTTCGGAGGAGGTAATTCCTGGATCGTCTTGATCTTGGAAGGGTCAAGCTCAATTCCCCTCCTGCTGACTATAAATCCCAACAACTTGCAAGCTGGCACTCCAAAAGCACACTTGGCCGGATTTAACTTCAAATTGTAGCGGCGTAAACGATCAAAAAATTTCCTCAAGTGAGTCAAGTGATCCGAACTCTAGCGGGACTTGATTATGACGTCATCTACATACACCTCGATCTCCTTATAAATCATATCATGAAAGATGGTTGTCATGGCCCTTATATAAGTAGCACCGGCATTCTTGAGACCAAAAGGCATCACCCGATAATGATATACACCCCAAGGCGTAATGAAAGCTGTCTTTTATGCATCTTCTTCATCCATCAGGATCTGGTGATAACTCGCATAACAATCCACAAATGATTGCATCTCATGCTTAGCACAATTATCATTGAGAATGTGAATGTTTGGCAATGGAAAGTTTTCTTTCGGGCTAGCTTTGTTGAGATCTCTGTAGTCAACACAAATTTTGATCTTTCCATCTTTCTTGGCAACCGGAACAACGTTGGCTAACCAGGTCGGATACTGCGTCACTTCCACTACTTGGGACTCGATTTGCTTTGTAATCTCCTCTTTGATCTTTAAACTCAACTCAGGCTTGAACTTTCGAGTCTTTTGTTTTACTGGACTAAAATCTGGATTGATCGGCAACTTGTGGGACACCATATTCGTGCTCAGCCCCGGCATGTCTTTATAAGACCAGGCAAATACATCAATGTACTCCTTAAGCAAGCGAACCAGGTCTCTTCTTTGAGCTTCCGTCAGATGGACACTGATTCTTACTTCTTTAATACATTCCTCATCTCCGAGATTCACAGTTTCGGTTTCTTCCAAATTTGGCTTATGTTGATTTTCGAATTGTCGAAACTTTTCAGCAACATGTTCGGGAACCTCATTTTCTTCTTTATATTCCTCACACTCATCATCGCCTGCCTCATTTTGTTCACTCGGTTCATGACATAACATGACATTGGCATGTTTTAAATTAATATTACTGAAATCATAAACAAACAAAGTTAGGAAAGTAAAATATAAACAGATAAGTAAGCAAACAAATTTGATAAAAGAGGCTTTTCATTTAAATTGAAAGACAAGCACAAACTTTGGCCATGGCCAAGGGCCATTTTGCCTTGTGAAACATCACAAGGGAATTTAAAAAACTTCAAACAAATAAAACTGCATAAAGGGTGGGTCTCGGGCCTCTTCTGGACTATCACCGATTTTAAAACAAATAAAGACACATGTCTTTTCTACCCAGATGAGCGGGAAATCAGGAGTGGTGTGGAGGTCCAGTTTTGCAATCGCTCCTCAGGCTCTGCATCACGGATGCCTGATGTCCCAGCCTCTTCCTCAATGACCGCATCAATCTCCTCAAAAAGGCCACAGATTCCTTCCCCGAGACCATCATCATTGATATATCCTCGCACCGGGAATGACTGGTACAGATGAGGAATTGGCCTGGCCAATGCTTGATCAACATTCTTGTTCTTCATCTCTGCTTCGTCATCTGTTGGGACATACCCCAAACTAAACTTTGCTCCTTTGGCGGGAATTTAGATAGGCTCGACGATTCCTTGGAAATGCTTCCCCAATCCAAAACCTGGTTCGAAACCATTCTGGAGCATAACAGTAGCAATCATCTTGTACACGGCAGGCATAGGAGGCTGTGGAGCCAAGTCATCACCGGTGGCATTTACCAGCTCCACCGTGTAGAAATCACAACCTCGAAAGACATCATCAACGATCGATGCATACCCATTGGAATGACTCCCCTCACTATAAATGACCAATTCCTTGTCCTTCCAAACAAACTTCATTAGTTGGTGAATGGTAGAAGACAGCCCCATCCATATGAATAAACGGTCTTCCCAGAAGCAAGTTGTAACTGGTGTTGATATCCAACACCTGAAACTCCACATTAAAATCTGCAGGACCCACCTGAATATCCAAGTTTACCGCACCCAATGTGTCTCTTTGCACTCCATAAAAGGCCCTCACATTGACTTGGTTCTGGTGAAGCTTTCCCAAGTCGAATTTCAGCTGCCTCAAAGTCGAAAGTGGGCAAATATTAAGACCGGATCCGTCATCAACCAAGACGCGATTAATTATCTTGTCTCGACACATACAGGTGACGTGCAGAGCTTTGTTGTGCATCCTGCCTTCAAATGGCAACTCTTCATCACAAAGACTGATTCGATGTCCTCGGATGACCTGGTTAATCATGGCTGCTAAATTGTCACTGTTAGTACCCACAGGAACATAAGTATCATCCAAAGCCCTCATCAGAGCTTGCCTATATAACTGCGAACTCATCAGTAAGGCCCACACAGAGATCTGAGCCGGCGTCTTCTCCAAATGTTTCACAATCGATTAATCTTTCGGCTGCATTTTTCTCCAGAACTCCTCGGCCTCGGCTTCACTGATCGGCCTTTTTGTTTGGTCCTTCTTCTGCCCTCCTTGAGCTAACTCTTCCGGTGTGTAGCACCTGCCGAATCTGGTCATGTCTTAAGTAACAGCCGTTTCAATCACAAATTTTGGTCGGATAAGAGTTTCTCGTGGCACCAAGGCAACAGCCTTCTCGGGTGTCAGAATCACAAACTCTTTCTTCTCTCTAATGCTCAACGAAGCCACAGCCTTTTCTAGTTCATCAGGAGCAATCAGAACTATTGCCTTTGTCACGCACCAGTCATCATTTGTCTCTATCATATTGATATTGGCACCTCCATGATTCGGCAAAGGGTTACTATTGACGTTGGGCGCGACCGTCTGAAGAGAGACCACATTCTGGTCAATTAGGTCTTGGATCTTATGTTTCAGGTTGATACAGTCCTTAGTATCATGTCCAACACTGTTGGAATGATACGCGCACCTCTGGTCAAGTCTATAAAACTTTGAGCTAGTGTCAATCGGCTTGGGCCCCACTGGATGAATATATCCTGCTGCAGTTAATCGTTCGAACAACTTTGTTCGGCTTTCAACAAGTGGAGTGAAAATTCTAGCAGACTTCTTTTCAAATCTAGGATGGGGGGGATCGTAATTGCCTTGTTGAGGAGGAGGCATTTGACGATAATTTGGAGTGTTTGGACGGGGGGCTTGATATCTGGGATATGAGTTGGTTTGGTAGTTTGGTTGTGGAGCTTGGTAGTTCGAGGGGGCATTTTGGTAAAGTGGAGCTGGGGTTTGGTACATTTGGGGAGGCGTTTGGTAATTTGTCTGAATGTTGGCACAGTTTGGGGCGGCATTTCGGTAGTGATGACATGAAGTCTGGTAAACTGGAGGGGGAGTTTGGTAGATGGTGGGGGGAGTTTGGTAATTAGGAAGGGGAGTATTTTGATAGCTGGGAAGATGGGCGTTTTGGTAACTGGTGGGAGGGATATTTTGGTAATCAACCTGTGCATAACAAGCCGGGTACAAACTCTGTAAAGGTCGAGAACGACTTTGGTATGATGATGACTTCTTCGGGGTCTTTCTCCCCTCATAAGAGATAGAGGACACATCCTCTATTTTCTTCTTCAACAAGCCCGAAGATCCGGGCGAGGCAGCAACACGGGCAATCTTCCCGGTTCTCAATCCATCTTCGATAGTCTCACCTACCTTGACTATCTCAGCAAATTTTGCTCCAACGAGCAACATGATTCTGTCATAATATTCGGGCTCCTGCACCCGCACAAACACTTCAACAATTTCCTTTTCTGACATAGGAGGTCTAACTCTAGCTGCCTCCTTTCGCCATCTATATGCAAATTCTCTGTAACTTTCGGTCGGCTTCTATTTTATCTTTTCCAAGGAGTAACGATCCGAAACGATCTCTACATTGTAGGCGAATCGTTCGACGAAATCCTTAGCCAAAGCGTTCCAGCTAGACCACTGTTTCGTCTCATGAGACGTAAACCATTCTAGAGCCTCTCCGTTCAAACTTCGGCTAAAAAGCCGCATTAACAAAGCTTCGTCTCTCCCAACTCCCACGAGTTGGTCACAGTAGGCCCTCAAGTGTGCTAAGGGGTTCCCCGTTCCTCCGAAGATGTCGAATTTTGGCACCTTGAACCCTTCTGGGAGGTCCAAATTCGGGTGAATGCACAGGTCTTCATTGCTCAATCCGGCGACCTCAGGAATGCAGTTCAGCTCCTTCATGGCTTTTCTAATTTCCTCCTTCATATCTATCTTGGGGGTCTCTTCCTTTGACCTCCACTCTCTCTCCCTCTCCTCATAGTGGTCGAGCTCCGAACCATGGGCGTCATGCTCGTTGGGGACGGGTATTTGAAAGGTGGCTTTTTGTGGTAATGGTGGAGCAATGGAGGGACTTTGGGCATTTTGAGTGGCTTGGTAATTTTGAGGGAAAGTCTGGGGGTTGGTATGTTGATTTTGGTAATGGAGGGAAATGTGCGGGTGGTTAAGATTTTGGCTTTGATGGGGTAGGCCAGTTTGGTGGTTTGCATTGGGGAAAGGGAGTGGTGCTTGGGGGTTGGTATCTTGAGGGGGGGGTGGTGTTTGGTAAGAGGCTGAGGCGTAATGGGGGTTTTGGGTGGTAAGGTCAATGATAGAGGGATTGCGAGCAGGACTTGAAGGCGGATTCTGAGCTTATTCCACGTTAGGAGGGGGAATTTGAACTGGAGGCCTTCCGTCTGATTGAGTGTTGACAGCAAAAATCGGAGGAGGCAAATCATGTTTTCTTTGCATCTCAACCCTCATCTCAGCAATTTGTTGCATCAACTGTAGGATCAGTTCATTCTGATCTGCAAGGGTTGGCTGAGCCACCACGACATCAGTAAGGCCAGGTTCTTCGTTGTTATCACTCATTGCTGTTTTTCCTCTTGGGGAGCTTTGGCTGGGAAAGGAATCTGTAGGCCCTTTTGATCTGGTAAAATAAGGATGATCGGTCAGTGTATCAACACAGATCAGTTCTAACTACCTATAGAGAAAAACAACTCAAAGGCAAATCTGTCAGTATTAGTTTTGGATGAATAATGCAAGATATCACATAGAAAGCAGATAAACACATAAAAGTTGCTTCGTTTGAGGACACGTTAACCTACGAGTAATGGGGATTGATTTTTTTTTAACAAGCAGAAATTTGCTCGTTTTATTTTGGGGCTAATGACTCAGAAAGACCAAATTGCGTTGAGCTAAGGTCTTCTTGTTGCATCTTCTGGCATTTGTTAATTTGAACTCAATGTTTCCTTGTAGAGTGAAAGAGAGGGAAAAGAAAATTTGAAAAAGATAGGGGCCGGGCCTTGAAAGGCTGCCTACATATCTCCAAAGGAGAATTCAGGCCCTACGTAGTTCGAATACAAAGGAAATTTCATTTTCATTCATTCATTTCTGGTGATTACAAGGAAAGTTAAAAAACAGATAATAAAGCGTCCTAAAAGATAGATTGTGCTTCCATCCAAGCCATTTTTCTTCCGATTGTTGCATTAATCATGGTGGGTAAACTCATATGTTTCGAGGGCAGTTTCCTCATTCTCCTCTTTCCATCGTCCCTTGAAAGGAGGTCTATAGACAATTTCCTCTTCAAGTTCCTCTTCAACAGATTCAGGTCCAGTGCCTTCAGGACCACTGTTGGTGGCCTCTTGGTTGAAGAAAGGGCATTTTCCATGTAGTTTCTGAAGTCTCATGGTTATATCATTGTTGAAGGCGTCATGTTCCTTCCGCATAGCAACCGTCTCCTCGTTCATGACAGCATATCTTGCCATCTTAGCCGCTAACTCCGCATCCAGTGTTGGACTTTTGGCTTGCGCAGCTGCGGTGGCTAATTCTACTTCTATTCTTCTTTCTCCCATCTCTCGAATCTCTTGTTTAAGTCGACGCAGTTTCATCCTTAAATCCTCCTCAGTTAGCTCTATGTCGATACCCTTGCCATTTTCCATCTTAGCAGCAATTTCACCTTTTCTGAGATGATAGAGTAATATTTTAGAATTTGGTAGTAGGATTTTATTTCTGGCTGAGAAACTCAAGACTCATGGAATTTTGGTCGGACATTTTGATAGTGACTTGTATTTGGTATTGTAGGAATTTTTATTTTTATTTTTGGAAAATTTTGAAAAGGAGTGGGCTAAGGATGTCCTCATTCAAAGCAACGTACCACATAAACAGTTAAAACACACAAGTAAACAGACAAATATCGCGTCCTAAACATGCATGTGACCCTTTTGTGCCAAGGGTAGACTTAGCGAATTGAAGGATGTATATGTCTTTTTAAGTCAATTCATTATTCCCGAAATATTTCATTAATAGCATTCAAAAATGTTTGACAAACATAAAATTGGGGAAAAGAGTTCGAAAAATAAATTACAAGACAAAGTACGAATAAAACAGTCCCACGCAGGGGATGATAACAAACTCCAAGCTCATCCTGATCTTTCACCAAGTCTGCTCCTCTTGGCTATGCTGACCTCTTCCCACATAACATATATGTTCGCCCATAGGTGATCTCTTGCCAACCGACCCTCTTCTTGATGTCTGAACCTTTCGACCGACTGAATCTGTTGCTCCATGTTATCATCTAGTTCTGACATGCATTGTCTGGCTCTTCGTAACTCTTGCTTCAACTGAGCTATGACTTTGGCGTCCTCTGAATGTCGGCGTTGATGGTCCAACTCATTCTTGTCATACTTTTCTTGGAGTCGATGAAGTCGAATTTGATGTTTGGCCCCAACATCTGCAATAATATGAGGAACATTTGGACCAGGCTCAATAGTTCCGGCGAGGCTCTTCTTCAACCATTCTTTGTAATTCTTAGAACATTCTGGACGAAATCTGTTTGGTACCGGCTCACCCAATACCCTTCGGGTCTTCCATGTTCTACGTATGTCTTCAGCATAAGAGACTCGTCCATTTTCATGATCGGTCGCAAATTTCTTCATGTTCGCAATTTGGGGAATCTCCTGTTTCCCTCCCAGTTGTCTAAGGACTCGACCAGGAGCATATGGTCTAGTCCCTCTTAGCCCGGCAAATATCAAGTAAGGGGTCTTTTCTGCTCGAATCACCATTTGTTTTGTCACCACTAGACTTTCTATCGACCACTGCACATTTTCCTCTCTTAGCCCTTGAAGTCTTGGATACCAGAATTTTAAACCTCCAGTTTTGTTGCAATGATTATGGTACATCCACCAATCATGACCTGCAAATTGATCTGATCGTCTCAACGGATCTGGTTCTTCTGGATTATGTGTTTTGATCAAGTGCCTCATCATCCACCACTGAAGTATCAGGTTGTATCCCTGAAAAAAACGCTCTCCGCTTTGACACTTGTCCAAAGCCCTATAAATGTCGGCCAAAATCATGGGTGCCAAAGTGTAGTACTTAGTTGCTGACCCGTAGCCTACTCTGTAAAAAATAGCATGAGTAACCACTACTACACTTGGATGGATGGTGTAGTTTGGTCCTTGGGGAAACACCATTGTCCCAAGTAGACATATCGCAAAAGCGAGGGGGCGTGTTTCCTTCCATTTTTCTTCCGAAACAAACTCTTCTTTGAACTTCTCGTAAGCTCTTGCACGTCCAAATCGATAATACAACTTTCGAAGTGGAATGTTTGGCCCAGGCAGCTTGTCCATCCAATCAGCTTTGACGAGTGACAACTTTTCTTTAATTTCAGCAAAATCCCATGTTTTTGGGAAAAGGAGATCTGTATCGGGTTGGAACCTCCTTTTGTTGCACATGCCAACACTTTCATAACTTGCCATGACTTCTTTAATAGTCAGCGTCATTTTCACTTCCCCGAATCGAAATACCATATTGTCGCTGTCCCAAAACTTTACCATTGTTCCAATTAAATCGGGTCAAGCCACCATTTCCATCAATGACGGGAGATTGCCTATGTGTCTTTGAACTTTTCTCTTGTCCCCATTGTTCATGAACTTCCACCAAACTTGGAGATATGGGTCAGGTATGGTCACCATTCGGGTTCTCAGAGGCTCATGTACTGGATTCATTCTACAAAAAAAAAACAGATAAAGGTAAGTTTCCCCCGCCCCCATTAGATAATTGATTTGTTTTTAAAATATATATACATCCTTCAATTAACACATAAATATGATTGTCTCTTTATTGGCAAGATGGGCCAAATAGACAGAAGGTGGGTTTCTAATGGGCCTAACACGCCTTGGGTGTTGGGTCAACTTAGTTCAAAATGCGCTAAAAGTTGGGATTTGGTTTCGCTCTACGCTAGTTAACTAAGAGTGGCTTTTGAGAGACCGGGAACCCAAGTGGACAACTTAGGCTAGATTCACAACAACCATTGGACGCATGACGAACCAATAAATTGCCGATCATTCCGAAAAAGGGTCGAGTATAAAAAAGTCTGGTTGCGGTTCCACAAAACCGTCCTTTAATATACTATACATACACGAGAATATGCCATGAAATGCAATGACAGTTATATCAATTTGAAAACGTTGAGAGTAGATAAATAATTTAACAATTAATACAATTAGTCAAACAAGTCAAATCTTATGGTTAGAACTTAATTAAATCCCCAGCAGAGTCGCCATTTCTGTTTTATTTAAAAATATATATACAAGGAAAATGACTGAGTTTTCAAAAAAACGATTAAACTTATGGTTTAAGAGAAATCGGGTTTCCAAAAGGACAGAGTCGCCACTTAATTTTTTAGTAAAAATCAAGAAAAAACTATAAGGTTTTCAAAAAGATTTAAACAGACAAAATCAATTGAAAACGGGTTCGAGTTCAAATGTACATTCCGAGAAGGTATTAGGCCCTCGGAATGTCCGCTAACTTGCGGTTGACCGACGATTTGACTAAAAATGACTTTGACTAAATCTTTTTTTTTTTTTAATTTTTTTTTTTAATTAAGTAAAGAACTTATTTTTTATGACTTATTTTGAAATTCTAACTAAATAAGAGAAACTTACTTATTTTAACTAACTTTGAAATTTTGACTAAATAAAAGGACTCATTTATTTTAACTTATTTTGGAAATTTTAACTAAGTAAAAAAAAAACTTATTTATTTTAACATACTTATTTGTTACTATTATTATTTTTTTTATTTTTTTTTTATCATTTTTATTTGTCTAAGGGGAAATGAACTAGAGGGGAATTTCCTAAAGGGGAAGAACTTGTGATAAGACGAAACGTAAAAGTAGCTAAGTATGTAAATATTTCAATTTGGGTATATATGTATATATGAAAGGAAATGGTTATCTTCGGGAATTTAATTAAGTTGGAACCAATTCACGAATAAATATTAGTCGACATAACAAGCAAATAAATAAGAGCAAAAAGGGAAGAGATATAAAATTTGGGCCTGTTGCTGCGTTTTTGGGCCTCCTTCAGCCCATTTTTGCTCCCAAAATCTGTGTATACAGCAAAGGTATATTGTTGTATATGGGTCATATTTCGACTCATTTTCGTGTATATGGCATACATACCGACCGTATACAATATATTTCGGCCTCCAAGTACTTGCAATTCGTTTTTCCACCTATAATTCAATATTTTGAAATGTATATCAAGGTATATTATTGTATATCAGCATATAGACGGTCCATTTTGGACTCCTCCAAGACCTGTACATCAGTTTCAATGGGACTGGCCGACTCGAAAATAAAGGTTTGAGCCTTTATGGCTCTCTCGAAATGCAAGGAAAAATATGGGAGTTCATGGTGAACTCGAGCCGATTTACATGCAACAAAACAAAAGAATAAGGATTAATACTCCCAAAAATGGCACAAACAGTGGCATACAAAAGAAAGACTAAATAAAGAAAAGGAAAACATTGCACAGAGGCATAGATAAGACGAAACAACAAAAGTTGAACTAAGCAAATTTAATATGGAGAACTAGTCACATTTTTAATAGTCAATGACACTAAAATAAACGAATAAACAGGAACATACTATTAGGCAATGTAATTAATTAAGTTGATGAAATATTTGATAGCTAAAATAATGAAGTTGGTTTCAAACAGTGACTTTTAGCGCAAACCAAAAAAAAAAAAAAAAAAAAAAGAGAGGTCATCCAAAGGCCCTCATATTTTGAGAACTCAACTACACATAGCTAATACTCCTCCGACTTAGAAAAACTTAGACAAAAATTAAGCCATAAAAAATGGCTCAAATAAATTACTATAAGCGATAAAAACAGCGTAGATATACCAAAACGAAGACAAAAACTAAACTATTGGAACAAAGCAATCGCACTACATGATGGCTTTGTCGATTGATCTCAAAAAAACTCAGATCTATATGGGCAGTAACACTAACAGTAACAACCCAAATGAGGAGACATTGATGCTTGAAAACATACTAATGAGGAATAGAGACGAAACAAGCATATGATTCAAAAACGACACAAAAAGTCAATCTTAAATAACTATAACCCGATTCGAATGCCTAATGGTGGCCGGGCGTAAATAACAAATGATCAGCCATAAATCTCAACAACAAAAGGGAATAAGCCGCAAATACTTACATTCAAACTAAGCAAGAGTGAAGCCAAGAAGAACCCAACAAAGATAGATTTAGCACAGGACATTCAAAATCGAAATGAAATGTAAACAAAGGGGGAATGATGTATTACCTTTCTATGGACAGTAAATCGGACAGCAAAGAGCAGGACGGACTTCTTCCACCACTTACTTCGACTTCGAGACCCCCTGTGGGTTTTGGCAAATTCCCAATAGGCCACGGACAAGAGAAGAAAGTGTATATTTCAGACGTATGCATTGTATCAGTGTTTTAGCTCAATGAACCTCTCTCTGTAAACTCTCACCAGAAAATTTTTTAGCCAAAAAAATAATTCAAAAAAAATTCCCCCCACACAAATGAACAGAAAAGGTGTTTATATAAGGGGAAATTAGGGTTCGGATTTTTTGGGGGGAAAAGATGAGGGCAATTTCAACTTCAAGGACTACCAATTTGAATTTCAAAAACCTTTCACCATTAAAGGAAAACCTACTTTCTCTGAAATTTTCACCCTATTCCGAAAGAGGAAAGGGAAAAACGCGTGCTTCTGCTTGCTGTCTGGACAGAGACGTGAAGGAAGAGGACAAAGAGGAACAGAGTACTCTCTCTTCTCCTCGTTGCTTTGTCGCGTGAAGAGGACGATGGAACAGGGGTCCAGGTCGGGTTGCTGCTGTAATGTATGATGTATTGTATGGAATTGGGTATTTGTTATAAGAGTGTTGGGCCTGGGAGTTCGCTGGAATTGGTGTTGTGTTGGAAATTAAAATAGAATGTAGGAAAATGGACAAAGAGGTTGGGCTATAATATTGGGGTTGTGGGCTGCTGAAGATTTGAACGAACGGCCCAACTAATTGCAATTGCCAACCAAAGTTTAAGGGATAGCCAAATTGATTTAGTTAGTGAGTTTGGCTAAAATTAAATAGAATGAATTATTATTAATTAATTAACGAGCTTTTTAATCTTAACGAAATAAAATAATTAACTGAATTATAAACTAATTATTTTAAAAATATAAACTATTACTTGAACCAAACTAATTGACAAAATATTTAACTAAAACTAAAATCTTTTTGAGATAATTTCGAATATTCATAAAATATACTAATTATATACATAACTATTTAAGACATATATATTATTTGAAAATTATAAAAAGTGACAAAACTATTTAAGATAACTTGAAAAATGTCTTTAATTTTATAAAGTTAATTATTTTGAATCGCTTGGAATTTAAGAAGCTCGATGACTAATTCTAATCAGGGAAGGTCAAAATTGGGTGTCAACAATGGTTATGCTCTAATCCCACCCTAATCTTGAGGGAAACGGGTCACCTTTTGTTGATACGTAAATAGTTGCTCATATTATTATATGTAAAGAAATGTCATGTATAATGCTTCCATCGACGTAGCAACTATAAACATGTTTAGTTCCAAATATATGTAAATATGACGACAATGAATTTCTTTTCTATAAATTTTATATATATCGAAACAAAAATACTATTCTTTTGATGTCAAAATTTCTAGCACAAATCACATTAGAAATGAAGGCTCTTTTAGAAGTAAACAAATAGGAACACAAATATACGCATTTGAAAGTGAAATCATCCATCTATATATGTTTATTCACAGAGAATGATTAAAACACAAACTGAAACTACCCATACATGAAGTATTTCTAGTATAATTAGTTATCCACTCTTTTGAAAAATTTCCTTGTCAACTTCAATAGACAAAAAACTGCATATTCTTATAACATTGTCACTCGATTGTGTCATCAATTTCGAGAATAATTGCACACTCTGAGTACTCCGCTGTTAGCACATCTATGACAAGCATTTTTTGGGGGATAAGTTGGAAATATGCATTGAACCTCCATCGTAACTGCAGCTATACAAATCATTCGGAGCCTAGAGTTACCATTGAGAAAAAAGAATCAGAACCTGGACATCACCCTCTTGCAATGACCTTTACCTCCCCTTCTTAAGGCTTAACTCAAGAAAATACAGTCAATTTCTATGTTGCACAGACTCTAAGAAAAATTGGAGGAGAGATTATTCTTAATTAGTATATTACACATCAATTTGATTTTGCTAGGTGCATTATAGGCGACACAGGGAAGCACATTCGGAGACCCACCATTATTGCATTCTCTGTGACAATATATTATTATATGATAAATATATAGTGTTCGTTTGAAAGCATTCAATAACACACCCACCAGATGACCCATATTAGAGAATGTTAGCCTGAGACCTAATAAACGCAAGGTCAAAATCTATGCACTCATACATCTATGTATTTTCCAAAAAAGAAATATGGACAAATGAGGCGGAAATATTAACTGTAGAAACAGAGGTGAGAAAAGAAATGTGAATCTCAGCAATTACTTGTTCTGATTCTATATATTGATCATTTTGAACTAAAAGCAAACTTTTGGGTGGAATATTCACATTATGTAGAATATCTTCACTCTCAATAGTTACATACAAATTTTAGGGTATTGCTCTTGATCGGGGTAGAATGATCATAAATTGACATGGAGTTAGGATTTGAGTATAATTCAGGTGGTTTTAGGTCATTTTTCCTTTATTGTTGTGTTTTATTATTGTTTTTAGACCAAGAACAAGTCAAAGCATTGCAAAAAGGGACAACTCGAACTCTTTAGAGTTTCCAAGGCTTGATTCGAGGTAGGTGATGGTTTGTTTGTTTTCCAAAATATGTAAGGCATGCATGTAAACTGCTTTGTAGTATTATTTGTTCGATACATGTGGGGGAAACTAAAAGGCTAATGTAAAATGACCTCATGTGATAATCTCATCGGGTGAACCTATTTATTTACTTGTGGTTTCAAATTGGTTGTTCATTGTGATTGTGCATGTTGTTTGTGATTAATGGTTGGCTCAGGTACACGATACTAATGATTGACTTGCATACCACGCATGGTATGAATCATTAATGGTTGGATTGGGTACCGTGCCGATACACTAATCATTTGTGTATGGATTTCATAAGAGGATCAGGTATGTGCATTTTGTGATCATATGGGACATGTTTGACGTGCATGGGCTAAGTCAAGGTTGTGATTGAGGATATGTATTATGTTGTGTCTGTTGGTATATATGTTAACATGTATTATTATTTTGTAGTTACTTGTTTACAATCATATTTTGAAACTGATAGTATGATTCTATCGGTACATATTATGTATTGATATTGTACTTACTCTTTTCTTGTTGAGTACAAGGCTTATTCATGTGGTTGATACGAGAACTCAGTTGAGAGACGCCTAACCTTCGAATCCAAGGTTAAGTTGCTCTTCTGGACTGCCATGGGTTCTTCTTCATTTCTTAGTGTATCTTTTCGGACTTAGACATTTCGTAGACTTTAGCTTATTGTTTTCTAAGTTTTCAGGGTTCCATCCCCATTCTTGATTATTTAGAGTTATGGTCCTATGACTTTCCTATTCTAGAGAGTTAAATTTCGCGAATGGATTCTATTAAATGATGGAGTTTATGGAAACTCTAGTCTTTATCTATTTTTAACTGTTATTTCGTTGTTTTATTTCATGATTTGATTTCTATAGTGAATCTTGATTGGTTAAGTTGGGTTAGTAATTGATTTTTTCACCAAAAAATTAGTATGAGTGCCACTCATGACAAGATCGTGACAAATCCATCTATATATTTCGATAACTATAAGATCCTCAATAGCTATTTTGACTATTGATTCAAATCATTTCCATTATAATTTATCTGTATCTTAAAGTGAATTAATTAAGAGTTCTTCGAAAGTCAATCAAGAAAATAAGATAAAGAGATGGTATTAAATTTGCAAAATTATTTTTCTTATGATACAAGATATGTTGTTATGTGTTTTTTTTTTGTTCAAGCTATGTTGTTATGTGTTGAAACATTCTATGTTGACATGTTTGAGTTGGCTATCAATCTTCATTATATTAATGTCATAGGTTCAATTAATTGGTGTCAAGACTTTGGGAGATTTATTACCTATTTAATATGTTATAACTTGAGTCAATTAATCTAAACCATTTATAAATGATGCACTCAATCCTAGGAGCAAGCAACCTAATTTGATCACACACCATTACAAATAAAGATTTTTTTAAAGCGTGAATTAATGAAAAATTTGTATATAAAACATATTTTTTCTACTCATTTCTTATTGAATCAGTTCATCGACAAAATGCTCGATGACAAACAATTTTTTGCTAAAATAGTGAAATTTTTTTTGAATTTTTTCGTGTGAAAACATTATTATTTTTTCTTTTCTAATCAATTCAATCAAAATATCCGTGACAATAGCCGCTCAATATTATTGAATAGAAAATTTCAATCAAGATTAATCGTATCATTCTGTGCAGAACATGTATTTGAAAATTGAAAATCAACCTTTAGATTTTGTCTTTTATTTCAAATATTCAAAAAAATATTATCATCCAAACATTATTCTATTAATACAATATTTTACACACATTGTACAATTACAAATGGATGATTTGAAGTGGTTGTTTCAACTAAGCTTAAAAAATCTCTGAAGTCTTGTTTAAGAGTTTTGAATATCATCTACAAGTTTCAACGTAAATAATTACTAAAAAGATAAAAATTATTAATAAATTTTTAAATTCAAATATTCAAAACATACTATCGGAGGTCCAAAAGTTGCTCAATTGAATATTCCTGTCGTTTCCTATGAAAACCCCATTGATCAAATTGTTGGGTTATGAAAGGTGATTAGGGCGTCATGCAGAAGCTTACGATTGCAAATAATATGATTGATAAATTAGACGACACATAAAACTATACTAAAAGACATAATATTATTATATGATAGGACCAATTGACCCACATAATTAAAAACTAATAAAAACATAAAAACTGTAGAGAGAAAATCTCCCCATAAACAAAACTCTCTAAATGTTTACATTGTGGATACTATTGTGTTTGTGTTAGAAGAAACAAACCTATATTTATAGAGTCCTAAAACTTTTTCTTACTAGAAAAATAGTCCTAAAAGGAGAGAATAAACCAAATATGAAAGAATATTATATTTTCCTTTCAAGAAAAGTAAAAACATTTATGGTAATGTTTTGTCTTTTCTTTAAGGAAAAATAAATCTTAAATTATGGTAGGAAAATCAGGGCAAAACCCTAACACAAATTTCCATGGTTATAAGAAATTTTGTAAATGGCCTCCAATCCCCACATTATTTGCCTAAAAAATAATTAAAATAAAATAATGAACAAATATATTTAAAAAGTTAAATCAACAAAGATAAATGTTATAAATTTACTGAATTTTTTTTTGAAAAGCATATCTCAGTATATAAGTACACGCTCTCCAAAAATCTTCCACATCTCAGGTTTTTTATGTCATTCAATCAATTGCTAAAGGGAGGTATTTTTTCCACAATAATAATTCCTTGCCTTTTTTCCCATCTCCTAAAACCAAGTGTCTTTGTGACATAGGGAGACTTAATTTGGCACAATACATTAAATAATTTTTCAGCATCTCCAAAATTCTGATAGTGTAGTGCACTAGCGTTGATCGATAACTCAGAATTGCTAAAATGCAAATTGCAATCCCATAGATTGGGTGAACCTATCACTCTACTTCTAAGGGTAAAAAGTTGGATATTATTGGGAAAAGAGTCCATTACACGGCAACAAAAGAAATGTGGTACAACTATCCTGTAATAAAATGATAATAAAACAAAATAAATGAAATTGTATACTTGAGTTTGTCATTTATTTGAATTGATTTACGAAATGGTTCAATAATTCTTTTAATCGGTCAACTTCAAATTTTGAATATTTATGACATTTTTATTTCAACCTCTTTTGAGTTTCAAGTTTAATTATATAACTGACATTTTCTATTATTTAAAAATAATGAATAGATATATATATATATATATTGTATCAATTCATCATGGTTCACGAAATGACATATGGGCTAAGATCTTACGAGCTTAGAAATTTAAGGGATCAAATTGGGCTAGTTTATTATTTTAATAAATTAAAAATACCAAGCCTAATTCAAATAATAAATGTAAGTGCACTAAAATATGAGATATCTATATCAACTCTGAGAAATATATAATATATTGTATCAATTCATTATTTTTCACGAATGATATGGTTTTAAAAAATCGGAAGAAATTCAGGTAGAAGGATGTTTTTTTGTGAAAAAGAAATATTTAAAAGTATTTAATTAAGTATTAAAGAAAAAATGATACGTAGAAGATTTATGTATCAACTCATTCTTTGTTGTAATGCAATGACCGGTTTTTTCAACAATATCCAATATTTTAAAATTGCAAAAGTAAAGTGAAAGATACAAACAATCTTTAAGATTAGGTCTTTAACAATTAATGTTAGTGCACTAAATCATATGATGTTGTGTCGAATCAACTCCTTAGGTATAAACATTAAAAAAACATTATCCGTCTCTATTTACTTATTAAATTTTTTTAATTTGATTTCTTTTTTTATTTGTCATTTTTGACAGATCAAGACGGATAATTTTTTTTAATCGTATCTTTAATTTATTAATATTAAATTAATGTTTTTGAAAAATGTTATAACTAGGTATGTTTGAAAGCGCCTATATATTAATAAGGATAAAATGATAAATTTACTAAACCAATTTTTATTTTCTTAATATCTATGTCAAATCAAAATTAAACAAGTAAAAAGGAATGGAGAGAGTAATTTTCATGTCTTTTAAATTAATACAAGATGTTATAATTTTGTTGTATAGTAATGCATAAGAATGCATTATATTTTCTTTTCAAAATTTTATGTTTTTTCTTAGTAACCGAGTTACAATTAGACGAAAATTTCATTATTTTTTCTTCAATTAATAAAAACTCTATTATTTGGGTCAGTTATTAGTCAAAGTTTAAAATCAAAACAAAACCAACCAAATATAATATATATTTATTGGTTTGGTTGTTCTCGATTTTGGTTCGGTTATTAATTATATATAAAAAAGATTAAAAAAAAATCATTCAAAAGTGGGAAAAAGACAACAATTCATTCATAACAAAAATAGTCCGAACAACTACCATTATAGAACTTTCGATCACTTTATTTACTGTGGATAAAGATTCAAAAATCACCATTTTGGTCTAAAAGAAAGAGACAATGACATCTAGTCCCACCAAGAATTCTCATATTAGCCATAATGCTTATTTTTTTCTAAAAATAATAAATTAAAATAAATCAATAAAGTAACTAATTAAACCAAATGAATCAAAATATGTGCATAAGTTTATCAATTACAAAAATAATAAATTCTAGAGTTCATCTCTCTTCGTCTTAGATGATTATTAGGTATATATATCTTCAGCTTAGAATGCAATTCCAATATGGTCCCATGATCAAGCTATTATAAATAATTCCCGTGATCCTAGAAAATATGAGTTCAATCTCATTGAAAGGATTGACTGTAAAATGTGTGTGTTCACAAAAGTTTCTAATCAACACTACTATTTCAGCCTAAAAAATCTCTGAAGTCTTGTTTAAGAGTCTGAATATCATCTACAAGTTTCAACGTAAATAATTACTAAAAAGATAAAAATTACTAATTCTTTTAATCGGTCAACTTCAAATTTTGAATGTTTATGACATTTTAATTTCAACCTCTTTTGAGTTTCAAGTTTAATTATCTAACTGACATTTTTTATTATTTTAAAATAATGAATAGATATATATGGATGCTAAAAATATATATAATATATTGTGTTGTATCAATTTATCATGGTTCACGAAATGACATATGGGCTAAGCTCTTACGAACTTAGAAATTTAAGGGATCAAATTGGGCTAGTTTATTATTTTAATAGATTGAACATTATATGGGTTGCGAACTACGTCAGATCAAAAATATTAGTGCACTAAAATACAAGATATATATAAACTCTGAAAAATGTAGAGTATATCACTATATTGAGTTGTATCAAATTCATCATTGTTCACGAATGACATGATTTTAGAAAATCGGAAGAAAATTAGGTAGGAGGATGATTTTTGTGAAAAAGAAATATTTAGATGGTATTTAATTAAGTAATAAAGAAAAAGATGACATGTAGAAGATTTATGTATCAACTCATTCTTTTGTTGCAACGCAATGAATATTTTTTCAGCAATATTGTTATGCCGTAATTTTACTAGCTTTAGAAAAAACATTTTTTGAAATGTCATAAATATAAAACAATTTGAGAAAAATACTTAGAAAAGAGTCGTCACTTAATTTTTTACAAAAATTAAGAAAACTTATAATTTAAAAAGACTAACATATTAAGTCTTTAAAAATATAAAAAAAATGGGTACGAGGTTCTCATTAAGACTTCAAGAAGGTTTTTAAAACATTTGAAATGTCCTCTTACATGCGGTTATCTTACGACTTAGATTAAATATTTTTGACTATTTTTTAGGAAAATGATTATAAAAATAATTTACAATATTAACTCGAAACAATAGTTAAACAAAGAACAATTTTTATTTTTAAGAAAAAGGGACCTTAATTGAAATATTCGAATGTAATTACAAGTGATTAGAATTTTAACAAAACTAGATTAATTAGAATTTATTTGAATCTATTTTAGAAATAATAATTTGAACAAAATTGTTAATTTAAGCATGAAAACATTTTAAATTGATTGGAGAATAAAAGGATTGGATTAAATTTTTGAGAAAATGACCAAGTAAGGAAAAGAAATCATTTTATTTCTTTATTTATGTATTTTTATTTTATTTTATTATTATTATTTTTTAAGTTTATTTTTAGAAATATACTTGAAACAATTTTAAAATAAGTAAAAAAAGTGATTAAGTGAAAAGCATTAAAGAACATATTTTTTAAGAACAAACAGATTTAATCTAATTAAAAATATAAAATTTGACCAATATACTTGATTAGTAAAATAAATGAACACAAAAAAGAAATGTATTAAAAGTAAACCAACATAAAGAAAATTGGGGAAGAAGCTGTCAAAGTTATGTGAAAGGCAGAAGGAGGAGGATGAATTTAGAGGAGATACACACTGATCAAGGAGATATCATTAATGGTACACAAAGAATTGGGGAAGAAGATGTCAAAGTTTTTAAGAAGCAATTCACTGAGGAGAGGGGAGACAGAGATTATAGCATACTGGAGAATATTCCTTCTTTGATCACACAGGAGGAGAATGACAAAATTAGTAACCCACCAACAGAAGATGAAGTAAAGGTAGTGGTGGATGCTTTAAATGGAGATAGCACTAATGGACCTGATGGCTTCTCTGGGTTGTTTTTTCAGAAATGTTGGGACATCATAGGCAATGATATCACTAGAATGGTGCAGACATTCTTTGCTGGACAAGAGTTGCCAAGGTATGTTACTCACACTAATTTGGTACTTATACCCAAAAAAGAAAAAGTGGTGACCTTTTCAGATTTAAGGCCAATTAGTCTAAGTACCTTTTCTAATAAAATAATTTCTAGAATGCTTCATGAAAGAATTGTCCCAATTCTCCCCAAGATTATTTAAAACAATCAGGCTGGGTTTGTTAAAGGTAGAAGCATCTCTGAGAATGTATTGTTAGCTCAGGAAATTGTTAGGGACATAAACAGAAGAAACAAATTGCATAATATTGTAGTGAAGCTGGATATGGCTAAAGCATATGATAAGGTATCTTGGGTGTTTCTAACAAAAGTGTTGAGAAAATTTGGTTTCGGGGAGAAAGTGATTGATATGGTTTGGAGGCTATTAACTAATAATTGGTATTCTATACTGATTAATGGGCAAAAGCAAGGGTTTTTCAAATCCTCCAAGGGATTGAAACAAGGAGATCCATTGTCTTCCACTTTGTTCATCATTGTTGCAGAAATTCTATCAAGGGGTTTGAATAAACTACATGAGGAACCAGATTACAAAGGATATGGTATGCCTAAGTGGAGCCCAAACATAAACCATTTGTCATATGCTGATGACACCATTTTATTCTGTTCTAGACATCACAGATCTATAAAGAAAATGATCAAGGTGCTAAGAGACTATGAATATGTTTCTAGTCAACTGATTAATTTATCTAAAAGTTTTTTATATCTTTATGAGAAAGTGTCCATTGCAGACTGCTCAAAAATTAGGAAAGTGACAGGAATAGGTCAGGAAACTTTTCCTTTCACCTATTTGGGATGTCCTATATTTTATGGGAGAAGAAGAACAAATCATTTTGAAGAGCTACTGAAGAAAGTTAGAAAAAAAATATTATTGTGGCAGAACAAATTACTTTCATTTGGGGGAAGATACATCTTGATAGCTCATGTGCTCCAATCAATGCCTGTATATCTCTTAACTGCAATGAATCCACCTAAAGGGATTATTAAACAGTTACACATGATATTTGCAAAGTTTTTTTTGAGTAACATTACAGGTACAGGAGTAAGCATTGGGTAGCATGGGAGGACTTATGCAGTCCAAAAGAAGAGGGTGGTTTGGGTTTCAGATCACAGCATGACCTATCCAATGCACTTTTTGCAAAACTATGGTGGAAGTTCAGGGTATCTGCAAACTCACTTTGGAGTGCATTTATGTGGAACAAATACTGCAAGAAAGCCCATCCTATAATGGCCAAAAGCTTAGGGGGTTCTCATAGTTGGAGGAAGATGGTGCAGATTAGGGAAGAGGTGGAACATAATATTTGGTGGCAAATCAAAGATGGTTCCTCAAGTTTCTGGTATGACAATTGGACAAAACAAGGGGCTTTATACTATATAGAGGGGGACAATGCTGAGGAAGAAGAAATAGAGGTCAAAGAGTTCATTCATAATGGAAGTTAGGATAAACATAAGCTTCTGAATCATTTGTCAGAAGAGATAATAGAATGTATAGTAGATACTGTTAAGCCAGAGTTAACAGAGGGGAGGAATGATAAAGCTTGGTGGATGTTGAAAAAAATGGAGAATTCAGTGTGAAATCTGCCTGGGAGGGTCTGAGTAAGAAAAAGGAGAAAAGAAGAGACTTTGAATTTATTTGGGATCCCAAAATGCATTTTAAATTATGTTTCTTCTTGTGGAGGGTGTGGAAAAGAAGAGTAGCTACAGATGATAACTTGCAAAGGATGAACATACAGATAGTCTCAAAATGTTGGTGTTGTCATAAAAGCAATTATGAGACTATGACCCACCTTTTTCTAACAGTTTCTATTGCTAACAAGCTATGGAAGCATTTTGCTAATTGTGCAGGTATAAACATAGAAGGCATGCAGTTGCAACAAGTAATCACAACATGGTGGACCAAAAATGCTAACATAAAACTAATGGCAATTCAGAAAGCAGTTCTAGCAATGATAATGTGGGCTTTGTGGAGGAGAAGGAACACAATCAAACATGGAGGAAAATGCAGTTATAATCAAATGAATGAGCATATCAAAGTTCAGATACATCTTTTAATTAAGGTGAAATACCCTTGGATACAAAAGATCCCTACAGAATGGAATAATATAGTCAAATGTCTTAGTGATTACAAACCTAGGCTTCATGCCATGAGCATAAGATGGGTTCCACCACCAAGGAATAAATTTAAAGTGAATACCGATGGTGCTTGCAGAGGGAATCCTGGACAAAGTGCTTATGGATTTTATATTAGGGATGAATTTGGTAATCTTGTATATGCACAGGGAGAGGATATTGGTTTAAGAACCAACATAGAAGCAGAAATCATGGCAATATTGAAGGCATTGAGATACTGTAAAAAGACTGGATTAGAGGGGATTTGGCTTGAATCAGACTCACTCAGCATTGTTAACTGTCTAAGGAACTCTTGGAAAGTTCCCTGGGAAAGAGTTGAACAGGTGGAGGAATGTAGAGAATTAATGAAAATCACCAAAGCAAGGATTCAACATACACTGAAGGAGGGGAACAATTTAGCGGATTTCGTAGCTAACGCAGTGATAGGAGCAATATAAGTGGTTCAGTTCGACACATTCATTAGTCTACCTAGGAAATGAAGATGCATTTTGAATATGGACAAGGCTCAAGTTCCTTCATTAAGAATCCGAACTAGATCAATCAACAATCAAACAACAGAGTATACAGAGGAGTAACAGAGGCCATTCATTCAAAGATTAGATATAAAGTAAAAGCTTTTGTATAATAGTCGCAGCAAGAACATGGACGAAAATGGAGAAATAGTACAAGTTTTAGTTGCATACTATAGTTCGACTAACCTCTGTGCTGTTGTGACCTTTAGGATCGCCGGTGTTTTGGATCTGAGAATTGTATCGCCGACATCGATGCGCCTGACTCAAGAGATCTTCATGGAAGCGGGATTGACATCAACAACTAGAAATGCAGTAATGGAGTAACAATGGAGAGCAGGATAAATGCTTACCTTAGCTGCAAGTTCAGCAGAGAAGGACAAGGAGGCACCAACCAGAGGCAACTGAGACAAAGATGTAGATGGTTTCTAAAAAACCTGTAGATTTTGGACCGACCAAGTATTTGGGTTGGTCTCAATTTGTTTCCTATTTGATTTTGTGGATTATTTAGGATTATGAATGAATAAAAGGTCCACTGGACCAAAAATTCTTTTTAAAAAAAAATATGCAAGTTGTTGAGAAGAAAGGAAAAAAAATATATCAAAGGCAAAAAAAAAAAACTCATCTTTTGGGGAATCTAATTAAGTTAATTAATAATTTTAGAGTTAATAAAAAAGAAGCAAAACAATAAATAATCACACAATTAAATAAGTTAAGGGTAAAAGGAGAAATTGAATTTGGGTCGTTCTTAGGCCAAATTCATTGCTGCTTTTGGGGTTTAACTTAATTCTCATTTTTGTAGACACCTGATGTATATCTGCCCTTTTCATGTATTTCTTGCTTCTGAACACCTGTATTTCGCCTCAGCCCTGTATTTCCATATTTTCGACATGTATATTGATGTATACTGAATGTATACAATGTATGCTGAATATATACAATTATGTTTTTAAATGGGTTGTCCAACTAAAAGTTCTTATAATTTTAAATTTAACACATACTATTAAAGAACATAAAATTGCTCAATCGAATATTTTCATCGGTTCGTATATAAATTCTGTTAAACAAATTTATATAACGATTTATTGATGGTTTTCGATCCTCACATTATTTGCCTAAAACTTACAACAATTTCTTCTTGAAATCATTTTCCACTCGAATGCATGTACTATTATTACCATAAATCTTTCCCATGTCAAATTTTCTTTATTATTACATCAAATAATTTAAATTATGTGGTTTCGTGATATATGGAGAATTGATTTGACACAACATATTACATAATTTCTCAATATCCATGAAATAATTTAGTGCATTGACATTCTTCGTCAAAATTGAATTTATAAATTGTAACTTACAAACCAAAAGATTGTTTGAATCTTGCACTTTATTTTCAATTTTCACACCTTTCTATATACAAAGTTAAATTCTATGACATGATATTATCTAAAGTTTGTTTAAGCTCTTCCTATAACGTCTTATATGACCTGTCTTTTGAAACTTTTTAATTATAAAGTCATCGCTTGAGGCCCCATATTTTTGGGCCCCCAATTTTTTCTAAAAAAAATTCTTATATATATTATTAAAAGAAAATTATATGTACTTTTAATTATTTTTTTTAAAAAAAAACATGTAAGAAGTAGGGGTGTTCACGGGTCGGTTTGGATCGGTTATTGATCAAAACCAAAACCAAACCAACTTAATCGGTTTTAAAATTATCAAATCCAAACCAAACCAAACCAAAAATAATATACATTTATCGGTTTGGTGGTTATCGATTTCGGTTTGGTTTGGTTTGGTTATTAACCATACACAAAAATAAAAGAAACAATTCATTCAAAATATGAAAAAAGTGACAACAATCCATTCAAAACAAAAAATAGTTAGAATGACTTAAATTACTAAACTTTCAATCACTAAACCTCAATTTCTAAACCTCAATTTTAAGGCGATAGCTTTTGGTAACTAAACCTCAATTTCTAGCTGAAGTTTACTCTAAAAAGTCTGAACAAATACTGGCTTTAACTGATTCCATTTGTTGATGCAGCGGCCTGACTAATTTGAAGTACACGAACATGACAGAGTTGTGCAAAAAATATTCTTATGTCAAAAATAGATGTTTCATTTTAATTGTCCATTTTAAGTAAAGCGAGAAGATTAGTCTATGCTAGGAGCAATCCTTAACTTAAAACTTAACCTCAAGAACAATTGTTTGCGAACTCTGCTCTCACATAAATGGCAGTGAATGAATAAACTATTAAGCATGTTAACTCTTTCGTACTTGCTTCCAAGCTCGTCCTTCCAAATGACTCATAATCTTATGTAGCTTAACTCATAGCTATGTAGCTAGGTCATATCTATTATTAATAGTGTATTGGTAGTTAGTTATAGATATGCATTAGTTTGAATTTTGAATTGAAAAGAACTGGTATATAATTTATCTCGTATAGGACTCTTCTAGGTATAAAATTTGTGTCATTGTAGGAGTTAATCACATCGGTTGTTCCTGTACTTTGTATCTATAAAAAGAGCGTCTTGCTCTTTCATTAAGAATAAGATCGATACTCTGTTTTACCAATTTATCATGGTATCAGAGCATCAGTAAACAATAACAAAATAATAATGACGGAGAACGATAATGAAGTAGTCAATTCTTTATACACGCTGCAACTAACTGATAACCCTGTAGTGTCTCTAGTTACATGTTTGCTCACACAAGATAACTATTCGATATGGCGGAGGGCCATGAGAAATGCCTTGTTGGCTAAGTCAAAGTTAGGCTTTGTTGATGGTAGTCTTCCGCGACCAACAACAAGCTCTACAAACGAAGCTGCCTAGATTAAGGGAAATTCCATGGTAATATCTTGGATTTTTAACTCTCTGCATCCCTCACTTCACAGTAGTGTAGCTTTTTTTATACAACAGGTGAACTTTGGAAAGATTTAGAGGAGAGATTTTCACAAAGGAATGCTCCTCGAGTTCACCCATTGAAGATGGAGATCGTGAATACACAACAACAGGATCAAATAATGAGTGTTTACTACACCAAATTGAAGGGATTATGGGATGAGTATGGATCGTATTGCCAGTTACCAAACTGCAGTTGTGGGAAAAAGAGAAGGTTCATCAGTTTCTTATGGGATTGAATGAGAAATTTAATATTGTTCGATCTCAGATTTTAAATACTGAACCATTACCATCTCTAGCCCGTGTGTATAGACTAGTTTCACAGGAAGAACAACAACAACAACTCACTACAAGCAAAAGAAATAATTTATGGGAGGGGGCATCATTTGCTTCAAAGAGAAACACCAATACTTTCAATTCTCATCAATTGTCAGGTAACCGTGATATCTCTAAACTATTTTGTGATCACTGTAAACAGTGGAGACACACCTAGGATAAATGTTTTGAACTACATGGCTATCCAGATTGGTGGGAAAACAACATAAAAGGAAAGGGTAAGTCAGCTAATTCCAGCCGAACATCAGAAGTTAAACGTGCGGATTACTCCCCAATAAGTGGTTATCAAAAGAAAAATTAACCAGCTTATGTCTCTTTTAAGCCTTGAAAACTCCAAGGGTATCGATTCAATGGCTAATTTTGATGGTAAGGCTGTTACTTTTCCTACCGCTAATTATGAATGGATATTAGATTAGGGAGCGTCTGATCATATGACTTGTCAGAAGAATTCTCTGTCTAATGAAAAAAAGCTTCTCTTTGATTCTAATATAACTATTTCTGATGGTTCATCTGTTACTGCTAATATTTATGGAGAAATGACTCTTAATTCTTCAATAACCTTACATCATGTTTTACATGTACCAATGTTTGGCTGCAATCTTATTTCTATCATTAAGTTGACACAATCATTAAATTGTGTTGCTCATTTTTTCCCTTCCTTTTGTGTTCTGCAGGACTTTGCCATGAGGAAGCTGATTGGCATTGGTAAACTGAAGAATAACCTTTATTATTTCCAAAGTCAAGCACTAGTTTCAGCTCTTTTGTCAAATAAAGACCGAACTATTTTGTGGCATCAACGTCTTGGTCATGTATCTTTTAGTCGTTTGTCTTTCGTTTCAGAACTTCAGTTTTTTAATTTTAATAAGTTAGATGATTATTGTGATGCTTGCCACCGAGATAAGCAAATTCAAAAGTCATTTCCGGTTAGTTCTATTAAATCTAACAAAGCTTTTGATTTGATTCATTGTGATTTATGGGGTCCCTATCATTCACCTTCTTTGTCAAAGTCTCATTATTTCTTAACCATCGTGGATGATTTTACCAGAACTACTTGGGTGTATTTGCTTAAGTCTAAAACTGAAGTTTCTTATTTATTGATTTCCTTTCTTGCAATGGTACAAAGACAATTTAATCGTCTTGTTAAAATCATTCGTTGTGACAATGACACAGAGTTTGCTAATAGTTCACTTCAACAATGTTTTCGGGAAGAAGGAATTCTAAATCAGTTTTCTTGTATCTCTACACCCCAACAAAATGGTGTAGTAGAACGTAAACATCGACATTTACTTGATGTTGCTAGATCCTTAGGGTTTCATGCTGGTTTACCAATAAAATTTTGGGGAGAGTGTGTTCTAACAACAACTTATTTAATTAATTACACACCAACACCTCTTTTATCTGAAAAAAGTCCATATGAGTTGTTTTCCTCAAAACCTTCTTATGCACATTTACGTATTTTTGGATGTCTCTGTTATGCTTCAGTTATTCCACGATCTGGTGATAAATTTAATAATAGAGACACACCTTGTATTTTTTTGGGTTATCCATATGGTCATAAAGGTTATAAGGTTTTTGATCTAAAAACACATTAAGTATTTGTTTCTCGTGATGTGATTTTTCATGAAAGAGTTTTTCCTTATAAAGAAAATACTTTTTCTTCTCTTAAAAAGCAACCACGAGTACCTTTACCATTGTCGATTGATGATCCTAATCAAACCTTTTCAAGCCAAGGTCCACCACAAGAAAATCTCAATCCAGGCACAATACACCCAAATATGGTTCCAAGTAGTGACACCATAAATCTTCAACAATCACAAGATCAAATTATTGAACCATCAAGAACACCTACTGTTCCAACTCGACCTCAACGCACTAAAACCCAACCACCTCATCCTAAAGATCTTCTAATCAATCTCCCGAACAATAATAAAGGTTTTTCTTCAGGCTCATCCAACACAGCTTGCTCAGGTATTGGTCTAGCTTATCCTTTATGTCACTATGTTTCCTACTCCAATTTGTCCACGGCTCATACATGTTTTCTTTCAGCCATTACCCACCATAATGAGCCAACATCTTACAAACAAGCAGTACATGTGGAACATTGGAAGCAGGCCAAGAGAAAAGAGCTGGAAGCACTTGAACAAAACCACACATGGACCTTAGAACATCTCCCATTAGATAAAAAAGCTATTGGTTATAAATGGGTATACAAAATTAAGTTTAACTCTGATGGATTAATTGAGTGATATAAGGCGCGCCTTGTCGCTAAAAGCTACAACCAAGTAGAAGGTTTAGATTATAATGAAATGTTTGCTCCAGTTGCCAAACTCACTACAGTTCGTACCCTTTTAGCTGTTGCAGCTGTGCGGAATTGGGATATCCATCAACTGGATGTGCATAATGATTTTATTCATGGAGATTTACATGAAGAAGTTTACATGCAACCACCACCTCGATATTTGTCGGTCGAAGATAATAGAGTTTGTCGCCTTCGACAGTCACTTTATGGATTAAATCAGGCCTCAAGGCAGTGATTGATGTGAGGCTAAAAATACATATTTTTAATCATTATTTGCCTCATATTTATTATTTATATTTGTCTTTTTTGAGCATTAATTTTATAAATTGTGCTAAATAGTGTATTTTATTTGTAGGAGTAAATTGACGTAAAGTTAAAGAAGTTTGGAGCTTAAACGAATTAAAGATGGAAGGTTGAAGAAGAAAATCAAGCAGACAACTTAATGAATTAAATTTAATATAATATTATATAAAATATAAAGTTGCAGCGTTCTAATTGAAAAAAGAATATGCTGCCACGTGGCAGTCATTGAAGGCATCTCCAAGACTCCAACTATTGAAGGCGGCGGAAGTCTAAGGCGGTTACTGTTCATGCGTAAAACGTAGGAATTCAATTTTGTTTGAGTTTTAATTTCCTAATTTGTGTTGAACTCAATTATTTTATTTTAGGGTTCCTACATCTATAAATAGTGAATAGAAATAATTATTAGAGGAAAGGGGGCCAAGAACCAAGATACAAGACACAATATAAATTTTCTTCTAGCTTAGGAACTTTGAAAGAGCCGCCGTGGAGGTCGGAGAATTGTGGTTTATTCTTTCTTCTCCTTTATTATTTATTTATATTCGTGATTAATAAAAGATAGTTTAGCTATTGTTTGATTAACACAAACATATTTATTTTAATAAATTTTGATTGTGTTTTTGAAATAATGAGTAGCTAACTTTCATAACTAGGGTTGTGGGAACCATGAGCGATTAACAAAGTATGAATAGTAAATAAGCAATTCTTGACTAGTATTTTGCATGCATTGATAATTCTTTCGTTTAGAAGTCTTTTTAACGGTGGCCAATGTTAGAACTCGCCTTGTTACTACTTGCCGGACCAAGGAGGTAATTAACAAGAAAAGAATTATCAACATAGATTTAGTGTGATACTATCTAATAGGCTAGTGTCGATTGGTGCGAAGTAATAACTAAGCCAAACATCGATTATGATGTCTAATATGAGGTAAAGGTAAGGGTTAGTAAATTATACACACGTAGCCGGACCAAGGTGCGGGGTGAAATTCTCTAGATGCCGGACCAAGGATTTAGAGATACCTAACTTATCACTTTGCATGTAATACACTAGAAAAGGATTACTATTATTAGGATTACTGCGTTATGAGCTTATGGGGAACACATTCCTAGTTACTTTTCATAATCTGAATATAAATAAATACTTAGTTCAAAGCTATCTTTTTATTATTTTTATTTTATTTTATTTCAATTTAAATCCCCCATTTTTATAACGACTATCGAGTTAAATATTTACTATTGACAATATTCTTCCATATTCTCTGTGGGATCGACCCCGACTCATAGTTGGGTAAATATATTGCATACGATCGTTTATATTTCTTTTCAAGAAGTATATTTGAACGTTATCAAAAATGGCGCCGCTGCCGGGGAATATGGCTTAGAAATTGTCTTTAGTATTTATTTTGACTTGTAGTCCTTTTTTGTTTCTTAGGATTAGTTTAAAATTTTTTTTTTTTATTATTATTATTATCATATTTCTTTTACTCTTCTTGAGATGTCATCTGAAAAAATATGTAGTGAAAAGTGTTCTTGCAATTCTTGCCCTTCTGATTTTATGGGTTCGTATAAGTTAGTGTTTTTTGATCAACTAGATGAGTTGTATGGGGACATGGAAGATTTGTTAATACTTTGCTATAAATCAATATGTAAGCGAAATTCTGAATATAAATTTGAATTTGATCTCTATTATTTAGATATTGAGTTGAGTGCAAAGATTAAATCATATGAAACCCAACAATTTAGTAATAATATGTGTGAGGAAGAAAAAATACTTATAAGTCAACTTGAAGAGCTAAGAGTGGAGGGGCAATTGCTTGATTATACTGTTATTGATGTTGTCACTGTTGAGAAGAGTGCACTAGAGTTATGTAATGAAGTAGATAATATTATTTTTAAAAACTCTAGTATGTGTAAATATGAGGATGTAAAAAATAATGCAATTCATAAGGTAGGGCGCATTGGACCTCATTCCAATCATTTTTCTACATTATGTTTAGATGATGAGAAATTAATCGAGCCATCTGAGCCTATAGAAGAGTGTATGGAGGAGGAACAATGTGTCTATATTCTTGAATTTATTGTTCCAAGATCGGAGAATTACATTCCTCACTTAGGATCCAAGAAGTGCATAATGCAATATCTATTGCTTGGGACCTTTATTTTTATACCACCACCTCTTGACCGTAATAGAAAAATTGATTCAAAATTGGGGGTGCAATTCATATCTTCAAAGTGGAAGGAAAAATAGTAAAATTGATGGTGTCGTGCCGCGACGTTAAATTAAGCGCTTATTGGGAGGCAACCCAATTATTAGTGTAACTTCTTATTTTATTTTATTTTTATTTTATTAGTATCACTTTTTTTCTCTTTTCTTGTTTTTTTTGCAGATTAGGGGAAGTTTGAGTATCCAAAAAAAAAAAAAAAAAAAAAAAAAAAAGAGGGAGCATGTTTGAGCTTAAGTGTGGGGTGACGACCCTTGATGAAAATTAAGAGAACATGCTACTAGCTAGGCCTAAAGGCCTTAGGGAGTTTTCCTAATCCTTGTTTTAAATTTTATCTAATGCTTTGGGGACATAGCATCTTTTTATGTGTGGGGTGGAGGAATGAATTCCTAGTTTTACCGTTTTATTGAGTCTTTTGTTTTTTAGGATGAGTTCCTTGGCTTTTGTTTTCGGTTCTTTTCCTGAGGATAGTCCCTTTGAACCGAGTGTCTTTTATTTTTTTAGGAATAAATTTTATTTTTATTTTTTATTTTTATTTTGGAGAGAAGAAAAAAAAACCCTTTTGAGTTATGTGATACTTACTATTTGGGCCTAATTTTTGAGTAGTACTTTCTTGTGAATGCTTGATAAAAAGAAATTGCAGACTCTTTGACATCTAAGCTCATGGTTGTGACTTTGTATATAGCTTATTTTATTTTGTAGTTTGTTATGATCTTGTCTCTCTTAGAAGTGGAATTGATCCATCTTGATCGATACTTGTGCCATGTGTGGTTAGACTTTGTTTATTCCATGTTTTGCATCTTAGTCTAGAACTTGCCCTGCATGTTATTGAAACGAAATAAAAAGTTTTGCTTTGTTTAGGAGATGATAATAGGTTTTCTTTGCTTTGTCTGGTAAATTTTAGCCTTTTCAAATATTTTATCACTAGTTGGCCCTTTTGAGCCTGTAGCCTTTTATTGGTAGCCATATTTTGCTCTTGATTATTTTGTTGAATCCCTAGTTTTTGCACCTTGCTTCCTTGAGCATTATATCATAGACTTATTCTAATTATCAATTATGAGAAAAAGGGATGGTTGAGTGAAAAAGTAATCAATGATAGCTATAAAGTGTTTAAAAACCCTCTTTGAAAGAATGTGATATGAAAAAGAAAAGAGAAGTTACCTTGATGATGGCCCTGGTCCTTCCAAGGATATTGTGCACCTTAACGCATGTAAAATACGTAAGTTGAGGGTGGCTATTATGAAGGGAAACTTTAAAAAAAAAAGAAAAAAAGAAAAGGATTGAAACATTTTTGAGAGGATGAGAATTACTTATGAAATATTTGTTGAAGAGAGGGCTGAAAATAAAGAGAAGAAAATAATGGGTTATGAAGTCTAAAATTGCAAAGTGCTTAAGGAAGTGTAAGTCACTAATATATAGTTTTCCTACCCATCCCCTAGCCTACATTACAACCCGTTAAAGTCCTATTTAATTCTATTCAAGCATGCTTAATTAGTGGAGATGTACATAATGGGCAAGCATATGGTTCTTTGTGCATACATGTGAATTTTTTTTGCGAGTGTGAGAGTATTCTTTGATGCCAAGTCCTTAATTTATATTCAATCTTTTGATTTGAGTGTGTGGACTATTTTTTCTTGTGAGGGCACTTGTTTCATGATAGATAGGTGATTTTATTAACTTTCTTTGGTGAGAGTAGGTGAACAAACTTAAATTTCATGAGTTCAAAGTCCTTCTTTGAGGTTAGGAGGTTAGAGGTTTGTTGTTTATTTGGATGTCTTGCATAATGATTGAGAAGTCTACTTGATGTTTTGAAATTGGTATATTGCCGAATTGTTTGTATTAACCAAAGTGATGACATTGCTAGTATGATTTTTTTTGGATGAGTTTTAATGTTTGCTCAAGGACGACCAAAAGTTTAAGTGTGGGGTGTTGATGTGAGGCTAAAAATACATATTTTTAATCATTATTTGCCTCATATTTATTATTTATATTTGTCCTTTTTGAGCATTAATTTTATAAATTGTGCTAAATAATGTATTTTATTTGTAGGAGTAAATTGACGTAAAGTTGAAGAAGTTTGGAGCTTAAACGAATTAAAGATGGAAGGTTGAAGAAGGAAATCAAGCAGGCAGCTTAATGAATTAAATTTAATATAATATTATATAAAATATAAAGTTGCAGCGTTCTAATTGAAAAAAGAATATGCTACCACGTGGCAGTGAAGGCATCTCCAAGACTCCAACTATTGAAGGCGGCGGAAGTCTAAGGCGGTTACTGTTCATGCGTAAAACGTAGGAATTCAATTCTGTTTGAGTTTTAATTTCTTAATTTGTGTTGAACTCAATTATTTTATTTTAGGGTTCCTACATCTATAAATAGTGAATAGAAATAATTATTAGAAGAAAGGGGGCCAAGAACCAAGATACAAGACACAATATAAATTTTCTTCTAGCTTAGGAACTTTGGAAGAGCTGCCGTGGAGGCCAGAGAATTGTGGTTTATTCTTTCTTCTCCTTTATTATTTATTTGTATTCGTGATTAATAAAAGATAGTTTAGCTATTGTTTGATTAATACAAGCATATTTATTTTAATAAATTTTGATTGTGTTTTTGAAATAATGAGTAGCTAACTTTCATAACTAGGGTTGTGGGAACCATGAGCGATTAACAAAGTATGAATAGTAAATAAGCAATTCTTGACTAGTATTTTGCATGCATTGATAATTCTTTCGTTTAGAAGTCTTTTTAACGGTGGCCAACATTAGAACTCGCCTTGTTACTACTTGCCGGACCAAGGAGGTAATTAACAAGAAAAGAATTATCAACATAGATTTAGTGTGATACTATCTAATAGGCTAGTGTCGATTGGTGCGAAGTAATAACTAAGCCAAACATCGATTATGATGTCTAATATGAGGTAAAGGTAAGGGTTAGTAAATTATACACACGTAGCCGGACCAAAGTGCTAGGTGAAATTCTCTAGATGCCGGACCAAGGATTTAGAAATACCTAACTTAGCACTTTGCATGTAATACACTAGAAAAAGATTATTATTATTAGGATTACTGTGTTATGAGCTTATGGGGAACACATTCCTAGTTACTTTTAATAATCTGAATATAAATAAATACTTAGTTCAAAGCTATCTTTTTATTATTTGTTTATTTTATTTCAATTTAAATCCCCCATTTTTATAACAACTATCGAGTTAAATATTTACTATTTACAATACTCTTCCATATTCTCTGTGGGATCGACCCCGACTCATAGTTGGGTAAATATATTGCATACGATCGTTTATATTTCTTTTCAAGAAGTATATTTGAACGTTATCAGTGATTTGCTAAGTTTTCTACTGCTATTTTAAGGTTTGTCTTTACACAATCCAAGGCTAACACTTCTTTATTTTTATATCGACGAGGAAATTCTTTTGCAGTTATTCTTGTATCTGTAGATGATGTGATTGTTGCCACCAATGATTCATTCAATTTGAAAGCTTTAAAGGGCTACTTAGCATCCTGGTTTCCTATAAAGGATTTGGGTCCTCTAAAGTATTTTCTTGGTCTAGAAGTTGCTCGCAGTTCAGAAGGAATAGTTCTTTCACAGCGAAAATACACGCTGGATATTTTAAAAGAAACGGGCATGCTGGGATCTAAACCAATGAAATTTCCCATGGAGCAACATCACTGTTTAGCTTTGGATGAAAGTTCTTCTCTACAGGATCCTGAGCCCTTTCACAGATTGGTTGGGAGGCTAATTTATCTATTCGTTACTAGGCCTGATATTTGTGATTCAGCTCATTTGTTGTCTCAATTCATGTACCAGCTCGACAAAATCATTGGTTAGCTGCCCTCCGAATATTGTATTATTTAAAGCCTGCACCAGGCCAAGGTATTTTCCTTTCAATATCAAGTACTATATCTATAAAAGGATTTTGTGATTCAGATTGGGCAAGTTGTCCACTCACCCGTCGTTCAACCAGTGGGTATATCATATTTCTTGGTCATTCACCTATTTCATGGAAGAGCAAGAAACATGTAACGGGGTCACGTTCTTCTGCTGAAGCAGATTATCGTTCAATGGCAACAACTGCCTATGAGATCTTTTGGATACGCCAATTACTTTCAGACTTACATGTCCCTTGTTTGGATCAAGTTTCTTTATATTGTGATAGTCAAGCCGCGCGTCATATTGCCAACAATCCAGTTTATCATGAACGAACTAAGCATATTGATGTGGATTGTCATTTTGTTCGGGACTGTATTCAACGGTGTTTGTTGGTTTGTCATCACATTTCAACACAACATCAACTTGCTGATGTTTTTACTAAAGCTTTAGGTTCGCACCAGTTTCAAATATTAATTGCCAAGTTGGGCATTCGAGACCTCCACGCTCCAACTTGAGGGGGTGTAATAGCGTATTGGTAGTTAGTTATAGCTATGCATTAGTTTGAATTTTGAATTGAAAAGATCTGGTATACAGTTTGTCTCGTATAGGACTCTTCTAGGTATAGAATTTGTGTCCTTGTAGGAGTTAACCACATCGGTTGTTCCTGTACTTTATATCTATAAAAAGAGCGTCTTGCTCTTTCATTATGAATAAGATCGATACTCTGTTTTACTAATTTATCAATTATGTTTGTTTGTGTTAGTATGCATCCAACTTCACCAGCCCATAAAACTAAACTTAAAATCAAAGATTTTCTATCATAAATCTATTTAACCAGAATTTAAAACCAAATCTAACATCAAAAGAAATATAAGACGAATCTACAACCAAAAGAAAATAGAGGGAAAACGGAAATCTAAGAAATCAAATCAAAATTGAACATCAAAAAAAAATAGAGGGGAAAAGGAAAACCTAAGAAATCAAATCTAGAAATTGAAGATTAAAAGAGAGATATGACAAAGAATAACCTTAAGATTGCCGCAATAGTTGGAGAAGATTGAGAATGAAATATGTGAGAGAAAAATAGTTCTTCTCATGCTTCAAAGGTGGATGCACACATGGATGCTAGACACAACAAAGCAGCTGCTACGTGGAAGATGATAAGCTAGGGTAGCAAACTGGAATGAAAAAAATACCCTTAATAAATTAAAAAAATACCTTAAGCAGACATGTTGATACCCCAATTTTTACTCACTCTTCTACTATGGTAGAATATTCGTTTGGTAGAGTTATAAAAATAATGCAAAATATAGTGTATTAGTAATACTTGCATTAGTAATGCTTGTATTAGTTATGTTTGTATTAGTTATGATTAGATTTTTTTTATGCAATGTTTGGTTTGGTGTACTAAAAATATTATGCATTACATAATTTTTTAGAAAAAATATTTGTTTACAAAAATACCCTCCACAAATATAGTGGAAAGGATGTAAAAAAAGTTTTTGAGGGCAGTTGTCTCTTTAATAATGTTAATGCATGCATTAGAACCCATTGCATTACTAATGCATAGAAATAGATGATATTAGTAATACACTCTTCCATACACAATAGAGTGTATTATTAATACAATCATTAGTTATGCATAGGTTAAAAAGTGTATCAAACAAGATACTAAAAATATATTAAGCTAATGCAAGCATTATTTTCTCCAATACACTCTACCAAACGATATTGTATTCAATTGCTCAATTAAAACATATTATATAATATCCAAATGAAATTTTATGCAAAATTTAAGAGTTTGTGAATGTATTTGGCCTTTCGTGAATACTTCCTCCATTTTAATATATTTGTTTGATTTTAATTTTTAAAAATATAAACTTTGCAATTTTAAAGATACATAAAAGGTATCAAGTGTTCACTTTTTCATGTTGGAGGTCTCAAGTTCAGAATTCCTTATTTTCTAGGTCGAGCTCGTCGCGTCAGACTTGCCTTGTGCGAATCACTTCTCTTATGTGGTTTGTGAGAGCTATTGCATAGGAACAATGTTTTTACTTTTTACCCTGTGCGCACCCAAAAAAAGAATAATTACTGGTTTCCTTGTCCTTGAAAAATGTCTTTTAATTTTATAATTTTAAAATAATATACTTAAAAAATTGAAACTAAAAAAGTATTAAATAAAAGGGAAAATACATAATAACCCCTTGAACTTGGCACGAAAACTTACTTTAGTACTTAAACTACATGAGTGTTTAAATACCCCCTAAGCATCTTTGAAGTGATTAAAACACCCCCTAAGGGATGATGTGGCAGAGAAAGTGAGTGTACTCTCCTAAAAGTGCGTGAAAACAGAGAAAAAAAAACTAAAATTTTAAAGTCCTACACATGGCCTTTTTTTATTGGCCTATATGTAATAAATTATTTAAATAATTTTTTATATATATTAAATCTTTAAAATATGTAAATTTTCTTAATAAGAGGTAAATGAAATTAGTGGGTCCCCTTTTTAATTTCTTTAATTTTTATTTTCTTTTCATTTTGTTGTCTTCCTCAATACACTTCTTTCTCCATTGAAACATCTCCTCCTCCATCTTCATCCCCAACTCTATTCACTATTTTCATTTCACTAGTCTTTTACTAATCCGTAAAATTCAATACCAATGTCATTTTATTGACGTTGATTTCACTCTATATCATTGGTGTCGATTTGACAAATGTAAACTTTCTTAAATTTTGAGTGACCCATTTTGATTTCTTGATCTATTCAAACATTTCTCATAAAATTTATATTTTTTTGGACTAACTTTCTTATGCAATCTTCATTTCTTATTTGAGTTGTCAAGAAAATATTGACTTTCAAAAAAATTCATTCTCCAAGTGGGTAAATTCGTTGGGAGGGTTCAAAGAAGATAACGTGAATATTAGTGAATTTTCTTCTTTAAATGACTTAAAAATTGTTGAATAGTGAAGAAGAAGAAAAGAAAGTATGGAAGGTTGGAATAATGGTGAACAACAAGGAAGAAGAAAGAGAGGTGTGGGGTGTGCATTTATAAATTAATTAATTGATATAATTAATTTTCAAAAGTATTTAAGAAAAAATAATGAATAAGTAAAAAAGAAATAAAAATTAATGGCATGATACCTACATGGTTATGATGTGACGCTTACTAGGTTATGATGTGGCGGGTGAGAGTGGTGTTATAGTTTCATGATGGAAAAAAAAATCACTTCAAAAATATTAAGGGGGTATTTAAACGCCCGTATAATTTAAGTATTAAAGTAAGTTATTCGATCAAGTTCAGATTTTTTTTTTAATGTATTTTCCCTAAATAAAATAAAATATACGATTGAATTACATATTCCAGATATCAGTGCATGAGCGGCGCGCGAATTTCCAAGCTAGGGTTCTTTTTCTTCACCTTGTGTTCTTCATATATATTCCCAGAGTTGTACAAACACAACTGAAAATCAAGCGAAATTTCAATCAGGTTAAACGATTTATACTTCTTGTAAAAAATCTTCAGTTGAATCCCCTGTTTCCAAGTTACAATATTTTTTTCTTTCTTTCTATTTGCAGAATAACTGAATTTTGAAGAAAAGGGGTTGCTGTTAATTAATTGTATCATGGAAGCTTGTTGCGGAGCTGGAGTTATGAGTTCTCTTCAGCAGCCTCTTTGGGTTAAAGGGTCAGCTTTTCCTTCAAAAGGGGTTGCTGGTATTAATGTAAATTCGAGTCGGGTAAAGTTATGCTCTGTCAAGCCCTGCAGAGCAACTCCAACTGAATGGAGCTTGATTACGGAAAGGCCTACTTCTTCTTCTCCTGAAGGTAATTTGTAAATTTTGTTGTTTTGTTCTAAATAGTATATGCATATGAAAAATGTTCTTTAGAACTATTTTGGATGTATAAAAATCTGTTTTTTATTGGTGGAGGAGGGTTTTTTTCGGTTTGGTCAGATTCTCCTTTAGTACAAATGGTGCTTGATGGATCCCTGATTATGTTTTTTATGAAGAGTCCCAGGATAGTTATCATTAGTCGGTTTGGTTTTGTTTTATGTATATCGGTTTTCGGTTTGAAATACACTAAACCAATAACCAAACCAATAAAAAAAATTTTTTTTTATCTGTTTTCAGTTTATCAGTTTTTTGATTCTTAATTGTTCGGTTTTCGATTTAACCAATAAAAAATGCTCATAAAACAAATATATGACTTCTTCATACTCTAATGTAACTAACTTTAGAGAAGGCTCATTAAACAGAAACAATAGTAACTTACATGAAAGTGTTCTTATTCTCATAAAATAGAAACGATAGGTTTTGACATTTTGTATAATGTGAAGTTTTGAATTCAAAGTTAATGTGAAGTGTGAATTGAAGTGTAAGGCACTAATATTTAATTTAATATTTATATAGGGGTAAAATAGTAAATTATTACAATCTTAATGGGTTATCGATTTACCCAATAACCCAATATTAAATGTAATTTTCTGTACTCCTGATATGAAATGTCGTTGATTTGATGATGTGTGAATGGGTACTCTTGAACGTTATTTTGATATCCAATTCAATACACCAATTGCCTTATGGGATGAACTTGTTAGCTCATGTAAAGCTGGAATGTGTTATTTGGAGGACCTCAGTTTTCTGAAATGAGGGGATTGAAAGTGTCGTTTCTTGCTTACCAACAACAGATATGAAGAGTCATCCACCTTGTTATATCAGCTCCTTGGAACCAATGCAGAGACTATAATTGATGTCAGAACTGATTTTCATTGAGCATTTTAGTTTGTTTTTCATTTCCCCGCGGGGATATAAAAACTAATAGGTACGGAATTCAATTCTGATGGACGAGGAATGTGAAAACTAACTGGGACTAAATCCATTTCTGGTGGTTACATATCCCTCATAAGTGTGTATGATGATGATATATACTTTTTAGACTTTCTTCATTTACTCATTGGTGTCAGCTGCATTCTCTAGGTGCTGGGAGCAGCTTTGAAGACTATGGGTTGCATGAAGCTGACCCTGATGTTCGTGCTATTATTGACAAAGAGAAGCAACGTCAATTTAGGAGCTTAGAACTTATTGCCTCTGAGAATTTCACATCTCGAGCAGTGATGGAAGCAGTTGGTTCTTGCCTTACCAACAAATATTCTGAAGGGCTTCCAGGCAAAAGGTGAAGATATTGATCATAGATTTTTCTTCCCTACAGAAAATGTGTCTTCTTTTATATAGCTTGTTAATGACAATTTTCTAGTTCTTAATTGTATCAGATATTATGGTGGGAATGAATACATCGATGAGTTGGAAACTCTCTGTCAAGAAAGAGCATTGTCTGCCTTTAGCTTAGATGGAAAACAATGGGGTGTGAACGTTCAACCATTATCTGGTTCTCCGGCAAATTTTGCAGTTTACACAGCGGTTCTTAATCCACATGACCGGATTATGGTTAGTTGTAACTAGTAAGCAGTTTTCTTATTATTGGTCTTTTAGTAGTTGCATGGACTGACATTTATATTGTGTGATTTGTACCTTAGGGATTGGACTTACCTCATGGTGGCCACTTGTCCCATGGATTTATGACTCCAAAAAGACGAGTTTCAGGCACCTCAATTTACTTCGAATCCATGCCTTATCGACTTGATGAATCTACAGGTAACAACAGTGGACCACTTTAACATGTTGCATTTGGATTGTTAATAGAATTATCAGCTGATTGGAAGTCTGTTTTAATTCTAAACAGGTATTCTCGATTATGAAATGCTGGAGAAAACAGCGAATCTTTTTCGCCCAAAGCTTATTATTGCTGGTGCTAGTGCATATCCGCGTGATTTTGATTATCCTCGTCTGAGAAAGGTACAATTATATAATAATTGGATCTCTACGTTGTTCTTCTTGCTGTTCTGTGTGTTTGGGATCTAATATTATGTTTCTGGTATATCCTGGTAGATAGCAGATGCTGTTGGAGCTTTCCTAATGATGGATATGGCTCATATCAGTGGGCTTGTAGCTGCCTCTGTACTTGCTAATCCATTTGAATACTGTGACATTGTTACTACTACTACTCACAAGGTACTGTAATTTGTTGCCAAGCTAATAGTTTTGTTCTCAGCATATCCCTCCCTTCCCCGCTCCTTAAAAGAAAGCTAAACAGTTATATCAATTATATTTTCGTTGCACTTCTCTATCTCTCCAATGCGCTTCTGCTGTTAGATCTCCAAAAATGTATCAAGTCTCATTTTCCTTAGCAATTCTTAAAAGTAAGATATAAGAGAGTAGGCTGGATTTAAGGATATACAGAAGATGGAGGAACTTTGGGAAGGCTACTAACTCCATCTTTAAACTCAAATATTTTAGTAGTTACCGAGTAATATTATGTTATATCTGATTAACTATGGCCTAACTTTGACTTGTCTGTTCAGTCTCTTAGAGGTCCTAGAGGTGGAATGATCTTCTTCAAAAAAGATCCAGTTCTGGGAATGGATCTGGAATCCGCCATAAACAATGCTGTTTTTCCTGGTTTGCAGGTCAGTTCATTTTGCTTTTGACTATCCATTTTTCTCCTTTTGTTTTATGAAATATGTTCCTTGATTGCTAGTATCTTACCAAAGAAAGGACAATGTTCCCTTTTGGACTCTATATTAGTATATGATCTAGATTCCTTGAATTGATCTATCAATATAATTGTTTTTCTTTGAAGGGTGGTCCTCATAATCACACAATTGGAGGACTAGCTGTATGCTTGAAGCATGCCAAATCACCTGAATTTAAGGTTTATCAGAACCAGGTAAGATTTTTGGCTTCTTTACCTCAACACAGGCTCTATCTGTTGGAATTTGACTTCATTTAATATTTATCTTGTAGGTGGTTGCCAACTGTAGAGCACTTGCAAGCCGATTAATGGAATTAGGCTACAAGCTGGTCTCAGGAGGGAGTGACAATCATTTGGTTCTTGTGGATTTGAGACCCATGGTGAGTTTTCTCAATTATGCCTTCTGTTTCCCTTCTATTGTGTAACTGGGATGGACTTATATTTTGTAGGTAAACAAAAACAAATTATATTCACAACAACAACAATCTTGCCTACCCTTTCACTGTTTGATGACAACGATCTATAGATATACTAGTTTGTTTAAAGTAAATTTTCAAAAGAAATAAAAGATGGCTATAATTAATCTGTGTAATGCTGGCTGTAAGCACCAGGATCCAGCATAGGTTAACCGTGTTCATTTGTCAATTAGGGAATTGATGGTGCTAGAGTGGAGAAAATACTCGACATAGCATCAATTACTCTCAATAAGAATTCAGTGCCTGGTGAGTGAAGCTTTTATGCAGTTTGTCATTTTTTTCAAAGTTCTTTTTTCATTTACACTGTCAAAATCAAAATTGTAGGTGATAAAAGTGCACTAGTACCGGGTGGCATCCGCATAGGCTCACCAGCCATGACCACTCGAGGTTTTACAGAGAAGGAATTTGTAGCAGTTGCAGATTTCATTCACGAGGGTGTGCAAATTACCCTTGAAGCCAAAAAGTCCGTCTCTACTACCAAACTCCAAGATTTCATGAAGGTTGTTACATCCCCAGATTTTAATTTGATGGATAAGGTGTTGGACTTGCAAAAAAGAGTCGAAGCTTTGACGTCCCAGTACCCTTTGCCTGGTTTATGAAATGAAGGCCAAATTGCCTGATGAATGATAGTTACATACAAGCTGCCCTTTCCTCCTACCGAATTTTGCAATGTGTTGTTTAGAATGTTTTAGCATGCATGGATACTTGAAGATCATCTATGTTTCTTCTCCTGGGAAATGTAGCAGATTCATAATCCATGGCTGTTGCAAAAACAATTGAATCAAATTTGAAAACTATATAATGGAAATTGTAGTTTATGTCATGTCAATCTGTTGGAATTTGAGGATCTAAAATCCTACATATGTGATTTCACCGTAAATATGTCAGGGGTGTCCTATTTCTGTTGCCTTATTTAAGTATTATTATCCCTCATAAGCTTTTCTTTTTTAACAAATATCCAAATATTAGTGAACTTCAGACAAAAGCATATGCTTGTTTTTTTGCTTATGCATTTAGACATGTATAAAATCTTAGTAGGCGTGTTTGGACATGCGACTTCATATTGCAATATAAAATGTGATGAAATCAACGTTTTGACATGTGATTTTACGCTAATTTCATTTCATTTTAAGCATGTGTTTCACTTGTGTATTATGAGTTGCATGCGTTTCATTGTATATGATGAAACTCATACATACTTTAAAAAATAAAAATAGTGTTGAATGAGCTAATTAGATTTTTTTTTTTTTTGTTGTTTTTATAAATATTTGTTCGATATGATGCATGGAGTTATTTTTTTTTTCTAATTCGAGTTAATTTGGAGTAAGTTTGAATTAATTTGGCATAACAAATCTAGACACACATGTTTGAGATTTAAGACAACTTTTATATGTATTTCAAGTGCAAAATTTTAACCTCAGTTAGTTAAATATCGACCCCAAAAATGAATATTTGTGCACTTTTGTTAATTTGACTAGGGTTATCAAAACGATTCCCGCAACAAATGATCGGCTTAATTCGATTTTTATGGGTTAAGTTTAAAATAATTCAAAGAAAAAATTAACGAGAGTGCCCATTGTGCCATCTAACTAACTCTTTTAACCTAACTATCAATTTATTACCTAATTTGGCACAAGCGTCTATTAAATTAGTGATAGCAGTGACCACTTTCCCTTTTATTTAATGTGCGGTCACGCAATTAGACCTTGGCATTGTATATTACTTCCATCATTTCTTATCGATTGTCATGTATACTAAAAATGTTTATTCCAAAGTACTCTAGTTGTCAATTTAAATAATTAATAGAAAATTAATTATTTTTTTTCAAATTTTATCATTAACATTAATTATTCTAGAGTTAAGATGCACATATATAGATAACTATTAAAGAATTAATAATAGATATATTAATATTGGTCAAACAACCCTCCTTGTTAATTTTTTCTTAAGGATTGTGCTAAATATTATCATGACAGCTAAAAGGGAACGGAGAAAATATCATATTGCATTGCTTTGTGTTTCTCCCATTTGTCTTCCTTACTTGATGTTGTTGTATTTATATATCTGTTCTTCTCTTTTTTTCAGAGTTAGTAAAAATTCAAGTTATTAATTTAGTGATGTTTATTTCATATTTTTTGTGATAAAATTATTAATTTTTTGTTCGATCGACCAATAACACCTATTGGATATACACATGATGCAAATAATAGCACTAGCAACCCCTATCAATTCTCTATCAAAGGCAATATACTTTAGGAGCTTGATGATCTACTTGCCATTCAAAATGAGTCAAATTTTCTTTAATCTTGGCCAATTCAAGTTGATCCAAGGCTCTTTCGATCTCGGACCGATCCCCTAGCTCTTCTTCAGCCGCGAAACGGACATAAAAGATGAATAATGAAAGATGAGGAAGAGTATACTCTGTAGTGAGATAGCAGTTCTCCTAATCGACTACTTATTATGATAATGAACATTCCAATTAAAAACGAAAAAACGACTCTCTAGGCGGTTACCTTTTTTTTTTCTTCATATTCATAATCAGATGGGCCACCCCAAACCTGGAGCTGACATTTAAATTGAAAATCAACATCGGATCCCCGCGACTGAAGCGGAAGATCACAAAATGCAACTTATTTCAGACAATCTTGTAGTGTTGAACAATAATAACAAGTCTTTATAAACTCTTGTATGGGTGACATTCAGTCTTGAGTAGCAATCCCTATCAATTCTCTATCAAAGGCAATATACTTTAGAAGTTTGGTGATCTACTTGCCATTCAAAAAGAGTCAGATTTTCTCTTTCTCTATTTGTTCCATACTTATTATTTCAGACAATCGTATAGTGTTGAACATTTATAATAAGTCTTTATAAATTCTTATATGGGTGACATTCAGTCTTAGTATATTTTTATCTTCTTACACTTTTATTAATATAACACACAAAACTTTCAAATTTTAAATCCGTTTCTAATTAAAATGGAATGACTACTACATTAATAGCTCAATTGTTGTAAATAAAATAACTAAAAAATTTGAATAAAACTTTGATTGTTGGGGGGGAGGGGGCTTAGAAATTGAGGAAGACAGTCAAAAGTTCAAATAGGATATTCTCTCCGTCCAATAATAGTTATCCATTACACTAAAAATAATTATTCAATAATACTTATTCAGTTTAGAAAATTAAGAGATAATTTACCTTTTGTGTCTATTTTACCATTGTTATTATACTATTTATCATCTAATATAGTTTTCAAAAAATTAAATTTAATAAAATCAAATAATAAAATAATAATATTACTCTTATTATTTATTATTTCTTAAGAAATGTGCTAAGTCACTGATGAACAACTATTATTGGACAAAAGAGTATTATATAAGTACATGTGAGGTGTCTAACTGCTCACATGATTAGTTCAGATACCTTGCCAATCATTTCTACTAACTTCTGATATTATACGATTTATTATTATATTAAAAACTAATATACATAGGTAATGCAAGACTACCAATATATCATTTGAGACTATAAAATTGACAAACAAAAGTATGCATTTTAATTCTAAATTTTACACAAATATCCAAATGGTAATCAAAAACTACATAGCTAATGCCAAATTTTATGCCAAGAGTGTACCGCAAGATACTCACACCGTCCCATATTTATTGATCATCTTATTAAAATTAATTATTCACCTTATTAAATCAAGAAAACATTAATTAAAATTTCTTTATATTACCCTTACAACTAATCCATTTTGAAAATGTTATCTTCCTAATTATAATTTCTTAATTTGCGAAAAGAAAATGATCAACTAATATAAAACGGGAGAGTAATTTAATAGCCCCCAAAAGAGAAAAAGAAAAAGAAAGAGTCGGGGTTGGCGGTTTCGTTCGAAGGAAGAAAAATGGTGTTAGGTGAGTTGCTCCATCACTAGCTATGAACACGTCTTCGTTATTCCTCTCCCTTTGACTCTGCTCTTTTTTTATACATCCAATTAGCTTCCATAAACCCTACATTTCTTTGACTCTTCTCAATATTTTACTTTATTAGCCAACCCCTTTATTTTTCTCACAAAAAATTCCCACAAACTATACATTTTTCTCCATTTAATAGTATTTTTTTTTTCTTTCAGACCCATAAAAAACTAGACTGAGATCTCTTTTTGGAAAATTTTGATACAAGAAAATCATCAAATAGTAGATTATGGAAACAGGGACGATCTCTCGACTTCTTCAACCCACTAAGGTTTCAAGTTCTGGTTTTGCCAATTTCACTTCTAACTCCTCTATGTAAGCTTTTATGGGTTTTCATTTTCTTGGAAATTCCTTTCTTTTTTCATTTGGGTTGCTCTTAAATTCTGTTATTGTCAATTATATGTTTTTATAAGGATGCAGCCGTTTTTTCTTTGTTGTAACGTTTGATTTGATCAATTATATGACTAACTGTTTGAAAAGTTAGAATCTTGCTGAAATGTTTCGGATGCTTTGGGTTTGGTAGGAGAATGGGGTCATGTGGTAGCTTATAATATGGGGAAAATGTTTTGTTTACAAATTTTAGGAAGTTATTCTTTACATATATATAACTTTGTAATGACAATCTAATAGAGGGAGTGTATCAAGTATGATGACTCGATATACTCTCTTGTGAGGGGAAAAGAACCTTTTTAATGATGGGATAGACATAGATTTTTCATTTCCCTGCTAATTTGAATGCCAAAATGGAGTGCTGAACCTGAATTTTTGTCCTAGCAGATGCTGCTCGCAGAAAAGGTTAATGCCTGCTTGCCATTCCTCACATGGTGGGCGAGAAATGAATTCTGATGAGCGAGAGATTACAGTTTTATCTTCTGAACCCACTCTTAAAAAAAGCAGTGTAGTTGGGGGATTGTCTTTACATCGCCCAGTGCACAAGAGAGATGTAGTTGGCAAGACGTTCTGCTCTGTTGGATTGTCTACGTATCCGGGGAGCATCATTGAGTCTTCTTCACAGACAGTTGAAGAAAAGATCGGAGTGCTACTTTTGAATCTTGGAGGACCAGACACGCTTCATGATGTCCAGCCTTTTCTGTTCAACTTATTTGCTGATCCTGTATGCTAACAATCAGTCTAACTCCTTTTATTATTCCTAAGCTGAAGATTTTGAATAATTTAGTTTCATTGTTTGTGTTTATGCTAATGGTATGAATCTCGCGTGGCAGGATATTATACGTCTCCCCAGATTGTTCCGATTTCTCCAGCGCCCATTGGCACAACTTATATCTGTTCTCCGAGCTCCGAAAAGTAAGGAAGGATATGCTGCAATTGGAGGTGGTTCTCCTTTACGAAAAATAACAGATGAGCAGGTACAGAAAAACCTCTGTTTATTTACGTGCTCTGTGTTAACAAGTTCTTTTTATTTCATTTTGCTGATGTCATTTTCAACTTGTTAACCCTCTTTAAGTTCATCATTACAGGCTAGTGCACTAAAAATGGCACTGGAAACAAAGGAAGTCCTGGCTAATGTCTATGTTGCGATGCGGTACTGGCACCCATTCACCGAGGAAGCTGTTCACCAGGTAAGCTCAAAATGCATCCTTGCTCCTTCCAGTTGACATTTTCTTGTCTTGATCTATTCTTTGATCTTGTCTGTGTCTTCTCTCATGTGCTTACGATAATCTCAACAAGTCATCTGAACTTTAGTTTCATTTATACTTTTCAAATAAATGTAATTTGTTTTGAGAGCTCGAACACGGGCACAATTCACAGAAGTACTAACTAACAAGCACAAATTATAAATCTTACTACTAAAATAAGAATAAAGAATCACTAAAAAATAGAATAATTCTGTAAGGTAGAATAAAAAATGGTAGAACCATAAGATCCTACACATCTTACAACTACTTTGGCAGTGTTTCTTGATTTCTGTCATTTTGTGACCTTATGACATAAAATATGTTTTCTGTAGCACATATTCTACAAATCCCGGCTTGTATTTTACAGTATAATGAGTATAAATAATGGTATACCATATGCTTTTTCATTCTATATAAATGTTTATATATAACTTGTATTACATGGTCGCTGCAATTGTTCTATGTCCTGAGTTGCATTGTCATATTTAGACTTTGAGCTTAACATAGAAAATGGAGTTTAGCTCATCTTTACTATTCTTGCAGTTCTACAGGTATATATACATAATATCTTCTCTTTTTTTCCCTTTTCCGTTTCTTTCAAGGTTCTTATGATTTTACACTTTCTTACCCTAAAGCAATATCATCTAGGATCTTGATTGTAGAAATCTTCTTTTATACTAGTAGCTTTAGAAAAACTTTCTGTTGGGGAAAGTAGAAGATGAATAATAATGGATTAAGTTAGCAACAATAATAACAGATGGTTTTTCTACTTAATGGATCATGAGATATCTAATTTATTTGTATCTTCGTCTCCCTGCCCAAAAATGAATAAACGAAAGGAGAAAAGAAATAAAGAAGAAGAAAGACGCCTGCCACTCACTCCTCCCTTCATATAGTTTTAGGGAAGATATTGGGCTAAAGGTTTCTGTGTTCTTTGTGTTATCTCCTCCTCTCCTCTCTCGTCCTCCTCCTCCGCAGAAAATCTTCCGTTTTTTGTTAATCCCAACAGTAATTGAACTGGACTGGACTTCATATCTAGCTTAAATAAGTGCCTAGTCAAATATCTTCTTTGGACTTGATTTGTTCACAGCCATGCATGTGAAAAATGTCTAAACCTAGAAAAAATATCTTACATGAAATAGAAGAATAAGATATCTGTTACTGAACCCTATGTTTAACAAGAGTTAAGCCTCAATCCCGAGCTAGTGGGGATTATATGAATCCTCAGTACCCATTTCATTCCTATTTAGCTCCATTTCCAATCTTCAATATATTAGGGTCTCTAAGCCGTGAATTTTACTAGATTTTCTATTGACGTATACAATCCCTGACAAGATCAAAAGGACTCTTAGATAATTGGAGACATACCAAGTAGACTAGCCTTAATCTCAACTAGAGTGGTACTGCTAAGGAATCTTTTTCTTTCACTGTGCTCTATCTTTCTCTAAGTTGCATGGATTCTGGGAGATCGTTGGTATTTTGAGACAGCTTCCTATTATTCAGTATGTTTTTTCACACCTAGAACCCATTGCATCGGAAGGTCTACTTAGGACATGACCAAAGCATTTCAAGCCAACTCTCATTTTTATCAGGATGTGCACGTTTTATTGAGAAGTAAGGAACTATCCAACTAAAAGAATTGTTTGATAGTTTTTCAAATTTTGTTGGCTCCTTAGTTTTAGCATAATTGTACTTGAGCCAGCAGACCAACTGTTTTTGCTTCTACTTTTGTAACTAATTTGCATCTTCTTGATGCCTTCAATGGAACATTTACTTCATCAAAAAAAAAAAAAGAATTGTTTGATAAGTACTGCTCATCATTTTACTGATAAAAAAGAAATTACTACTCAACTAAAAAAACGTTTGATAAGTACTACTGAACTAAAATTGGAGGACTAGAAAGCTTTTTACAAGCAAAATCTGGATCGAAGTAGTAAAATGTGAGGAACTCTCCTAAAGAACCTCTTTTCAGCTTGCAATATGTTAAAATATCGCTTCTTATTTTTGTTTTTTGGGTTTTCAAGTCTGGATAATGTCCGTCTTAGTCCACGACTAGAATGTTTCACATTATAAACTAACTTGTCTGTCTATGTCCATTTATGAGGAGCTAACGTTTAATTCTGGCATTTGTTTAAATCAATTATGCTAAGAACATTCAATGATCTATACACCTCAAAAAACAAAAGTGATCTATACTATTGTTTACTAATTTTTTGATTGGTAAATAAATCCTTTTTGTTGAAGCCTGGCCAAGAGTAATTCACATTTTGAAGATAATCATGTCCATTTTCATTTGTAAGAAGCGAAATTGATAGTTTTAGCAATTATGTGTTGTGTTCTGATTACATTGTTTGGCAATATTACCTGAAGAAAATTCATTATGCTTTTTTTTCATTTAATTTATCTGGATGTGATAGTTTTGGCTTCTGGTTAGCAAAGTCTTGTTAATGTGCTCTGTTTTCTTAGCAAGCTTGTAGTGCAACCTCACTGCTTTTATGTATAGATATAATCAAATAGTTATATGCTGATACTTTTGATAAAAAGATTTATGTGTTGAAATTCTTGGGTGGAACATGTTTTGCTACATCTACTTGATCCCAGCCAGCAGTTATCCTTTCGAGGACACCCAAATGAATGGTTGGGATTGAATGGACCTAAGAATCACTCATCTCCTGTGAGCTGGAAATTTCGTAGGTCTTAAGTTTGATCTAAATTTGAGTTCCCTGTTATGGTGCAGATAAAAAGAGATGGGATTACAAAGCTTGTTGTACTGCCTTTATATCCTCAATACTCTATCTCTACAACTGGTTCAAGTGTCCGTGCCCTTCAGAATATTTTCAAGTAACTCTCTTTTTCTTTTCAATTTGGTTACTGCATGTATGGAGTGTCATGTTCTTAAATTGAAGTGTATGCATATACTTTTTCCTGTCTCTACTCAATATCTTAACTTTTTGTGTACTCCCAGAGAAGACTCTTATCTGTCCAGACTGCCAGTTGCTGTCATTGAATCCTGGTACCAACGACAAGGTTACATCAAGTCCATGGCAAACTTGATTGAGCAGGAGTTGCATACTTTCACTAAGCCTGAGGAGGTAGCATATCTTTTTTTTTATTATTTGTGTGGCCTTAGTTTCTGATCATCATGGTTATGCTTTTAGTTTGGTGATGAACCTTTCTTTATTTTCACTGGGACTTATTGACTATTCCAACTGAATTCTAAGAGGGATGTATTTTTAGGTCATGATTTTCTTTAGTGCCCATGGAGTGCCAGTTAGTTATGTTGAAAATGCTGGTGATCCATATAGAGATCAGATGGAGGAGTGCATTTTCTTGATAATGAAAGAGCTGAAAGCTAGAAGAATCAACAATGATCATACCTTGGCTTACCAGGTTTGTCCTAAAGCTTAAGTCCTCCAGATCACTTCTTGAGTTACCCGTAGTTCTTGACATTCTGCAATACCACGTACATTCAGCTCTTCCCAATGGCTCCCTCTAAGTAATTTATTATAGATGGGGAATAAACGTAGTTTTCCATGCTGCAATGACTCAAAGTTCAGTTTAGCCAAACTCAATGAGCTTATACGGATCAGTCTTCATGTCAAAGTGGAACTGTTCCATATTTTTCTCCTCTTTTTTCTTCCTTTTCTTAAAAATCAGTTTTTTTTTTTTTTGAGGAGGATTGTTGGGGGTTGAGACAGAATATGACTCCCCTTTTCCCCATTTCACCTCTATTTTTGTCTGTTTCATAAAATATGATGTCTTCCCTAAAATTGTAAAAGTTCATCCCTCAACAATTCAGATTAATATGGATTTTACTCGTATTATTTCAAATTTGACGTGACATTTTTTTTACCAACTTTATACTTTTTTACATTTCAGATTTTCCTAACTCTTCTTCTCCAAACTCGGTTTAATAATCCTTTATAATATTTTACTCTTATACTATGTAAAATGAAGAAAAGCAATTTCATTAATGTGGGGAAGTTCCTGTATACAAGAAATATACCAAAAACTAAATATAGTGGGATGAAGGTACTTTTCCCTTGTGGTGAATTAATTCAGTATCATCCTTTTGCATTTCAGAGCCGAGTTGGTCCTGTACAATGGTTGAAACCATACACTGATGAAGTTCTTGTGGAGCTTGGACAGAAAGGTGTAAAGTCTCTGTTGGCTGTTCCAGTAAGGTATGCATTCTAGCACCTGAAACTTATCTTCTCAATGAATTATGGTGTCATGGGATCAAAACTAAGTGCTATCAATTTGTTGGTCGATTTTTTCTTAGATTGATGACCTCTTTTAGACATTCTATGGGCTGTCATGCAAATTTAACATGGATACATTTTGTTGAAAACTATTTCAAGTCTACTATGGTTTCTCTAGCCAGATCTGATTTGCTGGAGAAGGTAACAGGAAGACCACATGACTCATGGGTCCTATTGCTCCAAATTGATAACTTGAATTTATAGAAAGGATTGTCACTTATGGATGCTAATCTCTTGTGCATGAGAGGTTGGAAAATTAATAATTCGACTATTAACCGTGAAAACCTCTTTGATTAGTTGGAAGAAAAAGAAAAGGGGGTGAGATGTTTTACCTCACTTGAAGTGTCTTGAAATTCTTCAGTTAGTGGTATTATCCTAATGGTTTTAAGTCTCCTGCATATTCATAAAACTGATGTGGGAATTTGGAGCGACAATAGCCAACTGTCTCTGAGATATGTTTTTAGTTGTGGGATTTAGTAAGGGACAATGCTTTTGTTGACTTGGTAGCAAGTGCTTCTCATATGAATGTTTGTTGGCTTACTTTTTACTTGTCTGCAAAATAACACAATCTCTTGCTTTATTCTTGATATCTCACCTAATGTATCCATGCTATTGGAATTTCAGCTTTGTGAGCGAGCATATAGAGACTCTTGAAGAGATTGATATGGAATACAAGGAGTTAGCACTTGAATCGGGAATTGAAAATTGGGGTCGTGTTCCTGCTCTGAATTGCACCTCCTCTTTCATAACTGATCTGGCAGATGCAGTTATTGAAGCATTGCCTTCGACAATGGCAATGTCAACGTCCACTGGTACAGAGGAAGAAGTTGATAATGATCCCATGCAATATTTTTTGAAAATGCTTTTCGGATCACTCTTAGCATTTGTTTTTCTGTTTTCACCAAAGATGGTATCGGCTTTTAAGAAGAACATACTTTAGGGAGGACAGAGATCCTTTACAGAAATAGTACAGAGATCAAGAAGCAATCTGTGATGCCACCTGAAAGATTTTTGATTTTATAAACAATTTACAAGTGTTGTTTCTCTTAGTTAGGTATCACTTTTATTAGAGAGACTTGATTCAACAGTTGTGAAGTGCCAGTATTCTGTTTCTGGGGCAGCACCAGTGCATAGAAAGATAACAAATCAGAGATGCAACAATCTTTGTGGCTTCAGTTTTAGACTCTATACAAATATCATCTATTTTTGTAAATCTACGAATTATTTTCTATTATACAATAGATTTCTCTTGATTAAGCATTTGTAGAAACAGCAAGGACAAATTAAGTGCATCTTGATGAGATACTTCTAATAGTTCATACGTGAAAACAATATAGAGAGAAATGCAAGGTAAGCTTAATGTGGTCTAGCCTTTCTTAGATCCACACTTGTGAATCTAACAAATATTATGGAAATAAATCGACTTCAAGGCAGATGAATCTTGCATCAGATATGCTTTACAATAAACAAAGCAAACTAGACGTTCCATTAAAATAAATTGAAAATGTCATAAACCAAAGTTAACTATCCAAAAAATCTCAATTAGGTCCTTGGATTCTTGGTGAAAACTCATGAACACAGTTTGAACACCCTCAATCCAAATCTTTACACTTTTATCCTTTAGAAACACTCAAATCACGAGAGAGGTGGTAAGAAAACCTGGCGTGCAATTTCCTCATCCGTCAACCCAAACAATTTGGCAATATCATTCTCAGGATACAAACTCAAGTTCAATATCCAAGAAACTTTTCTTTTCAATTGAACAGCGTAAACACATCAGTCATCGTGCTATTTGGTACGTATAACGCTGATGGTCTTTCAAAGGATGAACAGGAACAGAAAAAAAAAAAAAAAACCAAAAGCAAACACTGGGAGAAAGATTCACTCACCAGTACCTGAAATTCATTGTCCGGCCAATTCAGATTCATGCCGGAAAAAGAGAGGCAAAATGCTCCCTCCCAAAAGATTATCCATGTCAAAAGCTCAATCTGAGACCTTTAGTTGAAGGAAGAGTGATCCTTGCATCGCAACACACCCCTTGTAGGTATAAGAATGTTATAGTGATAATGTTATCTTCAGGGATTTAATTATGTAACAAGAAACAGAAATCATGAAAACAATATGCTCAAAGCTGCTTTATTGAAGCAAACATATGGCTCCTAACTCATCCTCTACGTAAATTGTACTTGCCAAACATCAAAATTTGAAAATCTGTATCTCGTTGGTATGTGTTATCCCGCACAAGTTAGAGATTGAAGATGATCTTTTATCGACAGTGATACAAGTCATTACTTTGAAACCTAATATTTGGGAGATTTAGACATAATAACCAGTAATCGTGAACCCTCGACCTACAATCTCCCCAGCACAAAACCAAGCAAAACATTCTAGCCCAAAAAGAGCAGCAATGCCAGCATCCTCAATTTTCAGCTCCTGTCTGTGCTTCCACAAGTTCCTGACATCATCAAGTTCCTTCCAGAATGCTTGATAACGTCCAGGAATACTGTCCCAAAAAGAAGAGATATCATTAGTGTATATAAATGGAACAAATTTTCTATCAGGAAAGAAAAAGGAGCATATCTTCTATCTACTCTGACATAATTCAACAATGTGCCAATAATTTATAAAGAGAAGCATAAAACTTTTTGCAACGAATAACTACGACAAATGGAAGCAGAATTACTCTTGCTCTCAGCAAACCAAAAAAATCCTCACAGCAGATACTAATCCAAATTGTCCAGTCCTTTTTTGGGTGATCTGTAATATTCTATTTTCTTGGCAATGAAAATTCCAAAAGATATAGTCCCTCTATCCCGTTTAACAGCATACTTTACATATGGATTAACATGAAATGTTTGGGGCACATAGAAATTCTCAATGCCACTTTCCAGTATAAAAATCATCAAACAAATCAGCATGCCACAGAAAGCAGGACAGTGAGAGCAACAAGATCAAAGAGCAATACTCTATTTGATAACTCGCCTTGCGAAGTCATCAACAATTATGTTGCTTGGATCCTCCAGAGATGCAGTTGTGTGTGTGTTGGATCCTCCAATAGTTATGCATTTTTGGAGGATCCGATAGGGGAGTCACGATTTTTGTGGAGGATCCGAACAACATAGATCAACAACAAATGCAAGCTCGAGCAACTTTTGTGAACAAGGGAACTTAGAGAGGATAGGGTCCCGGAAGTTTTTTCAATAAATAAGTGATTCCTCAAAGACGGATCATTAAGGTTCCTAATGAGATGATAGAACAAGAAAAATACTACAACCACAAGATGATGAGCAGTTTGCAGTCTAAACCCTACAGCCCTAAGGTAACCTAGCTACACCCAACTTATGGATAACATGCATCAAAAACAGTAAGAAGATTGGCCCAACATTTCCTACATCCGTCCATCTTGTCTGCTGATTACCAATTGAATACTTTCAAGTAATGGACAGGTAGGTTGAAGCTAGTGTTTTGGACGGCGAAAGGTGATAAAAGGCGACAAGGGTCTGCCTTGCCACAAGGCGAGGCGAGCGGCGAGGCGCTCGCCTTTTTGAAATGCGATACCAATTAATACCAAAAAGTTAAAATATTTAATTGCATATGTAAATAATCAGATTCTCAATAGCAATAAATAACATATTCGCAAATATTTCAATTCAAACACTGAAAATAGATGGTACATACTAAAAGTCTAGAACTTGAATGAGAAAAAAACAGAACAAAAGTCAAAACAGAGGTAGAAGTGACTCTAAAGTATGAAGAAGAAGAAGGAAAAAGAAACCGAGGAAGATGAAATCTGAAGAAGAAATATGTATTGGTTGGACTTTGGAGTAGCCGGAAAAGTCTGGCCGAACTCGGAAAACCCTAAAAAGTACCTTTTAACTTTTAAAACCCTAAATTGGTTGCATTTTTTTAAGATAATACAAAAGGCGACGCCTTTCCCGCCTTTCTTGTCTCTCGCCTTTTGTCTCCATGGCGTCGCCTTTTGGAGATCGCCTCGCCACAAAGCTAAAAGGCGATGAAGGGTCGCCTTGCCTCGCCTCTCGCCATTGGCGATGAGGCGATCGCCTTTCACAACACTGGACTTGAAGCAATCATCATTTACTATCTACAAAGACTAAAGTATTTGTACATTAAAAGGATAGAAGCGATGAATAACAAACCTAGCTAAGCGAGTATAGAACACTTGTTTCGCCAAATGCTGGCATTTCTCCACAGTAGGTGGCTCTTGAATGTATTGTTTGTTCTGCTCCAACATCTGCTTGTAGTATGCACATCCATTCTTGGTCAAGAACTTTGAAGCTTCAACGGCCTTTGCTTTCACTAACGGCAGTTTTGACGCCATTGTTTCGTAACCTACAAATAACAATGCACTGTGAAAAACATTGTCACAAGTGTTGAACATAGAAGAAAAATATATGAAAGTGTGAAATCTGTTAGGGTTTGGCACAAAGTACAATTCAAAAGATCAAATTAAAGAGAACTATATGAAGAAACAACTATACGGAGAAGAATTAAAATGCATTTCAACTGGAATATATGGAGTAAAAACCATGTCAATAAAGTTCAAACCCATTTTAAGTTCTGACTCAAATGTAAAAACTTATTCGTAATTACTTTTCAGTTTTCATACACTAAATTTCTAATTCTATACACCTAATCACAACACGTTATCGATAATGTTTACAGTTCAGCGATGTCCTCTTCATGATAGAGATAATTTAGTGTCACGGTATCAGCCTGAATCAAATGGCTGTAGCAAGGTCAAGTACACTAGCTTCAAAGCATAAGTCTGCTTCAAGACTCCTATTTACTTTTCTTATTTTTTTGTAACTGAGAAATCCTCGAGGGCCAGTATTTACACAACTCAGAACTCAGTAGATAATGGGTTCCACACATTTTACTATTCATCACTACTCTTTGAAGTAACCGACATCAAAATGGAACATAAATAGTTCATTCTGTTTTCCTCAACATTGGCAATAAGCTTCAGCTAGCTATGTCTGGATTACAGACGAAACCTTTTTTTAATCACGGGCAAGGCATTTAACTATCAAAGACCCAACTCCTAACACATTTTCCTACAACAAGTGATTGATTCACAATTATGAAAACTATAATCACTCTACAAGGACACATTTCATCATTGCACATGGAACAGGTCACAAGTTGCAATTTGTTTGTTTACGCTTTTTAGAATTTCACATAATCTGAATTTTTCATTAAAAATGCAGTCTTTTACCACCCCCACAAACACACAAATATTTCCAAGAAGAGATTCCAACATAAATTGCAATTGAAAGCATATAATAAATCCTCAAGAAGCCCCATTTGAGGATTAACCTAACCCATACAATGAAAAATTGAAGGCCTTCAAATTATTCAGACAACCAAAAATAAAAAAATTAAAAGAAGAGAAGTAGGCATAAGCAGAAAGAGACAGTGAATCACCTCTAAGATCGAAAATGTGATGATTCCTTCAGCTGCAGAGAGAGATAGACAGAGGGTTTTGAAGCTGAATTAGTATATATATTTTTGTATATTAATACATATTTATTTGATCAATAAGCTAAATGTGTAACTTGTCCTTTTCTTTTAAGAAAAAAAATTAAGTAGCTTATAAACTTCTTTTTTTCAGTCTTAATGCTTACAAACTAAAAATAACTTTGGCAAAAATTGGTCGTCTTTAATTTGTACCTTTTCTGCTTAATAGCTACTATTTATTTTGATAAATATTTTATTATTTTATTCTTAATGTCTTTTCTAATTCTCAAAACACTTGCCCAAAAATATAACTTCAAACTCTCCCCATTTTCTAAAATGTTTTCGTCACTGGTTTTTTATTTATTTATTTACCCCTTTTCACTTTTTTGCTTTCTTGGTGACTTGAACGTAGATCATCGGGTTATCATTCGAACAATTCTCTCTTATCTCATTTTTTCATTGTTATTCATCTCAATAAGAGTATTTTTTTTTAATTTGTAATTTCTGTAAATACATTTAAGAACATATGAATCTTATTTATAAATTAAGTTTCTAACCCTTTAACACAAAACATAATTATTTATTAAATAGTTTCAACACATGATGCTTATCATTTATCAACGATGTCAATCACCTAATCTGAATAGACTCCTGTCATTCTAAAACAATAATTTATTACTTCCTTCATCCCATGATATTTGATTGTACACAAAGTAAATTTAAAAAGTCCATAAAATTTTATATGGCTATAAATCATATCTCAAGAACAAAATAAGGAACTTAAAGATATATTATTTTTAAATATAGAGGAATATTATTCCTTTTGGGACAAATTCAAATTAAAAATGTACTAGGTAAACTGAAACAAAAAAGTACAAATTTTGACACTTGGAACACAAATGCATAACTGCTTATTTATAAAAAAATCAGTTTTTTCCCGAAAAATGATTTTCAACACTTGTTAATGCTTATCAACATTTTTAATTAGCTAAGTCGATAGAACAACGAGGAGAAGGGAAGAGAACATTCCTACAAAGAAAGCATCCTTTTAAGAGTTTTTATATTAGAGAGAAGAAAAGAGGTTTGACCAACATGAACATATAAGTAACTCGAGACAAACAAACTTCAACTGAAGTTTCAGACTCTCTTAATACACCAGAAACCTAAACATAATACCCAAGTAAAGCATAACAAAATATGGAAACAATCTTTATATAAAGGAGCTAGCTATCACTTAATCCTTCCAAGTAGCATCCATTAACTCTGAGGTGAGGCTTTTGGAACCCCCCCCAGTACTAGGTTGAACAGACTGGGATGTCGGATTTGCAACACCATTGCCATCAGAAGAGTACGCTGCCGGAGGCTGCACATAACCGCCAGCATAGGCACTACTGTAAGGTGGTGGCTGCTGTCCATAGCTAGCAGCCCCATATCCAGGGTGAGCTGTTGGAGTGCCATAAGAGGATGGAGGTCGCTGAGTCCCAGAATCACCCTGACCATAACCTGATTGAGCAGTTGCTGCCTGTGGATACCCGGGCTGCACCGGTGGAGGTTGGGCATAGCCACCTTGTGCACTAGGAGATTGCTGAGGCTGACCATAAGCTGGAAGACTAGTCAGAGGCTTTTGGGCTTGAGGGGGCCCATAACCTGCTGCTGACTGGGTGCCATACCCACCTTGGGAAGTAGGTGGCATCCCATACCCAGCTTGAGTAGAGCCTTGAGATGGGTAACTAGGAGTAGGGCTGGGCTGCTGGCCAGACTGATAGCCTTGTTGGCCCACGGCTGAAGACTGAGCTGGTGCAGGTGCTTGACTGCCATCACCTTGCGTACCATGTGAAGTGTTGTGGCCATCAGAAGTTGGGTTCGGTACATTACCATAGCTTGGAGTAGAGCTATAACCTTGTTGCTGATCATAACCAGTACCCTGATAACCAGAGTGAGCAGCAGGTGCATGATATCCGCCGTAGCCATCTTGGGAGTAGCTCTGTCCCTGGTTGTAACCTGTGGCTGAAGGCTGATTGTAACCGTAGGCAGTAGTATCAGTTGAAGCAGCTGAACCTCCAGGTGTTTGTTGCTGTTGTGGGGGTGCCTGCTGACTATAGTAATCATAACCACCTGCCTGAGACGTTTGTTGATTTGGTGCAGTTGTCTGATCCCAACCAGAGGCATATCCACCAGAGGCCTGTTGTGGAGGGTAACCAGGGTAGGGTGGTTGAGACCTGTTATATTGGGGAGATGGACCTGGATATGCTCCAGGTTGAAGGTAACCATAACCAGGTTGTTGCATCTGCGCACCAGGAGGAGCCCAGCTTGCAGGAGGTTGAGTTTGATAACCTTGTTGAGGATATCCTCCAGCCATTCCTGGATTTCTAACACGATTCTGCGAGGAATTGTTGTCTAAAATGAACCAAGAACGATTGATCCAGTTGCATTTATTAAGACATTTTCAAAGCGCAAAACAAGCACATAGAGATAACATAAACACAGCAGATAAACCAGCAGCATTACCACAATATAAGCCCAGCATAACTGAAAAATTACCCAACATGATACGGAAAATACAGATGCATCAAGACAAGTGTAGGCGCCTACATACCGTACTGGTTGTGGTACAAACTCCTGCTTTCCCATCTTCATCCCATTTGAAGCGACGGGTACCATAACAAATAGAAAAGACCATACAAATTCTACATATATGCAAAATAATTCCCAACACAAAAACACTAACAATGGCCAAAGGAGAAATATAGGCCTTAGTGACCCACCTTATTAAAAGATGAAACGATGGTAGGTGAGAGCTTTATGCTGTCAGCAGAGAAATTACTCACATATTGAAAGCATCTCACTACAATATCCTGAACTAAATTATACAATCCACGCTGCTCTCAGTCATCCTAAATAAACACAATTTATGAAGATATTAATTAATCCAGAATAAACACAACAGCTCCATGTTATGGGCTCCAAAGATGAACTCTTTATCCTGGTGCTGTCTTCATGAATTATGACGTAGAGTAGACCAAATAGGAAAAAAAAGTGTTATTATGGAAAAAAATGACATTAGTGAACACAAACGGAAAATAATATTGCCAACATGTCGTAGCAATTATTTATTTATATAAAGCTGGTAATGTTGTATTCCCTAGCATTAGAAAGGCAACATCCCACTTTCTCTTGATACAAGATATGTCAGTCACAAAGACACTGCAAAGCATAACCTAACTACTGCAACAACTGGACTAGAACAAGAAAGAACTTAATCTTCACGGGCATCACTAAGACGTGTGAGAAAAATCTCTACCTCTGTGACTAGAATGTTTATGAATATTCTCAGATGCAACGGATAATCAATTATACGGCACAATAAATGGATTTCTAATTTTGAAATAAAAAATACCAACAAAGTAATAGGAATTCTATGCAGCATAGGTTTATACCTAACAAACATCCTAGAAATAAATCCAGTTAATATTGACCAGTGTGAAAAATTAATAATATCTCAATTTTGACTCCAAAGAGAAAGAAATAATCTCACAACTTGGTCCACTCCCCTGCATCTCTAGAAATGAAGGGTGTCTTTCACTCCAAAAAGAGATAAGTTGTCAGTAGTTAGGTTGGAAACCATACCAGAACACTGCTGAGGGAACACCAACACTAAATGGTTTCATGTTGGTGTCACCTATTGTCCAATACACACTAGCCTACAACATTTCCACAATATCAGTGACTGGACACAAAATTCAACGGATACAGTTTATATCTTATCCTGATATTAACTAAAGAACTCAAACCAAGAATGATCACAATTCTTATAGATAAGAATGCATCCTTAATATTAGAGAAATTTTAGATTGGTTTTAGTTACCTTCTTGAAAAGGCTTGTCGCAACCTGCCTCACACAAAATCAAATATCCAGAAGTCCAGTATAATATTGAACAGATCAGTACACAAATAAAGGGTTTATCTAGATTTTTGTATGATCATCATCAATATAATAACTTAAACCTAACATAGACTTCAGACGAACCCAACCCTACACCACCTAACCACCTCAATGAACTTGTGCAGAAACTAATCACAAAACTGACATAAGAAGATGCAATGTCATACTACAGATATGTTTTACAGATTGACCATTTACCCAAAATCAATATGGAGTTGTACTGAAGAGTGGAATACTGCACTCTCCATGACCACTTGAAACTAGAACTGAAGTATATGACTGAAAGGAGTAAGAGAGGACCTAATTACAACTAGGAAAAAAGCATGACTGAAATGAATAAGAATACTCCCCTCAAAAGTAAAGCAGAGCAGGTGCTCATCTCCTTCATACATGGATAATTTGAAATGAATTAGTAAGTCCCATGGACTGAAACTGTAGATAAAAAAGATGTCTGCTAAATGATATCTGCAAGCTATTGAATTCAGACAGGGATATCCATTCATCACAACTTTAGATACAAGTGATGAACACCCAGTGGAAGTTAAGACTTAAAAATGCTCAGCTCATCATCCATGATGCTTTAGCAACAAAACAAATAATAAAATATTGTGGTTTGAGCAATCCTAATTTAGAATTCAGCTGGGAACTCACTAATGCAAAAAAGTTAGAGAAGGAAAGCTAGAACATTCAAATAAATTGCAATCCTCCACAAATTTAAATCAAGGTGCACAGTAAGAAACAACAAATCCACATCACAAAATACGACATAATCATACATACAACAACATTAACACAGCTGAAAGTGATGATGAAACAGACAGAGATGTTAGCAGTCATATTGACAGATTATGCAACTACAGATACCTCACTAGTAACTTCATACACCAGCTGCTTAGCAGCCTCAATCTGTTCAGTTGATCCATCAATTTGTACTGTCCTTTCTGTTGATGTATCACCTGGAGGCAAGTGTAGAGGAATCACCTGTGACAAGTTGGGAAAGGTAAGACAACTGACTTTGAATCTCAACTAAACTGATATGTGATGCTGAAACCACGCAAATCATTAGAGTCCTTGACAAAAGGGCATCACTACCATCGCGAAAGTTGCAACACTATCTGCAGAAGATTTTATTATTACCTGAATACGCGCTCCAGTCCTTCCTTGCATATTTTTTATGGTTTCACCTCCTTTGCCAATAATAAGACCAACCTAAAAGCATTTCAATAGGTATGAGAGATAAGATAAACTGGAAACAGTGTATTGCATGATTAACCAACTACAGCAGTAAAAGTCACCTTGTTGTTGGCGACTTTCATTACAAATTGTTCTGCCCCAGCAACCTGTCCAGTTATCCTCCGGGAAACTATGCCTGAACCTCCTGCATCAGCCTATTTGATATATATTGTGCAAGGGAAACACATTTGAAAAGGAAGAACAAGTTCAGTTTGGTTAGATTCAACACATGAAAGCATTTTAAGGTACAGTTAAGTTCAGGTATAGACAGATAAATAGTACCTCAGAAAGAACGTCACTAATTAATTGTTCAGCCTTAGCAATTTGCTCTGGTGTACCCACGAGTTCAACCCCCCTAGTACGAGAATGTGGATCAGAATCCATGTCTCGAGTAACCTGAATCTTGGCTCCAGACTGTAGTTGAAGATACTTGATTGTCTCCCCACCCCTGCCTATGATCACTCCAACTCTAGCATTTGGTACCTCAATCTTCTTGCTTGGCCCCGGATAACCATATGAATTTGTCACAGCTGGATTAACAAAGGGTTTGTCTGCAGTTCAATAAAATACAGAACATGTAAACAGTAAGTGGACTCATAAGTAAAGTTGGCCACAGAGGGAACATAAGAACATCAAGAGATATAAAGCACAGGAAAAGTGACCGCATTAAAGCTAAAAAGAAGCAGCTATTTGCTACTGATATTATCACTATAAGTTCAGAATACAACTATTGACCTGTAATCATTAAAATACAAGTCATAATATTCTCAGGGTAAAAATTCAACAGTCGCAGCAGCCATTCATTTACAATACCATGTAACTATCAACACAGACCCAAAGTAAATGATAGTGCAGTAAAAGTTGGGAGATTCTCGAAATGACAAAACCTTACAATCTTACAGTAAAAGAATGGATAAATGCACAAAAACTACACAGCCATTTTCAAGAGTACAATAAAAGAACTATTAATAACAGAAAAGAAACAAAACAACTGTAAACATTTACATTTCCAGGCACGATTTTTTCAGTGATTCCATATATTAATCCAAAATCTACGAAGAAAATAGGCATAGACGCAACAAATACCATCTCAAAAGAAGTAGGAGCAAAAATGTGAGCAGAAGACCGATCACAATAGCTATAACACTGGAGAATCATTTAATTAACTAGACTCCTTATTCACAAAGGAGAACAACTAATCTTCAAAAGAAGACACAAGCACTGGAGAATCATTTAGAAGAAAATAAACAGAATAATCCAATAGAAAACAAGAGTTTAAAAAAAATAAAACTTACGTTCGACAGAATCAAATCCAGAGCCGTTATCAACTCGCGCTTTTTTGGGCTCCGCGGTGTTCAATAGCCTAGCGGCGATTTCCTGAGCCTTCTGCTTAGCGAGCTGGAAATCATCCATAGGCGGAGGAACGGTGTTGTAAGAAGCATCAGGTGATTGGGAAGAAATCGGGGCAGAGAATCCAGTGGGTTTACGGGAAATAGTCTGCTCTTCCTCGTACTTCCTCTTGTTGGTTCCAACCTCTGATGCGTAATGGACGTCCTCTTCCGCCATTGTTGTTGTATGGGGAATCTGATGAGAAGTAGAGTATAGAGTTCTGAAACCCTAAATGAAAGATTGACGAAGGATTATAGAAAATTGGGGGAGAAACGAACCCATTTTATACTTCTTTTAAATCATAATATCTTTTTTAATTTTTTAATCTATATATCAAATTTCCTATACAAAAAATATTGATTTTATCCTTAAAAAAAAGTCAGAAATATTAATTGAATACATAAGTTAACGTTGTTCTATAATGAACTAAATAAACATAATTAAAAAATACTAGTTTTAACATAATATATAATATGATAACGTTATAAACATATTTCAATGCAAGTAATACAAAAATAAAGTTATATTTCATGACAATTTCTTAAAAGATTATCTATTTATATTCTAAGTAAATTTTAAATTATAATTTAGAAAATATTTTACTAAAGATAATCAAAATCTTTTATCTACATAGATTATGGAGAATAAGAGATAATTATAATACATAAGTGTGTCCTTTAACTTGGAGTCAGTCTATGCCCGCTAATTTTAGGTGTGCACAAGCAGACACTTAAACTTTTAAAGTTGAAAGAGTAGACACACACATCTTTCATGAAAATTCACGTGACATACACTCGAACTAATTTGTATTATGTCATGTATGACACATATTATTCCATGTGTGTCTACTTGTTTAATTTTATACAAATTTAAGTGTCTGCCTATATACACTTAAAATTTGGAGGGCATAGATATCAGTTGAAATCAAGTTAAATGACATATCTACATATTATACCTAAAAGATAAGTGGATATTGGATATGCATGCATATTATACATACACATATACTTAATGCATGAAATATTAGAATACCAATTATAAAAAAAAAATAACATTAGATTTTGTAACAAACTTAGAGAAGGATTATTCTACTTGTTGACATCCAATTTTGGCTTGATATTTTTAAAGTTAATACTTTTAAGTATTTTATTTGTTAAATAGTTCAAAATACATGTGTTTTTATTTTTAATGCAATTTACAGATAATCATCCTTATTTCTCAAAATGTTAGAATTTTTATCGATTAATTTTTATCACACTTTGGTTACAATCCATTGAATATATTCACAATATTTATTCAGTTTGATTAAACCATCTTTGTTGAATTGCATTTTTATATGTCATTGGTTACTTTCGTTACATTTGTTCATATCAGTTAAGCAGGGGCGGACCCACGTATTGAAGTTTGGGTGCTTGAGCACCCATTGACCCCGACGAAAACTTTATATATGTATATAAAAAATACTAGAAAATCGTTATAATAAATTTGTTAGCACCCATTGAATAAAACGCTTCATGGGTTCTTTGGTTCTGGAGTGGCATTCAAAATCGTTGTTACCCCTCTAGCAAGGGTTTGAGTCCCGGTAACACCCTATTTTTTTTTGTTGAAAAAGGCAAACGGCAACTTCTTCATAGTTTTTAACTTTTTTTACTCTTCTTTTTATATACATTTCACGGTTGTTTTTCATTTTATTTTATTTTTTGTACTTCATTTACTAACTAAACTATAGGAATATTTGTAAGCTTCTAGAAAGAATTTTTTTTTTTGGCTTGAGCACCCGCGACCATCAAATCCTGGATCCGCCACTGCAGTTAAGTATTTTTTTTTAGCATAGTCTAGAAATACATTTAAATACAGATAAAGAATTGCATACACAAATATTTTATTAGCCAATGATTTTGGGTTAAGACTCAAAGTCATTCTTGAGTTTTTACATTGAGCATTAATAGTTCCTCATGTTTGCAATATTAGTGCACTTTTGGTCCTCCTTCAAAATTTTGCCTATTTTTTAACATTGATTTTATCCATAATTTATGTATGGAATGTTTAATCGTCATTTTATATATTTAGTAGAAATAATGACTCCATATAAGAGATTGTGAGAAGAAAAACACATTATTTTGTTTAGTAAAAATCGTATTGCAGGTAAAGTCGAGAGGTTCATCACGACGATTTCACGTGCAATAGTACAAAATTTTCTTTTCTTGCAATGTCATATGTTGAAATGTTCTTAGTTTAGCTGCACTGATATTTCTACTGAACAGAACAAAGTGTTATTCTTCTCACCTTCTCTCACATAGAGTTGTTATTTCTATTAAATATATAAAAAGATGATGGGACATTCCTTACATAAAATTATGGACAAAATTAATATTAAAAAATAGGCAAAAGTTTAGGGAAGGACCAAAAGTGCACCAATATTGTAAACATGGGGGACTATTTGTGCTCTATGTGAAAACTGAAGGATGACTTTGAGTCTTAACCCAAAGATGAAGGACTATTTTGGGCACATGGTTTTGAACCCATGATTTTGAGTCCATGATATTGTACAAACGATAGTTTTAAATTTCTCATATAAGCTTTACTTGGTCCCAAAGTAAAGATAGTGGTAAAAAATATATTTTTTAAATTTAAGCAAAATTCATTGTTTCTCTGGCCCACCAGGACCAAAAACCAACCAACCTTCTCTCTCACAAACCAACCCAATAGCTCCCTCGTCTTCTCCAGCTGCTTACACAACCCCAAACTTTACCCCACACCATCACTACACCTCCGAGCTTCAGCAAACAACCACCAAATAACCCCAACCCTTTCACCCTTCTTTCTCCCTTAACATATCTCAAATGTACACTGCCTCTAGCCCATTTTCCCCTTTTTAATTTTTATTGTTTTGCAGGTGTACGAGCTGCTGCGAAGGAAAGGCACTCCACTGCCTTCATGTTATTCACTTTTCTGGCGGAATCTGGCCAACCAAACAGACCCCAATAGCACTCTGTCTCCCTCTCCCTTTTCCGTTTTTATTTTTATTTGTTCTGCAAGTGTTTGAACTGCTGCGAAGGCAAGGCACTCCATTTCCTTTGTCTTCTTCACTTTTTCGGTGAAATCTGGCCAACCAAACAGACCCCAATCGCACTCGCCTCCCTCCCTTTTTTTCTCCTTTTATCTTTACTTATTTTGCAGGTATACAGATCAATATTTTTTTGGTGACGCCGCCAACTCCAACAACAACAGTCATGAGCTCCCTTACGCGACTGAACAAAACTACTCAACACCGCCTTATTTATTAACTCCATCATTGTTTCAACCACCACCAAACCACTGTTGTGACTCAATCTCCAACGAAACAAAATCACTGGACCACCACCCAACCAGTCCACAAAACAACCAAAACTCCACCTTTTTTTAATAAGTCCCACATGGGGAGTATATTGATAAGTCAAAAGGAGATCGAGAGAGGGGCTGTAGCCTAACCTCTGCATACAATTAAGTACAAATACAATTTGACTCAAGTAATATACCAAAACCCTACCTCGTTTCCCTCTTCTCCAGCAGTGAAACCTGACCCAGTAGCTGGTGGATCAACAAAAATACCCAACTACTGAAATTCCCAAAAGGATGCTTGAGATTCGTTTGAATATCCGTGCGCACAAATAAAATATGCTTGTAACACCCTGAAAAAATGTTGAGCTAAGACTCGAACCATTCTTCGTTGTGAGTAAGATTTTATCGAGGAATTTAAATTTTCTTAAGTGTTAAGGTCACTAGATAAAGTACCTTGAGTTCCAAAAAGAGCTAAAGAGAATTCATTCAAGTCATTCCTAAGTTCTTTCAAGTTTTAGGTCAACTTCAAATGACCATAAATTTTAGCACAAGATGAGTTAGGAGACCCATAAGATACCAAATGAAAGATATCAGAGTCCTCTTTCCAATACCGCTGAGTTTGCTAAATTTTGACTCCGGATGAGGAAGATATGCCCGTTTGAGTTCAGCCTGTCTAGTTAAGGAAAGTTACCCGAATTAATGAGGGGTATTTTGGTCTTTTCCTTATCCCACTAGCCTAGCTCATTTTTCTTAACCTTTTTGGAATCTAAATCGATTCAAATCAGTTTTAGTTATTCCTAAATTACGCTTAGGATTTTGAGAGGATTTCAAGAAGAGGAAAAGAGGAGAAAAGGAAGAACGATCAAGATTCTTGCAATCTTCGAGGAGTTTTAGCCAAGGATTCGATCCTAAGAGGAATGTAACTTTTCATAGTGTCGGGTCCATTCACCCACACGCCAATCATGAGTTTCTCTTGCGAAACTATCCATAAATATTGAGAAATTTAAGTTCTTGATAAGTGTTCTTGAAGTGTTGCTTTCGTTCTTGAATTAGGATGAGTTTGATGAGTTCTTGAGATAAATATATGAGTTCGAGGGGTGTTTTTTAGTAGATTCTTGTGTACTTGTATTGAGTAATTGAATCTAAGAAAAATTTGAGGAAACCAATCAATTCTAGGTGAATTAGGATAAGAAAACGAGAAGAAAAATTTGTCGGAATGTTCTTGAAGAAGGGTGGCGCGGCACGCCCTAGATGCGCCAGAGGGTCTGGCGTGGCACGCCAGCAGTGTGCCAAAATGGGGTCTCTGAAGTTCAGGGGCTGGTGCCCCGTGCTAGCAGTGCGCTAGGGTCGCCTGCCCCCACCCTTTTTTCCGTCGCTTGCTCCGTCTAAGTTCTTTTAAAGTGTACCTTTACTCCTTTTTGATTCGAATTACTCTAAACTACATCTAAACATCGATACATCATTCCTTACATGAATCATAACCCTTGAATTCATAAATCAAATTTAAGGAAGAGTTAAGAGTAAAGTTTGAGAAAGTTCCTTTGAGTCTTTTCGATGAGTTTTCTACAATTACTTATAAATTGTTTCAACACTAGAGTAAGTGAGAATGAGAATGAGGATGATGTATTCATGAGTCTATATTATCATTGAGATTCTTGAGTCGAGTTAGTCATGCCCATAATTCCGCACGAACTCCATAAATTGAGTATCTTTGAGAGGAGTAGTATCTTTGTGTTCTAAGTTCTTGAGTATTGAGTTTCTAATCCTTTTTGAAACTATATTTCATAATTATGGATTACCATATGTTATACATGGAGGTCCTTGAGTTGAGTCGGTCATGCTCATAATTTCGCATGAACCATAGAATCGAGCAGTCTTGAGATGAGTAGTATCATTGAGTCCTTGAGTTCTGGAGTTATTGAGTTTCGAGTATTGAGTTCTATATATAGTTATTGAAACCCTTGAATTGAGTCGTTCACATCCATAATTTGGCATGAATCCTACTTTAAGAAGTCTTTTACAATTATTTATAAGTTGTTTAAATACTTGAGTAAATGAGTATGCTGATGAGGAGAGTCGAGTTTCATTTTTCAAAATAAAGATATGGGAACTAAGTATTCGCAAGAGTAAATATTTTTACATTTCAAATGAGGGGAAACACTGATTTTCAAAGGAGTTTACGAGAAGTTTTGAGTACTATCTCTTTTAAGAGAAATCTTTTGAGTAATAATCTTAAAGTTTGAGGATGATGAAATGTTATTTTTAAAACATATGAGTATGAGTTATATTTTTATTTTTGGGAGTAGTATTGAGCACTAATATGGGGGAGAGTTCAGACAACTCACAGTCCCCATAAACCATGTAGCCAATGTGGGTAGAAAGGGTCATACCTTTATTCCTTATTGCTTTTTAAGCATAGCTTAGTGGATCCACTTAGTTGAGGAGTTCTATACCCCGACAAGGTATAGAAAAATTCTAGCAGCGTGGGCGAGATGTTGTATCATCACATAGCTCATAGTGATGGTTGTCGGTTAGAGAATCTCCCAAACAAGAGTTATTATTGTATTTTTTACATACAAATGAGTTATTATTGTATTTTTACATACAATTGAGGATGGTGATTGTGTTTGGAGTAGTCCTTGAAATCTTTGTGGAAATTTCTCAAGTGTCTACTTGTATCAATGGTTCCATGGTTGTTAAAACTTTGGTGTTATGCTTGGGTTAAGGGAGATGGATTTGAAATGACTAGTGAGGTTTTCTCCCAAGGGGGAGATAGTGTGCTTCATGGTTGGTGTGTGAGTAGAACTAGGTTGATTTTGGAAAAGTTCCTTGTTATGGTTTGGTGTGTGAAAATTCGGAGGTCATGTGATGTCTTACTATCCCTATCTTTTTTCTTCTATCTTCGAGTCTAGCTTGAGGCCTTAGCCCTCATGGTTCACTCTTTAGGACTCGTGTGCCTTAGTCATTCTCATGTTTCCTCATGCATGCATGCTCATGAAAATTTTGATTTTCAAAAATATGATTTAGTTTAATCAATTGCTTCATGTTTATGTGCATTTGAGTATGAGCTGCATATAGACCTTATGAAATGATGGTTTGAACATGTTTTATCTTGGAGTCGAGGTTCCTCCTTAGTTATGTGCATTTTGATGAAGTTACATTAATGATTAGGTTGTTAGTTTCTCTCCTACTCTTGTCATGCTATTTTGAGATCCATTCGATGATGAATATTTTCAAGGGGGAGATATTGTAACACCTTAGATTAAAAAGGAAGGAAATTTTAGTTTTTCCAAAAACTCTGGTGCCAGCATAGACGGAGCCACCAACGGTTTGTAGATTGGACAAAGAACAATAGGTGGGACCGTGGTTGCCGGTCCAAGTTTTCCAAAATGTCAAGGTTTCAGTATTTTTTGATATGGTTCCCTAGGATGGCCCATTGTCCAATGCACGAGTCATAGGTAAATCTCATAGGTGAGTCCCAAACTTCGAGAAATTTTAGAGTCATAAGTTGAGACCCCCGGCCGAGATGTACAACCCATATGTGGACCCATGGACCGTACACAGGTCCGTCATTGGGAGTCCAAAATCAGTGTTCTTTGATATCACCCACGACCAATCAAAATGGCATGTGGTCTGACCAACGGTCTGTAGGTCTGGTCTTTGGTGAGGTCGGCATTTATTTTTTTTAAAGACTTTTGGATGTTTTCCTAATTATTCTAGCCCAATACTATGTTGTTTAACCCTCTATTAGAAACCCTATATAAACACTTTTACCCTCAAAATCTCCTAATTCAATTCATTCTCTCAAATTCCTAAAAGAAGAACAAGTTCATCATCTTCAATATTTCTCTCTCTGGAAGCTTGAACAAGAAGACTAGGATTCCAAGTCAAATCTCCAATTTCACCATTGATAGTAAGCTCTTGGCATCAAGGTATGATAATGTTCACCTCTGGAGCTCTTTCCTCCATAGGGTTCCTAAATTCTTCAATTTACAAGTTAGAAATCTCTAATTAAAGTAATTAGGGTTTTCTTCCATGTCATGAGTTCCTTTCAATGTTGATCTAATTGATTATTTTATGACGTTTTATGCATGAATTGAAGTAACTGCATATTTTTAAGAAGAAATTTCATGAACCCATGCATAGCCCATGTTTTCTAAGCTATGATGATATAATGTGGGTTTATGAACAATGAAAGATAAATTTATGAAGATATGCATGTTTGTATGAAAGTAATGATTATGACTCAAGAAAGCTTATAGATGAAGATATCTATATATTCTATGAAACTTGGTCACATGACATGAACGACATCTAGATTTTCCCTCAATGCTTTTCAGGCTATTTTCCCAAATTAGGTCTTGATTAGTATGGTAGCAGGCTATGGCATCAATGATCATATATCACTCTTTCAAAACTATGACAAACTTATTAGAATTTGTATTCTAAGCATTCAAGTTCTGGGGTTCACTTTATTTTAGGTGGGCCACCTCATCAGGTCACTTTTGGTAGAAAATGTTATTCATGAGGTGAGTTGGGACATTTTGCTTGGGGTGGCCCTGCCTTTACATATTGCATGCGACATGCTCAACATTTTCAGATCCCTAGGGCCCTGGTACAATTAGCTTGTGTGAGTTGCCTTGCTCGTGGGGAGATTGGACATCGGTATACAAAGTGTCTGGGACGTGGGACGGTTGCACAAACATCTTAGTTAGGACAACCTCTTGGATTTGTGGCACTTCTGGTTAGAGGTGGTGCCCCGGGTAATATAGGTAGTAGTGCAAATATTTTGTTCGGAATTAGACATGTTCCATTCTATGCTTCTACAGGAAGTCCGAGGGCAGATGCTCCTGATATCGCTAGTATAAATGCGATTTTCTACGGGCAGAGGCTACAGACAGGCCGATGTTTTTGTTTCTTTATTTTGTTGATTTGTTTTACTTGGTGTATAAAATTGCATGTTCTGCATTTATTTTTAGTTGTTTAAACTTGTGATATGTGTCTGTAAGCTTAAAATTCTAGCATCATATAACCATACTAAATGTTTTGATATGTGTATATGCAAAGAATATGAAATTTTTTAGTTGAGTTTGTTCGAGTATATCAGGTGGGTGAAGTTGGTGACCTTAAGTGTGGTTCTAAGATTTCTATGTTGAGTTAATTGCTTCTAAAGGATGTATGAGCTTGGTGGTTTCAAGTTGTATGGTACCTTCAGTTCATAATTGGCCCGAGATGGCCCTTTGAAATTTTGTTAAGCTAGTGACTTGTGCATATGAAAAAGATTTAGGTTGTTTATAAATAAAAGGTTCTACATGCTTTATATAATAGGGAGGAACCCTACTTCATCAGATGATTAGAGTCTGCCTTAGTCACTCTTTCTCAACCATTTTCATCCTATCAAGCTTTAGAATGAATAAGCAGTGTTTCTAAAATACCTTTTCTTCCACCTCACTTGACTTATTACATTGAGGACTTACCTCCTAATATGATCAGACAAATGAATATAGTGATTGCTGATTGACAGAAACATACTCCACAAGTCAACAACAACGGTACAATGTAAAATAGATTGTTGTTGGACTCAAGGCTTTGTTGGCACATGTAACATCTATTGGCAATATGAAAATTTATTTTCTTAAGGTTGTCTTGAGTGTGGCAAGTTTCATGAAGAGATGTCCAACTATAGAGCGTTTACATAAAGAAGATGTTATGATAAGATTTTAACTCCTATCTCAGTTCTTAAAGGTAGATGTCTGTTACTGCTTTTTAGTCGAACTAATTATGATCTTGTACATTATGTAGGTTCTTTTGTAGATTTCATTAGCTCTTTGAGTCTGGTTCAATATCCCTCTTTTGCTTTTGATTAGCTCCATTTGCTAGAGCTAACATATCTTTTGTTAGAGCTAACTATATACTTAGCATTCTGTTGTTTGACTTCATGAACACACCATTTGAGTTACCTAAGAATTTTTCTTCTTTCTTTACGTACGTAAGTTTTCGAGGCACCAGCATGTTTGAGAACATAAGTGAGTCTTAGATTTTTTATCTACCAAACTTACAAGTGCTGAAATTGGGAAAGAATCCTTTATTAACAGGAACTTAGCCTAATTTAATTGGCAACCTCCATTCTCTTTTGTATTTAGGTCTCATCTCGATTCCAGAATTATTGGAAACCTTAGTGCAATCATAGAGTTGACACTTCTAGGTAACAACTTCACTGGTAATGTTCCATCCACTATCTAAAAATTCAACAAACTCGTTCGTTTAGGTCACACTTCCAACCATTTTTAAGGGTCGATTTCAGAATTCATAGGCAACCTCACTACAATAACAAAGTTGACACTTTAAGGTAATACTTCACTGGTAATGTTTCCTCAACTATTAGAATGCTGAACAAACTGAGATACATAACTCTCTCTTACAATAAAATTTGAGGCTCAATTCCAGACATTTTTCCTAACTTTTCAGAGCTATCTATTTTAGATTTCCAGACTAACAATTTCACTGGCCCCACTCCCCTATTTGATTGCAACCTTGACTCGCCTTCAAATATCAGACTTCCCTCTAATATAAGAGTTGGAAACACAAAATCTTACTTCATAAAAAACCAAATGGATATTAATTCTTCTATCTGCATATGAATCTTATAATTATGAATACATGGGTGCATATGATTCTTATGATAACATAATATCTTTAATGTTTCTTATTGTGTCTAAATGAACCATATTTTTCCCAGAATAGCATCCAGTCTAGTGATGTTTTCTACTGAAATGTGTACACCAGTGACTAAGCTCACCATGCTTAGCTTTGATTATCTCTTTACATAGTGTAGTGAACTACCAGTCCGCAAGACTCTACTAGATACTTACCCTCATACCAATGATAACGACATGCCTAGAGCTCTGATACCAATCTGTCAAGACCCAAAATCTTAGGTTATGATGGAATCTACTACGTCTCACCAGTAGGTAAGTCGAATTCATAGCCTAGAACTAGAAGAAATGGACTATTGCGCAGAAAAAAAGAATTCAAAAGACAAACAATAATGATAAAAAGAAAATTAAAGGAAACAGAGAATCAAATCAATATAGAAAATAAACCCCAAAGACCTGGTGTCAGTCGATATTTGAGCAACTAATCAAAATAAGAGTATAATAATAATAATATTATTATTATATAAAAGTTTCTCTGAAAACAAAACAATGACTAGTCCTAGCCAAACGGAGGGAGATAGGCAACTCTAAACGTCAAGAGCTCACCCCAGTCCCCGAATCCCAAGAGCTACTTTGCACGAGACCCAAATCAGCAGTGAGAACTTGTAGTATGAGCTGCAGGGTGCATATGTGTAGTATGAGTACCAACAAGTGGCACTAAGTAGACATAGGCCGGCTGCGCTCAAAAGAAAAAGCAAGCATAAACAACAGGTAAGAAGGGAGTATGTATCACAAGTAACTAAAGCAATAATCGGGAACTCGTAATAGAAAACAAACTGATACAAGGAAAAGAGGTTGAGTGAAATAGGTAAATGAAGCAAGGGTGTGTCCGCGAATGCACTAGGCCAAAAACCTATTTACAACCAAACTCAACCAAGGATGGCAACAAGTTGATGGCATACTAATTGGATTAACCACAAATACCACATAAAAGCCAAGAAGGTCGTTTTAAACCAAACCCTACATAAAGAATGTCAATTAGAAGAGAACAAAGGCAATATCTATCATCAAACAAGGGACCACCCTTTATACTACCTCTAGTACACAATCAATCAAACAATAACCTTATCGATCCCCTATATAACAGAAGGTACACAACATAAAACTAAAATCGTATGCCCAACCATAAGATCAACCTGTACAAACAACAAACAATTACTGTGGTGGTCGGCAATGCATATTAATGCGAGTTATGCAGTAAAATTAATAGTACCATTTGTTCTAAGTGCCTCGTGCCAAGGTATGTACACCTACCTCCAGCCCCCGACAACCAGGTAGGACCTATATGCCTCCTTGTTCAATGGATCACACATCTATATATACTTGTATGGTCCCAATCCAGGTCTTACATAATCGATCCGGTTGGATCCGCTCTATCATGGTGGCCAGAGATAAAATAAAACAAAAACTATAGAAAGGGTTGGTGACTCTCCGATCCATCAAGTAAAAAGTGAGTGTATCCTCGATGCCTATTTATTTCAAAGTCCACTTATAAAGTAGTAAATCTAGTATGATTCCAATATAAAGATCAGTTAAAAGTAATTCAGGCAAAAACCTTACTTCTCAAAGAAGATGCTGAGAACCAATGATGCACCAAGGTTATATTATAAATCACGTGAGAATGAGAAATTAATACAATGCATGCCATCACCAGCATCCAAACAATAACATCCAAATTACAAATCACAAAAGGCATAAGACCACAATACCTCACACCTAAAACATAAAAACTAATCTAGAATCTAGTTGATCCTTAATCAAGGCCTCAGACCCAAAATAATCCAACTAACTCAACAACAATAACATAAGAAAAAACATCCCTATTGTAACACCTAAAAAGTCAGAACAAAGATTGAAAGGAGAGAAGGGCAAACAACGGATGGGGTCCAAAGACCGTTAAGAGGACCGCGACCCGTCACCTTGCTTGTGGTTGTGCACCCAACAAAAGGTGAAAGACCACGGACCACTAAACAGTCCGTAGAGTTCCACATGGGTCGTGAAGTGGCCCGTGAGGTGGACACAAAATCACCATGGATACTATGAAGAACCACACACCACTAGACGGGTTGTGGTGCTCTAGACAGCCCGTAAAGCCTGTCTTGAAGTCACTTCATCACCTTTTAAGTGATGTTTCACCCCCAAATTCACTGGTTAAGCACCATGGACGTCTAAATGGTCTGTGAAGCTCAACACGGACCATGAAGTCATCTGTGAAAGGTACTTGTCAAACTTAGAGTTTAGGGTCAATTTTGAACAACCATATCTTTTAGCACAAAATGAAGTAGGTGGCCCATGCCCTATCAAACTAAAAATCTCTGAGTCTTCTTTCAAATGCCACCAAGTTTGCCAAATTCCAAGCTCAAAGTAAAAAGTTATGCCCATTTGAGTGAAGCCCTGTAGGGCAGGGAATTTTCACGAGCTGCTAGATGGGATTTGATCATCATGATGGCCCATGAACCCTGTCTTGAAGTCATTTCGATAACATTTAAGTCAAGGTCACATTGATCATTTCTCTTATGCGTTGGGCACTTAAACTATGTCGTTTGATGTCTAAACTATGTCATTTTTCTCACTCTAAGCCTAATAATCTAGTCAGACAATACCCAGAACCCTTATTCTCCAAAAACTCAGCCAACTTAGAGCGAAAAGAAGATGAAAAGTCGACCGCTTCTCCCAAGAACAATCAAGACTGTTTTTCAAAGTTCAACCCCGAAATCCAAAGGATTTCTCCGTAGATTTCGTTACCAGGTATTTGGAATTTCACTAATGGGTTCATTTCACCTCTTAGGTCCCTAGAATTCAGTCAGTTCTTCAATTTCTCGTAAACTGTTTAGACTTAGGGTTTCTAAATTTGAAGATTTATTGTGATTTTAGCTGTTATAGTTCCCATGATCTAAATAAAAGAATTCTTGATAATTTAGTGTAATTTGCATGTATAGAATTTAGAACCCTAACTTGTATCAACTATCAACTCATGAATTATACTTCCTAGGCAGATAAGTAAGAAAAATCACGCTTTAGAAATTGAATGCCATAACTTTCAACATCTTTATATGCATTCTCAGATAACATGTCAACATTTTGAGCTACTAAGTATTTCAGTTCATAGATTTTCATCAGCTCGGAGTAGACTTAGCACTGAGTTAGAATAGGGTTCAGAATACCCTCAAAGTGCCAAAACTACGTACCTGCACAGTTTTATAAGTCCCCTCACTTGGGCATCAATTTTAGTGACCACGCCACAGTCATGCCTCTGTACCCCTGGCAAGGTATATTGGGTCCTCTCGATAAGGCGTATACATCAGACTCTATGTTTAGCTCACGTGGTTTATGTCCGTTAATAGTAGCTCCCACAGTCAGACTCGTATTATATTGACCAGCTTTTTCAGCATTTACTTCAGTATACAGTTCAACATGTTATTCATGATTAATACTCGTTCATTGCATCCAGTTAAGTTTTCAGTTATATTTCATTACATATCTATATCATTGTTTAGGTTATATCATTGCTTAATGATTTATTGTTCAGCTTATATACTTTGTTCAGCTTAGCATATCTATATCATGTATGCTTAGTACATTCCAAGTACTGACACATACTTTGCACTATATCATTTTATGATGTAGGTTCAGGCATTCAACATCTAGATCATACTCAATTCGACTCTCAGTTCGAATTTAGTAGCTTCAGTGGTGAGTCATCATACTTTGAGGACAATAAAGATGCTTTACTTTTTAGTCTTTACTTCCAGTTTCCAGTCTTGTTAGAGTTAGCTAGGGGCATGTCCCAGCAACTCAAGTTGTTAACTGGTTGTGTCATTCATCACTAAACTCTTGTTATTTATATTTACTTTTAGACCAATTGGGTTTGTTCCCTCTTCAGATATCAATTGATTTAGCTTCCGCATAGTACATTTTTTACTTAGTTATATTTTCAGCATTCTTGATATTTGCCAGACTTAGGGTTAGCTTAAAGTCACTTGTGATCCTAGGTCCCGTGTTACATCTAGGGGGTAACCTCGGGGATGAACAAACTTGGTATCAGAGCATCAGGTTCAGGAGTCCCAGGGTGTCTGAAAGATGCACTAAGTAGATTCTATTTCATGGGTGTGAAGTGTGCCACATTTATGAGGGGGAGGCTACAAAGTGTTCTAAGAAAAACTTCATTTCTTTTGCCATTCTTATCATGCGCTAGGTGTGATACTAATTCTCCCTTCTAATCCATCGTTATACATTTTAGATCATGCCTTCTCATAGAGCTAACACACGAAATGCTAATGCCCGCAAGTATAACGTAGTTCCTCCAGTCCCTAGCCATGAGGTTACAAATGCAGAGTTTCGTAATGCGATCCAAATTTTAGCTCAAACCTTAACTAATCAGAATAATCAGCAAGCCCTAACTCCTTCAAACCCCACTAGTGGATCAACTATAGCTAGGGTTCGAGACTTTGTTCATATGAATCCATCGAAATTTCTAGGGTCGAAGGTTGGTAAGGACCCACAAAACTTTATCAATGAGGTTTAGAAGATTCTTGGAGTAATGCAAGTGACTGGTACGAAGAGTGTTGAGCTAGCATCCTCTCAACTCAAGAATGTGGCTCATACCTAGTTCACGCAGTGGAAGGAAAATAGGGGTGAAAATGCAGCTCCTGTGGCATGGACTATTTTACTGGAGCTTTTTGGATAGGTTCTTCCTGAGAGATTTAAGGGAGGCTAAGGCCCATGAGTTATGAACTTAAAGCAGGGTTCAATGTCAGTCCAAGAATACGAGATGAAGTTCACTTAACTCTCTAGGTATGCTCCACGTATGGTTGCTGATTCAAGGGACCAAATGAGTAAGTTCTTGTTTGGAGTATCCAATCTGGTAAAGACCGAGTGCAGAATTGCTATGCTATTAGGGGATATGGATATCTCCACACTCATGACTCATGCTCAGTAGGTTGAGGGAGATAAGCTTAGGGAAATGGCTAAGGATAACAAGAAGGCTAGAACAGGAAATTATGAATACTCTCAGCAGAGGTCGGGTGGTTCGAAATCGCTCACAGTTACAGCATAGGTCTATAGCCCTAGCTCCTTTACTAGTTAGCGCTCCATCTCTGAGTTTTCGACCAAATCAGAAAGGAAGGGCATCAAGCTCTAAGTCTCAGGGGAGTGTTTCAGGTAATCGTACTTTTCCAACTTGCCCTAGGTGTTGTAAGAACCATCTGGGCGAGTGTCTGGCTGGCAGAGAAAAATATTTTGGATGTAGCCAGTCTGGTCATGGGTTGAAAGATTGCCCCTCTGCCAGGCAAGAACAAAGAGGTAACAAGATTCAATCTACAACTTCAGCAGCGCTAGCAAGTCGCCCCACTCTGCACGGTGCCTCATCTGATACATGTGGCGATTAACATCAGAATAGGTTGTATGCTCTTCAGACTCGCCAAGATCAGGAAGATTCTCCTGATGTGGTCATTGGTACATTACAAATCTTCCATTTAGATGTTTATACATTATTAGATCCAGGGGCTACACTGTCTTTTGTGACTCTCTAGCAGTAAACTTCGGTGTCAATCTAGAAAATCTCTGAGAACCCATCTCAGTCTCTACTATAGTTGGTGACCCAATTATAGCTAGATGGGTATATACAAACTGCCCTATCACAATTTCCCAGAAAGTCACCTTAGGAGACCTTGTAGACTTAAAAAATGGTTGATTTTGATATCATTCTAGGCATGGATTAGTTACATTCCCTTTATACCTTAGTCAATTGTAGAAGTAGGATCGTTCGGTTTTGGTTTCCAAATGAGCCAGTATTAGAGTGGAAGGGTAGTAACTCAGTTCATGTAGATCGATTTATCTCTTACCTTAAGGCAATAAAGATGAGTTCTAATGGGTATATCTATCATCTTATTCGGATTAAGGATTTAAATTCTAAAACCCCAACTCTTAAGTCAGTCCCAGTCGTAAATGAGTGTCTAGAAGTATTTCTAGAAGATCTTCTTGGAGTCCCTCCTGAAAGGGAAATCGACTTTGGAATAGATCTCCTTCCAAATACCCAACCTATTTCGATTCCTCTTTACAAAATGGCTCCAACTGAGCTTAAGGAATTAAAAAAACAGTTGAAAGACCTTCCTGATAAGGGCTTCATCAGACCCAACATCTCTCTATAGAGTGCTCTAGTGTTGTTCGTGCACAAAAAAGATGGTTCTCTCAGAATGTGCATTAACTATCTTCAGTTTTAAAAAGTCACCATAAAAAATAAGTATTTCATCCGCAGGATTGATAACTTGTTCAACCAACTTTAGGGTGATAATTGCTTTTATAAGATAAACCTCAAATCCGACTTTGATAAGCTCAGAGTCAGAATAGTGACATCCCGAAGATAGCCTTCAGGACTTGGTATGGTCACTATGAATTTTTAGTTTTGTCTTTTGGTTTAACGAATGCTCCTGCAACTTTTATGGACTTAATGAACAGGGTGTTCAAATAGTATATGGACTTGTTCATCATCATTTTTATTGATGATATCCTCATTTATTCTCGGAGTGAGGAAGAGTATGCAATTCATCTGAGAGTTGTTCTGCAAACCCTTAAAGATCGCTAGTTGTTCGCTAAGTTCACCAAATGTGAATTCTGGTTACAGTAAGTCACTCCTTGGTCATATGGTATCCAACAAAGGGATCCGAGTAGATTCTCAGAAAATTGAGGTAGTATTGCACTGGCCCAGACCCACCTCTCTGACTGATATCAACAGTTTCTTGGGTTTGGCCAGTTACTATCGGAGATTTGTTGAAGGATTTTCATCCATAGCTTCCCCATTGACCAAGTTGACTCAAAAGAAGGTCAAGTTTTAATGGCTAGATGAGTGTGAGAAAAGCTTCTCAGAACTGAAGACTAGGTTGACTACAACTTTTGTCTTGACTCTACCAGATAGGTCAGACAGTTGTGTGATTTATTGTGATGCATCTAGGGTCGGCCTAGGTTGTGTGTGGATGCAGCGAGGTAAGGTCATAGCTTATGCTTCTAGACAACTTAAGGTCCATGAGAAGAACTACCTGACTCATGAACTCGAGTTTGCAGCCTGATGAGTCCTAGATTTGGACTCATTTAGGGCTTTGTTTTGATAGTTTTAGTGTCCTCAAATTCTTAGTTTATGCTATAAACTAATGTTAAAGCCTTGATTTTCAGGTATGTAGATTTACGAACAAAACAAGAACACTAATAGGCAAAAAGAAACAAAACAAGCTGAAGAAGTGAAGAAATGCAAGCATGATGATCGCCAAGGCAACTCAGTGACTTGCCGAGTGGCTCTTCAGTCCGTATAAAGTTCCAGTGTGCCAGCCCTGAGGGAAGAAACCAAATTGGCGACAGGAAAAGGGCAGTCGGTGAATCGTCGATCAGTTCCACGATGATAAGATTGATCACCCAAAGTTACAGGACTTGAGGATGCTGAGAGCCAATGCATAAAGGCGATAGAAGGGAGCAAAGGGAGGTTCGCTGAACCACTCGGTGAACCCGACTTACCTCGCCTAATGACCCTTCGTGGCTAATTTTTGGCCACTATGTATAGGATTTTGAAACATTTTTAGAGGCTTGCTACCATTTAGAACAATTTTATTTGTAGTTTGAGAGTATCCTAGTAGACTTGAAGGCTTTTTGAGACTCAATTTGGATATTTTGCAAGTGGGTTACCAATTTTCTTCAAATTGGAGCATTGTAAAGGCTTGAATATTGTTACCCAGTTGATGGATAATTGATTTGGTAACTGTTTTTATATTTTTAGATGTTTAGCTAAAACCCCAATTCTTGGGGTGTGATCATCTGATTATGGGTTAAATTAGCATATGGGTATTGTTAATTACTAGTTTAAATGCTATATTGAAGTGGGTTTAATCACTAGCTGAGGTTTAATTTATGAATTGTAGTTGCAAATACAGTTCTAATTTTGTGTTATTTGCTTGCTCGAGAGAGAAGTTTTGGGACTAAGGCTTGTGGTTAATGGTATGTAGGTATTGGGTTGGTATGAGTTCAGCTCGAGAGAGTGAATCCTAAACCCAATCCTACACATCTATCTTGAGAGAGTGGATGAATTAAGGTGTGGGCTTTTCCTAATTGCTATGTTTGTTGATGTTCAACATAAATCGTTTGAAACGGAATAGTTGTTCGAGAGAAGGCTATTTCACTCATAGTCTAGCCTACCCACTAATATTTAGCTATTCATTAGTAGTTTCAATTACCCATATAGCAAAATTTGCCTATAATCGATCACATCCCGAGAATTCCTCTCCATTTTGTTATTTTATCGTTGTTTGACTGCGTTGTAGTTGATAATTACAAACAAAAATCCCCCATCTGACATCCGTGTCAACCTTTTTAATTTGTTTCATGTCTTTTCCGATAATATCTATTTCTATAGCTAGTTAGATCACATTTGTACTTCATAACTGAACTTTGAACACGTACCACTCCATGTGGGTTCGACCCCAACTCATTTGTTGGGTTTTTACTGCTTAACAATCGTTTACACCTAGAATTGGATGAGGTGAGCCTGAAACGTTACATCAAAATGGCGCTGTTGCCAGGGATTGGTGTTGTTTAGAAATTCTCTTATTGAAGTTGAATTATGATCTTTTTGGCTGTAGTTGAATCGACTTACTTAGTTTTTGTTTTTGTTGCTTTTGTTAAATAGAAGAAGATATGAGCGTAATCGGGAGTAATGTTAGCCAAGTGGGTCACCAAGACGATATTGGGAACCTCAATGATGTACATGACCCAATTCAATTGGGTGGTGTTGGTGCCATTTGTCTACCTCCGGCTGAAGAAAACGTTGTTTTCACATCATAAGCACAATGTTTCAGCTCCTACAATTAAAGGGATTATTTGGGGGGCCGACTCATGAGAATCCCCATGAGCATATTCGGAACTTTGTGGTTGTTTGTGGTCCATTCTCATTTAAGAACATATCGCAAGAATCAGTCCGTCTCAGGTTGTTCCTATTCTCTTTTATGGGTGAAGCTTCCAAATGGTTATCTGAGTTACCAAGGGACTCCATCACCTCTTAGGATGAGCTAATCACAATATTCCAAGTGAGATTCTTCCCCTCATCGAAGATGATGATACTCAGAGATAACATCCAAGGATTTAAACGCTTGGAAGGTGAACCAATCCATGAGACGTGGCTGAGGTTTAAGAAGTTAGTGTTGCAATGCCCAATTCATGGACTTCCGAATAATGTGCTGTTGCAATTCTTTTATATGAGACTTGACTCGGTGAACAAAGGAGTTGTTGATCAACTTGTTCCCGGTGGTATAATGCAACAACCTTATGAAGTAGTGTCTCAACTCCTTAATTGCATGACCAAGATCAATATGGCATGGTAGACTTGTGAAGACCAAGCATCTCCTCTCAATTTTAGAATGACGAAAGAGCAGATCGAAAAGGATCAAGAGAGAGACTAAAACTTGGCCAAAATAATGACCCAGCTGGATATCTTGGCTAAAAATATCATGGGTGTTGGTGGAGTAAACCCCAATGAAGCAAACTTTGAAACGCTATACAATGAGGAAGTGAACTTCCTAGCTAATCATGGAGGAGGGTATCGTGCAAACTACCCAAGACCTGGTGGAAATCAAGGTTGGAATAGAGATGAGAGCTAGAGAGACTGTGACAAGATTGTCATGATCGTAACGCCATTTGGAAGGAAAGGGAGCGTGAGAAGGATAGGTATGTTCCTCCCATGAGCGTCAAAAGCCCACGAAATCTGAAGGTGGTCGTACAAAAGATATGCTCTCATGCATTCTCAACAAAGTTGAAGGGTCAAACAAAGTGTTGAAAAAGATAGAAGAGGATGTCTCGACTCTCAATCAGATGGTGACCTCTCACTCTGTCTCTATTAAGCAGCTGGAGACAGAAATGGGTAAAATTTCATCGCATTTGAATCAAATCAACAAGGGGGGTTCCCTAGTGACACAATGGAAAACCCCAAAAATAAAGCTTGATTTGGTATCCTCATCGTGCCATGACGTTAACTAAGACACTTCTTGGGAGGCAACCCACGTTTTTAATGCTTTGGTTTTAGATTTTAAATAACGGGTGTTGATTGTGCAGGTTGAAAAGTGAAGAGTGTTGGAAGATGAGTATCTTGGCGAGTTAAAAGGCCAGGCAGCGACACACTGAACAGGTCGATGATCCCCGACTTGGACCGCCGTTGGAACAACCAAGCTTGAAGGGGATTTCTGTAAAACTCGGCGGACTAAATGCTTAATCAGCAAATTGCCGAACAGGTCGACGAACCCAACTTTGTCTGCCATTTAAACCCCCGAAATTACTGGAGGACCTGTAAAACTTAGCGAGGAAAGTACCATCGCCGAGTGGGTCGGCGAGCATGACTTACTCCAACAATGGTGCCGCTAATTGAAAGGTTTTAGAGGCCAGACGATTTAAAATTTCAAAATCCTTCATCTTTTCCCATCTCTAACTACCGTACCCTCTCACCCAACTTTTGATCTTCCATATCTCCTTGCTTTTACCCTCATTTTTGTGTGATTTTGTGCTCGAAATTGGAGAACTTTGCCGCCTAGCTATTCAAAGTTGAAATTCGACATATAGGTTGGTTTTCCAAACCCCGTTTAAGTTTGTGGTTGTAATCAAATGCAATAAGTAATCTGTTGTTGATTTGTATTGGGTAATGAGTATAATCGTGTTCAATGTGTTGGTTTGCCTATTTTGAATTGAAATATGTGCCTAAAGGCTTAAAATTTATCAATTCTCGTGTCTTATTTGATAAAATCGGTGATAAATTATTGGGTAGCGGTTTATTTGTGTTCGGTCTAGTGGGGTGAAGTCTAAGTAACCCCGAATTATGCCAAATGATGTAATTTGCCCAATGATGGAGCGTTTGCTGTCATTCTTAAGGACAAAAGTCGTCAAATGGCTAATTTCGGCCAAATCGGGGGAAGTCTGAGTACCCCGAGGACATGGGTCATATGGGTCTATTTTTAATTGCATAGTGTTTGTGTTTGATTTTGAATTCAGAGGCTTGATTTTGGGAAATGGGGTTGAAAATTAACACATTGGGCCGTTTGGCGAGTTGCGTCGAGCTTGCCGAGTGGTTCGACGGTTCACTGAAGTCCCCCTTTGATCGCCCTTAATTTCATATTTTGGCCAAGTTTGTTCTGTAGCTTTCAGCGAGAAGCCTGAGCTCACCGAGTTCATTCGGCGACTCACCGAAATGTTCTCTTGATCGCCCTTTCTGCGCCCCTAACCCATAAAATACACTGTAACTTTCGGCGGGATACTCCTAGCTCGTCGATTGGTGTTAGCGATTAGCCGAATGGCCCTCAACATCACTGACCTATCTTTATTCTAGAAAAATTTTGCACTGGTACTTTCGGTAGGCTCGATCTGGCTCGCCTAAGTTACTCGGCGACTTGCTGATTGGTTCGACGAGTCTTACTCCAACTATATTTTTGCACTTTTTCTTAAAATTATTTCTAACATGTTTCTTGTGTTTTGCAGAAATGACTAGTCCCAAAGTGTCAGGAAGAGACATGTCTCCCCGCAAAAAGGCATGAGGAGTCGTGATAAATGATGATGCAACTGCATCCAAGGCCAAGGCATCTAAGCTCCCTACAAAGGGAGGAAAAGGCAAAGAAAAAGGCAAGACGCCTGTGGTAGAATCATCGGACGTCAGCTCCGACAGTGAGGGAGTCTATGAGACTCACCTCACCTCACCTCACCTCATTAGATAATGAGGGAGATTCCCAGGATTCTCAGACTACCATCTCTGAGCCTAAGGATGACTAACTTCTACATGCCCGAAGAATAGAGCTTCGCTCCAAGGGTATGCATGATCCGTCTAGGATTCGGTTACCTCAGACTCCTCTTCCTTCCCCATCTTCAGCTTAGACCGTGGTCCCTGCACCACCTGTACAGGGTCCTCCTCTCTTAACAGACTAAAGTCCGAGGGACTGAGGACTATCATTGAGGAGAAAAGGTTGTCCACAGATGGTGTGGTGGACATGTATTCGGAGATATGGGGCACCCTGAAGTCCCATAAATTCCAGATCTTCACTAAACCCCGCGGTCCCTACATACCAAATTGGGTCCGGGAGTTCTATTAGGCCTACAGAGATTTGGTAACACAATAGAAGAGGAAATCCAACACTTTCAAACCAGTGGATTCAGTGATTGTCCGGGGAAAGAAGGTAAAATGTGATAGTAATAATATAAATGTCGTCTTGGGATGCACTTACAACTTCGCAGATGACTACCAGAGTATGATTAAGAAAATGGCATTGGAGGATATGAAAGCTGGCTGGCTCCTCTCCTTTCTGACGGTACTCCTAGGTAGATTGCGGTCGGAGTGCCCATAGAGAAGAAAGATCTCAATGTGGTGGCAAGGTATTGGTTCGATTTTATTAGCAGCACAATCATGCCATCCTAGAACGAGTCTATCCTTCGCCACACAAATGCGGCATGTCTTGGCTCTATTATTTCTAGGAAGAGCCTAAATTTAGGTGTGATCATTGGACAGGAGATGGCCATGAGGGCTAAGCAGCACCAAACATCTCTCTTATTTTCGGTGTTGATTAACGAGCTGTGGAGATGGGCCCGTGTTTTACGAGATGAGAAGGTGACTCCCACCTCATCTATTGACATCCGGCGTATTGAGGTTGAGTACCAGAAAGATGAGGCTGAGAGAAGGAGGGCAGCTTCGGTGGATACATCCCCGAAAGTTGATATTGAAACAGTACCTGCAGAGGCAGTATTGCCTATTCCAGCCACTTGGACTTCAGGTATTTCTAGCTCTGCCTCCTCTATGACTCTGAGTTCTTTTACTGTTCCCCCGCCTCCTAGCACTACTGTATTCCAACCTCCGCTCACCCATGCCATACTACTACGGATGGGGCACCTAGCCCATTCTGCTGATATGCGTGCCTCCAGTCTAGAGGCCACGATTCTCGAGATGATTGAGAGAGCTCTCACTGTTGCATTGACACCTCTCAGAGATTTTATTGGTGCTCTCACGATGAGGATAGAGGTGTGTGAAAGAGGTTAGGGAGCTACTCATGAGGTGGCGACCTTAAAAGCCGCGATTACGGAGTTGAGGAAAGATGTGGACCAGCTGAAGTCCACTGATATGTCTTTAATTTTAGGACTAGAGAGATCATTGATGACATGAGCACTGATATTCCAACTCGTTCTGATGTGCCTTCGCCTATCACCAGAAATGAGGTTAAAGCTGATGATGCAGCTATTGAGTTCGAGGCTGAGACTGATGAGGAGCAGCTTGGTGTTCAGGAGGAGATTGTGGTTGAGGGCCTGACTGACTTAGAGGAGGCTATGGTATATTCTGATGTTCAAATATCCTTGAGGGATACTACTATGACAGGCTCTAGTACAACTACAACTAATGAGATACCGGGCACTGATGCCCCGACAGATGGAGCGACTAAGATGCAGACTTCACCCAGGCTTAGCCTGGCAGGATGATATTTACCTCCCTCTCTGTTGTTTTGTTATACTTTATTGTTGTTTTAGTTGCATTTGAGGACAACTGCTTCTTTTTGTTGGGTGGGGTGAGGTATTTCCATACCTATCTCTTTTGATTTTGACATGTTTGTGATATTGGGTGAATATTGAGCTTATTTTGTTGATATTTCGTTGATATATATATGTTTTGATATTGATCTTGTGGATGTTTTAGCTTGTGTCCTATTGTGTTAATTAAAAATGGTTTTGACTCAAATGTTTAAAATTTTGCCACCTCTTGTGTGTGTGATTGTGGCTGTTCTTGTGCGAATTTGAGTGTCGGTTTGATCAATACCGATGACTTAAATAGTTCTCTTAATCGAATAAAATGAGTGTGCAGCTATGATGAGGCAAATGAAGTTGCATAGACAATGTGTAAACTTTAAGCATCTCGTTGTGACTAGTCGATTGTCGAATGAGTCTCTTGTGATGAACATTGCATGCTAGCTAGAAGGTGTGGAGTCTATTTTGATATTGGTACCAATGCCTTGTGTGATGAGATTACTTTGAACATTGTGTGTGATGACACCTAGAATTTTCCCTGTTGGTCCGGTTGATTGAGATGCAAGCACCTGAAATGATCTTAGGCAAAATTTTTGAAGAGTGGAAATAATTTGACAATATACCTCTTTTGTGGCCAACCTTGTGAGATGTGTGAACCTTGCTTGACACCTTTTGAGCCTTACCATTTTCTTGGATGAAACTTGAGCAATTATGACATCTTTTTATCCACTCACCCATAACTTTCATAAAGTGTGGTTTGTTTGAATAGCCAACTTAGGCCAAAAGCCTAAGTTGGGGGTGTGGTGAAAGGAAGAAGGAAAGTCAAGAAATGTGAGAAATCCCCCTAGATTGATGGTGTTAAAAAATATGGAACCCCTCCATGTAAATAAAAAAGAGATGAAAAAGAAGAAAGAAAAGAAAAAGACTGAAAAAGTTGTGAAATAAAGTAGTGGAAATTGCAAAAGAAATGGGGTATCCGGTTGTTCATACGAAGTTAAATAATGGAGTGGATTTTGAGCATGTTTGAAATGTTATAGAAAAAGAGGAAAGTGATGTTCAGACCATACTTCATGAAGGTAGAAACCACTAAGCCTAAATGACCATACCTTGACACGCAGCCCCGTTACAAGCCTTGAAAAGACCGTTGTGATCTTGAGTGATCTTAAACGAATATTGATTGGAAAATAAGGGCAAACCTATGGGTGAAGTCATGCATGTGTTCAGCTTAGTGAGTGTGAGAGTTGTATGTGATTCCGGAACTTTAAATTGTTGAAGAATTTTGTGTGATTAAGGAATCATCTTTGTTATAATGGCATTTGAGTACCTTTGTTAAGCTTGAACTTGTATTTGAAGCAAGTATTGTGAACTTGAGCATCTTTGATAATGGTGAGTCATAATTTGAATCTTTGAGTGCACAATTGATCATTGTATGAGTAGTTTGAACCTTGTTTTGTGCATTCATGGTTGAGTCTTATGCAACACTATTTGTAGACATCCTTATTGAACTGTTGATCTTGAGTTTTACATGAGGACAAACAAAAGTTTAAGTTGGGGGTGTTGATGAGTCCTAGATTTGGACTCATTTAGGGTTTTTTTTCGATAATTTTAGTGTCCTCAAATGCCTAATTTATGTTATAAACTGATGTTAAAGCCTTGATTTTCAGGTATGTGGATTAAGGAACAAAACAAGGACAGTAACAGGTAAAAAGGAACAAAGCAAACTGAAGAAGTGAAGAAAGGCGAGCCTGATGATCGCCAAGACCACTCGGCGACTCAGCGAGTGGCTCTTCAGTCCGCATAAAGTTCCAGTGTGCCAGCCCTGAGGGAAGAAACCAAGTTGGCGACACGAAAAGGGTAGTCGGCGAATCGCTGATCAGTTTCGCGATGATAAAATTGATCGCCCAAAGTTACAGGACTTGAGGATGCTGAGAGCCAATGCATAAAGGCGATAGAAAGGAGCAAAGGGCGATTCGCCGAACCACTCGGCGACCCGACTTACCTCGCCTAATGACCCTTTGTGGCTAATTTTTGGCAACTATAAAAATTGATTTTGAAACATTTTTTAGAGGCTTGCAACCATTTGGAACAATTTTCTTTGAAGTTTGAGAGTTTCCTAGTAGACTTGAAAGCTTTTTAAGACTCAATTTGGATATTTTGCAAGTGTGTTACTAAGTATCTTCAAATTGGAGCATTATAAAGGCTTGACTACTCTTACCTAGTTGATGTTTAGCTAAAACCCCAATTCTTGGAGTGTGATTTGAATTAGCGTATCAGTATTATTAATTACTAGTTTAATGTTATATTGAAGTGGGTTTAATCACTATCTGAGGTTTAATTTTTGAATTGTAGTTGCAAATGCAGTTCTAATTTTGTGTTTTAAGCTTGCTCGAGAGAGAAATTTTGGGACCAAGGCTTGTGGTTAATGGTTTGTAGGTATTGGGTTGATATGGATTCAGCTCGAGAGAGTGAATCTTAAACCCAATCCTACCCATCTAGCTTGAGAGAGTAGATGAATTAAGGTGTGGGTTGTTCTTAATTGCTATGTTTTTTGATGTTCGAAAGAAATCGCTTGAAGCGGAATAGTTATTCGAGAGAAGGCTATTTCACTCATAGTCTAGCCTACCCATTAGTATTTAGTTATTCATTAGTAGTTTCAATTACCCATATAGTGAAATTTGTCTATAATCGATCACATCTCGAGAATTCCTCTCCATATTGTTATTTTATCGTTGTTTGACTGCGTTGTAGTTGATAATTACAAACAAAAATCCCCCATCTGACATCCGTGTCAACCCTTTTAATTTGTTTCATGTCTTTTCCGATAATATCTATTCCTATCGCTTGTTAGATCACATTTGTACTTCATAACTAAACTTTGAACACGTACCACTCCATGTGGGTTCGACCCCAACTCATTTGTTGGCTTTTTACTGCTTAACGATCGTTTACACCTAGAATTGGATGAGGTATGCCTGAAACGTTAAATCATAACCGTAGTGTTTTCCTTAAAGATTTAGATACATTACTTGTATGATGTTCATGTTGATGTGTTCACAGATCATAAGAGACTCCAGTATGTGTTCACCCAAAAATAGTTGAATCTTCGTCAAAGGATATGGCTTGAATTCCTTAGAAACTATGACATGAATGTGCTCTATCATTCGGTTAAAACTAATGTATTGGCTGACGCCCTCAGTAGAATATCCATGGGTAGTGTAGCACATGTTGAGGAAGATGTTCACCAGCTTGCTCGCTTAGGAGTTTGCCTTATGGACATGTCAAATGGTAGTATGATAGTTCATAATGGGTCAAAATCTTCATTGATAGTTGAGGTTAAGGAAAAACAGGATAGCGATCCTATGTTACTTCAGTTGAAAGGTGCAGTTCAGTTGAGGTTTTCTCCTAAGGGGGAAATGGTGTGCTTCTTCACCAGGGTCGCTTATATGTTCTTAATATAGGTGAGTTGAGGAAGCAAATCCTTATAGAAGCCCATAATTCCAAGTATTCTATTCATCTGGGTGCCACTAAGATTTACCGTGATCTATGGGAAGTCTTTTAGTGGAACCGCATGAAGAGAGACATCACAGATTTTGTAGCTAAGTGTCCTAACTGTCAACAAGTTAAAGTAGAACATAAAAAACAAGGAGGTGTGACTCAAGAGATTAGCATTTCTACATGGAAGTGGGAAGTGATAAACATGGAGTTCATTACGGGTTTACCTCGTACTCGCAGACAACATGACTCCATTTGGGTAATCGTGGACTGAGTCACTAAGTCATCTTATTTCTTGGCTATAAATACTACAGATTCAATGGAGGATTACGCCGGACTTTACATCAACGAGATAGTCAAGTTGCATGGGTTCCCTTGTCTATCATCTCATAATAGGGTGCTTATTTTACCTCTCATTTTTGGAAATCGTTTCAAAAAGGTCTTGGTACTCAAGTAAATCTCAGTATAGCATTTCATCCACAGACGGATGGTCAGACAGAGCGTATCATTCCGATCGTAGAGGACATGTTGAGAGCTTGCGTGATCAATTTCAAGGGTAGTTGGGATGATGAACTACTTCTCATAGAGTTCGCCTATAATAACAACTTTCATTCCAGTATTCAGATAGACCCTTATGAGGCACTATATGGACGTAGATTCATGTCTCATATTGGTTGGTTCAAAGTAGGTGAAACAGCCTTGATTGGGCCAGTTTCGGTTCATGAGGCTATGGAGAAAGTTCAACTCATCAACGATAGACTAAAGACAGCTCAGAGTCGTCACAAGTCCTATGCAGATGTAAGGGGAATGGACTTAGAGTTTAAAATCGATGATTGGGTTTTCCTAAAAGTGTCACCCATGAAAGCGGTGATGAGATTTGACAAGAAAGGGAGGCTTAGTCCCAGGTATGTAGGTCCTTACATTCCTAGAAAGGGTTGGTAATGTGACTTATGAGTTAGAGCTGCCAACAGAACTAGCACTAGTTCATCCAGTCTTACACATTTCCTTGTTGAGAAAGTGTGTAGGTGATCCGGCATTGATAGTACCATTAGAAAGTGTGGTTGTGAAGGATAGTCTTACTTATGAAGAGGAGCCAGTTGAGGTTCTTGACCGTCAGGTTCGTAGGTTGAGAAATAAGGAAGTCACTTCATAAAAGGTTTTGTGGAGGATTCAGTCCATAGAGGGAGCTACTTGGGAAGTAGAATCAACCATGATGGCCAAGTATCCTCACCACTTTCCTTCCAATTCCGTTTCAGCTTGAGGTAATAGTTCCCCTCCAGTATCTCAGTTTATTCTTGTGTAATTCAGTATCAGTATCTTGTTACCTCAGTTATCCTTGCATTTCAACATATTTGCATGTTCATGAAACTCATTTCAGTTAGATATCAGTTTCTAGTATTTAGTTGGTAGGGATTTCAACTCTTTCCTCTAAACTTATCTTGTTTAGACTTCATTTGAGGACAAATGACCCCAAGGGGGATATATTGTATAACCTAAAAAAATAGAACAAAGATTGAACAAGAGAGAATGGCAAATAATGGAGGGGTTCCATGGGCCGTGAAGAGGACCATGACCCGTCACCCTGCTTGTGGTTGTGCACCCAGCAAAAGGTGAAAGACCACGGACCACTAAACTGTCCATGGAGCTCCACTCGGGCCGTGAAGTGGCCCATGAGGGGGACACAGAACCACCATGGCTACTGTGAAGGACCACGGACCACTAGACGGTTCGTGGAGCTTCACACAAGCAGTGAAGTGGCTCGTGAAAGAGGCTTGACAAACTTTGAGGTTTGGGTTAACGTCAAATGATCATATATTTCCGTACAAAATGATTAAGGTGGCCCATGACCTATCAAATTAAAGGCCTTTGAGTCATTTTCCCAAAGCCACCAAGTTTGCCTAATTCTAAGCCCGGAGTAAAAAGTTATGCTCATTTTAGTAAACCCTTGTCGGGCAGAGCATCTTCACGATCCACTTGATGGAACGTGGTGTTGTAGACGACCAGTGAAGCCTATCTTGAAGTCACTACATCGGCTTTTAAGTGAGGTTTTACCCCAAAAGTCACTGGTAAAGCACCATGGACGTCTAAACAGTACGTGAAGCTCCACACGGACCGTGAAGTCGTCCGTGAAGGGGACTTATCAAACTTAGAGTTTAGGGTCAACTTTAAACGACCACATCTTTTAGTTTAAAATGAACTAGGTGGCCCATGACCTATCAAATTAAAAATCTCCGAGTCTTCTTTCCAACGCCACCAAGTTTGCCTAATTCTAAGCTCGGAGTAAAAAGTTATGCCCATTTTAGTGAAGCCCTAATGGGCAGGACATCTTCACGAGCTGCTAGACGGGCCTTGGTCATCATGACGGCTTGAAGTCACTTTGATAGCATTTAAGTCAGGGTCACATTGGTCTTCTCTCCTCTGTGTTGGGCACTTAAACTACGTCGTTTTACTTAGTCTAAGCCTAATAATCTAGTCAAACAATACCCAAAACCCTCATTCTCCAAAAACTCACCCAACTTAGAGCGAAAAGAAAAGGAAAAGTCGACTGCTTCTCCCAAGAAGAAGCAGAAAGGTCATCCCCGAAATCCAAAGGATTTCTCCATAGATTTCGTCACCAGGTTTGTGGGATTTCACTAGTGGGTTCCTTTCACTTAATAGGTCCCTAGATTTTAGTCAGTTCTTTAATTTCTCATAAATTGTTCAGACCTGCAGTTTCCAGATTTTAAAGATTTAGAGTGATTTTAGTTGTTATATTTCCCATGATCTAAATAACATGATTCTCGATGATTTAGTGTAATTTGCATGTATATAATTCAGAACCCTAGCTTGTATCAACTATTAACTCATAAATTATACTTGCTAGGCATATCAGTCAAAAAAATCATGTTTTAGAAATTGAATGCTATAACTTTCAGTATATTTATGTGCATTCCGAGATAGCAAGTCAGTATTTTGAGCTACTCAATATTTCTGTGCATTTTAGCTTTTCATTCAGTTGGGAGTAGACTTAGCACCGAGTTGGACTAGGGTTCAACGTACCCTCAAAGTCCTAAAACTACGTGCCGCGTAGTTTTATAAGTCCCCTTAGTTTGGCATCAGTTTTAGTGATCACGCCATTGTCATGCCTCTATACCCATGGAAAGGTATATTGGGTCCTCATAATGGGGCATATACATTGGACTTTACGTTTAGCTCACGTGGTTTTTGTCGGTTAATAGTAGCTCCCACAGTCAGACTCTTATTGCATTGACCAACTTTTTCAGCATTTACTTCAGTATACAGTTCAATATGTTATCTTCATGATTAGTACTTGGTCATTGCATCCAGTTAAGTTTTCAGTTATACTTTAGTACATATCTATATCCTTGTTCAGGTTATATCATTGCTCGATTATGCATTGTTCAGCTCTTATACTTTGTTCATCTTAACGTATCTTTATATTGTTTGTTCAGTACATTCCAAGTACTGACGCATACTTTGCACTACACATTTCATGATGTAGATTCAGGCATTCAACATCTAGATCACGCTTAGTTCGACTCCCGGTCTGAATTCAGCAGGTTCAGTGGTGAGTCCTCATACTTCAAGGACAATAGACATGTTTTACTTTTCAGTCTCTACTTTTAGTTTTCAGTCTTGTTAGAGTTAGCTGGGGCATGTCGTAGCAACTTGACTCAGTTAGAGGCTTTTCAAACATAGTAATAGATTCAGCTCGAGTTGTTAAGTGGTTGTGTCATTCATCACTAAACTCTTGTTATTTATATTTACTTTCAGACCAGTTGGGATTGTTCCCTCTTCAGATATCAATTGATTTTGCCTTCACATAGTACATGTTTTACTTAGTTATATTTTTCAGCATCTTGATATATGCCAACTTCAGGGTTAGCTTAGGCTCACTCGTGATCCTAGGTCTCATGTTACGTCTAGGGGGTAGCCTCGAGGCGTGACACCTATTTAGGCAATCACAAGAATTATGAGGAATTAACATTCGAAGGAGTAACTCAAGAATCTCCACATCTACCTGAAGACACCACCCAAAGGAACAAAGTACACCTAACTACATTCTACAGTAATAATATGCATCGAAGGATCCAAAGTCTAACCATGAGATAGGGATTTGCCATTTTTACAAGTCTAATCTGGGTGAGTGCTCACAAAACCAAGCAACCCCATAGTCCATGCACTAGCCAAGGATACCAAACTATAGAAATTCTTACAAGAAGTAGAAATAATAACTAAAGGATCATCAAAACTTGTTCTAAGGTACTTACCACATCAACTACTACAAAGCATCAAACATCCGCCCTAAAGGGGTTACCAACGCTAAAGTAAGGCATAAACAACGAATTACTAACCTAAACTAAGGATTTCACGATACTAAACTAGCCTAAGGCTCATAAGAGAATGAACAAATTAAGAATAAGGAAGAGAATCTTAAATCTGCTACATACAATCCGAACTCACATGCAATTTATGCTAAACATTATCTTATGAAGCACAATCTAAGAGAAAGTTGATCGTAGCTTACCTCGAAGTCGAACTGCAATCTCGAACCATCCACGAGCCACTCGTGTCTTCACCACATTCTCCAAAATGCCTCAAAACTATCAATAATATCAAATACACATTACAACGAAAAAATGATACCAATATTGCTATATTATAACTCGGGCCCAAAATTAAGCCAAAATAGGCCAAAGGGACCCATTCACAAAATATCAAAATTGAACTCATAACTAGCCCCCTTCAAGTTGAAAGAACTTGCGCTCAAAATTTGAGCACAATAAGAGTTCAAGAACCCATCCAAATCATCCCATAAAAATTGGATATCAAGAACCACCATTAAATGAAATAAAATAGGTTTTGAGGTGAGGAATTACCGTAAAAACGAGCCGACAACGGTGCTCTAAACTCCCAATGCAAAGTGCCCACAAAAATAAACTATTAGCAACTAAAATGAGCTCAAATGGAGCTTTATAAAAACAATTTTTTGCGTTTTGAATGTTTAACCAACGAAATAAAAATTTTGGCGTTAAACAACCCCCAAGTACCGCTATAGCAGTCCTTTGGCCGCTAGCGGCTGGTCAAAGTTGGTCAAACACCGCTAAAGCGGTCCGGCTTAAGTGGTTGCACCAGTACTAGCACATGCTAAACTTTGACTTTGATGATTCGGGATCATCCGTAGTCCTGTGAACATAAATCATATGTGAAATCTGATTGTAAATTATATTCCGGACTCAATGTAATCAACTATGCAACATTTAGAAGTCATTTACTAAATATGTTGGATGAAGTCAACAATTTAACTATTACAAAGAAAGCAACCGTGTGTCCGAAATCAAAATGAACACCTCGAGACCAAACCAAAGGTCCTACTAGACAAAATTCAACATTCCAGAGCTAATGCAATGAAGGAATTCTCATAAGACAACTAATTCTCCGAATATTGACCGAAGACAACTCTAGGCTAAACTTTCCAACATCTCGCCTAAAAGCTCACACTCACACTGGAGCCTCGGGAAATAAACCAAAGATACTTTTAAACCAAACTCGATGTTCCGCAGCTAATGAAACCATCAAAATTCCATTTTGAGGCCATCTATATAAGCTTTTGATCGAAGTCAACCGTTTAAGTTTCAAAGGCTCCAAAACACAGAAACTCGCACAAAACCCACCCAAATGAACAACCCGAAGACTAAGATATCAATCTCAACAAGTCATAAATTTCTTGGAGCTGCTATAGGAAATCTTTAAATGTCAAAAATATTAGAAAATAGTGAAAATGACCTGGAGGGTAATCACAACTAATTTTATCTTCAAGTAGCATGTTTTGGTTGATTATTTATATGATATTATGTGGTGAATTTGGGTCGACCGATGATGTCTACCAGTACGTGTTATTTGTACTACCACTACTCTTGCTATGCCATTTGGCATAATTTGATTGCAAAATTAAGTGATGTTTCATAGATGAAGACGAAAATGATCTATGATAGCTTCTACTTTTTTCCTTCATGGTGGGAGTTGTGTCTATTTAATTTAAAACTGTGTATCCTCTTAAGAGCTCTTCTACCTAGTTAGAATAGTTCCTTTGGGAAGGTTCAGTGTAACTCTAAACAAAAGGAATTCATTTTTAAATTGAGTTAAGAGTATTTTCATATGTAAATAGAGTGTTAGCTTATTGTTTGTTGAGTTTCACATTTGAGTCACAATTTTCTTCATCTATAATTGATATTTTTATTCAAAGTAGTTATCAAATTTATATTAATATTAGGGATATTCAAAATAATAAAGCTACAACTAAAGTATATATGAATATAAAATTAAAGGCCAAAGTTAAAGAGGGTATCATAATTTCTAAAGAAAAGAGTATAATATTTAAATTAAAATAAAGCCAAACAATATTTTTTAAACTTTTTTCGGAAATGCCCATGCTAAAGTAGACAGGTTGATGGAGACAAATAGTGATAAATAAAAGATGAATTATTATAAAATTATGAATATTAGTACTAATAGTTTAGACAAAAAATTATGTACTAGTTTACATATATAAATAAAAGAAATTAGTTTTAAAAATATTTATTTAATCAATTAGTAATCAAAATAAGATATAAGTCGGTCAAAATTGGGTGTGAACCATATGGATTTCATAAATATGATTCATATTTAAGCAATAAATAATAAGTCCAAAAGCTAATTAGTTTTACTTTCCAACTTCCATAGAATGATTGACTAGTTGCTATTAATTTTGTAATTTGCTTACTTCTTCTAGATTTTAAAATTTATTGATTGAATTCACTTGGCAAGTTGGTGTACCACCTATGTCTGATATATATTAGGACTTGTGTTTTCAATCAATATACAAAATAAAAATATTATCATTGATATTGGAGATTTAGTGAAGTTGTAAAGAAGATGAAGAAGGAATCAACCATTGTGTTCACTCTTCTTTGTGTGTTTATTTTACTCGGTTAAGTTTCTTTTCCTTTTCCTCATCTTCTCTCTCCCTATCCCTCTATCCTTCTCATTTATCTCTTCTTATATGATATGTCGGTAACTTTTTTTCTTTATACATATTCACATACTGTCATATGCTATGTACATACACATGTATATGAAAAAGTTAAACGTTTGCAATTTGTATTACACTTATATATGTTTACCTATTGATCCATATTATTATATTTTATATCAAATATATTTTCTCCCTATATTAATTTGTTTGTCATAGAAGAATGGGTCTGATTTTTTTGATTTAGTGGAACTCAAATAAGGTATTTTTGATATTTGTTAATTTTTTAAGGGTACATTTAGATCTATTTAATTTCTCACTGGTGTATGCCTCAAATTACTACAGAGAATACATAAAAATTAATTTGATAGTTTAGTGTAAATTTAGATATTTTGATTGACTATATGGCTCTACGAGACAATTGTTATTGCCAAATCTCGTATAGCCATACAAATATTATGAAATATTTTAAAACTTTTTTATTCATTAAATTTAGTGCCCCACTTTATTTTGACGTACAAAGTGAAAATTAGAAAATATTTATTTTTTTATTTCTTATTAATTTGAAGTTTACAAGTTTGACCCTGGTCATAAGATCATACCGATATTAATTGATTGAACATCATTATAAACATAGTGGTAGTAACTTGAAGAGACTATATATGTTTAAATTCTATGTATTGTCGATGAATTTACTTGAATCAATGATATTAATATTTATTTTTTTGTGATATAGGTTTACAATCATTTATGGTATTGGGAGAAAATCAACAGTGTCAAACAACAAAAGATTGTAATCCTCATTCTTGTAAACTTGGATTTGTGCTTTGTTATGATGGAAAATGTGTATGTCCTGTAAGAATTAGGAGAAATGTTTCTTTCAAGAAAGACAATATTTATATGGGTAGATGTTCTTGTGGATGTAAACCACATTGTGTCTTAGGATTGTGCACATGTCCTTGTTGTTGAAAGTCAAAATTAAGACATGTTTGAGGTATAAGAGAATATCTCATCTTTTTATAATGAAAACTTATAGAGTATTTTATCTTATTATAATGAACACATAATATTCCAATTCGATGCTTTCATTTCCTTCACCCAAATTCATACACGGATAAATCTATTGTGGTACTTGAGTTTTAAAATTCACTAATTATTTGTGAATAATTTATTTGACTATGAATAGAAATATTATAATATAGAATAATCTTAAGATGTCTATGGGAATTGTTGCTTCCAATTACACACGCAAGTGTACGTGGTCATACAAGTAATATAGTGGCTCTAAAAGAATCAAATTATCGAACTCAAAGGACTTGTTTATTAATTATTTTTACTAAATTATACTAGTTTAACTATTTATTCAAGAACTCCAAAAGAATTTAATTTATAAGTAAAAGAATAAAAGATTTAAATACTAATATTACCTTACTATGATTGGAGAAAATTCCAGGGTTGTATTCCACTTAGAAGTTATGCATAGTATTTTCTTCTATGGACTTCAATTGGTTATCAAATTGCTGATTTACAAGGTTGAATGTATGATCATAGTCTCCCGACCTCTAATCGTCTACCACAATTGGATGTCTAACTACATCGTTGAGCGGGGACAGACTGAATGAAATGCGGAGCATTAAATTTCATATTGTTTAGTAACCAAGTAAGGTCTCTAGGTATACCCCTATCCTAGATATAAATCAACCTTAATTTCTACAGATGATCATTCTCCTTTTATCCCACGTTTTATCCTCTTATTCCTTTCCTGAGTTCAATTTGGATAATCAGTTTATCTCAATGGTGCCCAATCACAAAATAATAAATCAAGAACAAAATAGCAATTTATGAGATAACCAACTTCAATCCACAAAATTCAATACTAAACAATCATTCATAGCCACAACACCAGAACAAGGGCCTTTAACTACCAATATCTAAAAAAGGAAAAGAAGAAAAGAACCCTCAAAAGTATAATTACTTTTCTTTGCAAAGTATCATTCCCTCAATAATTTATTCTTATGGACTATTTATAAATGTAGGAAACCCTAAATAAAATAATAGAGTCCAAAACAAATTGAAAAACTCAAAACCAAAAGAATTGAATTCCGTGTGAAACACTGGCACCTTCAATTTGTGTGTGTCTTCAGACACTGCCACATGGCACTCCATTTGTAGCAATTCACAATTCGTGCAATATGTACTTCTTGTATATTATACATTATTATATTCAATTTAATTTATTAAGCTATCTGCTTGATTTTCTTCTATAATCTTTCATCTTTAATTCGTTGTAGCTTCAAACTTCTTCATCTTTACATCAATTTAATCTTACAATAAGATATACTATTAAGCACAGTCCTTGAAATTCATCCTCAAAAAGGAAAAATAAAAATATTAAATGTGAGGAATATAATGATTAATAATATGTATATTTGGCCTCACATCATGAATCATAAACTTGAAAATTCTATGTTCTCCTTTAATTTTTATTGCAAATCTTAATATGCTAAAGGTGTCATTCCTCAATTTTACACCCTGGGTTTGGCCGGAAATCATAACCACTACTAATCCAAAGCAACCTTTCATTTGACATACTATAAGATTGAACACTGAATAATGAGGAAGCTGAGAATAATAATAATGGGCTAAAATGTTGATGTCACAACCCAAACCATCGTTACTAACACCTACACCAATCTTTTTGTGGGTGAACCAATCCTAGCCAAAACATAGGGAGATAGGTAACTCCAAATGTCAGTAGCTCACCCCAGTCCCTAAATCCTAAGAGCTTCTTCGCACGAGATCCAAATCAGCAGCAAAAACTTATAGTACTATATGCAAGGTGCAGCAGGGTAGTGTGAGTACCAACAAGTGGAACTCAATAGTTATAGGCCGACTGACCTCCAAAGATAAAGCAAGAATAAACAACAGGTAAGAAGGGAGCATATATCACAAGTATTTAAAGCAATAAGTAGGGAATCATAATAGGAAATAAATTGATACAAGGAAAAAGGATAAAGAAAGCAGGTGAATGAAGCAAGGGGACGTACCCGGAGGTGCTAGGCCAAAAATTCATTTACAACAAAACTCAACTAAGGATGACAACTAGTCAAAGGCATACTAATCGGAATAATCACAATATCACATAAAAGCTAAGAAGGCCATTCTAAACCATACCCTACATAAATAATGTCAATTAGAAGAGAACAAAGGCAATATCTACCATCAAACAAAGGACCACCCTTTATACTACCTCAAGTACACAATCAATGAAACAATAACCTTACCGAGCCCCTATACACCCAAAAGGGAAACAATAACAAACTAAACCCATACAACACCCCATAAGACCAACAAGTACAAGCAACAACCAATTATACTGGTGATAGTCAATGCATATGAATGTGAGTTATTCAGTAAAATTAGTAGTACCATCAGTGACAAGTGCCTTGTGCCAAAGTATATACACCTACCTCATGCCTCCAACAACCAGGTAGGACCCATGTGCCTCCCTCTTCTTGTTCAATGGATCACACATTTGTATATACTTGTATGATCCTAGTCTAGGTCATACATAATTTATCTGGTTGGATCCGATCTTTCATGGTGACCAGAGATAAATAGAAAAACCAATATTAAAAGGGTTAACAACTCTCCAACCGGTCAAGTAAAATTTGAGTGCATCATCTACGCCTCTTTATTTCAAAGTCAATTTATAAAGTAGTAAATGTAGGACAACTCCCATAGAAAGATCAGTTAGAAGTAATTCGAGCAAAAACCCTACTTCTCAAAGAAAATGTTGAGAACGAATGCATGCACTGGGGTCATACTACAAATTACGTGATATTGAGAAATCAATACAATGCATACCATCACCAGCATCCAAACAATAACATCCAAATCACAGAAGGCATCAGACCGCAATACCTCACACATAAAGCACATAAACTAAACTGGAATCAGTTGATGCTCAATCAAGGCCTCATGCCCAAAATACTCCAACCAACTCAACAACGATAACATAAGAGAAAACAACTTTTTAGGCAATGAAAAGAATTATGAAGATTCAACATTTGAAAGAGTAACTCGAGGTTTTTCAAACACGGCCAAAGCAGTCTGGAGGCCACTTAAGTAGTTGCACCAGTACCAACACATGCTATACTTTGATTTTGATTCTAAATGTAGTCCAGACTCAAAAGAAGCAATAATACAACATTAAGAGGTCATTTACTAAATATTTTGGTTAAATTAAACACTTTAACTATTACAAAAAAAGTAACCGGGTGTTCAAAATTGAAATGAAGACCTAGAGACCCAAACCAAAGGTCCTACTAAACTAAATTCAACATTCCAAAGCTAAAATGTTGAAAAAATTCTCAGAGAAATAATCACAAGGTCCTTCTAGACCAATCTCAATGTTTCACATCTAAGGAAACCATCAAAATTCCATTCTAAGGCCGTATATCTGAACTTTTGACCGAAGTCAACCGTTCAAGTTTCAAAGGCTCCAAAACACAGAAACTCACACAAAACCCAAACGAACTATCCGACAACTGAACTATCAGCCTCAACAAATCATAAATTTATTGAGACTGCAGTAAAAAAGCTCTAAACACTAAAATATTAGAAAAATAGTGGAAATAACCTGAAGGTACATTACAATTATTTTTATCTTCAAGTTGCATGATGTTATATGGTGGATTCAGGTCGACCAAGGATGTCTACCAACACATATTATTTGTATTTCTACTAATCTTGTTATGCCATTTGGCATAGTTTTGTTGCAGGATTTAGAGATGTTTCATATGTGAAGACGAAAATGATCTCTGATAGCTTCTACTCTTCTTCCTTTATGGCGGGAACTGCATCTATATAATAAAAACTATGCATCCTTTTAAAAGTTGTTGTACTTGGTTAGACTATTTCCTTGGGTGAAGGTTAAGTGTAACTCTAAGCAAAAGGAATTTATTTTAAAATTAAGTTAAGATGTAATGACCCGATTGGTCATTTTTTTTGTTTTTCCATGAAATTTATCGCTTAACCCTCCCGATATTGACCCTGAGTCTTCTATGATTGAGTTTTAAAAGTTGGTTTTGGAATTTAAGTTAAAAGTTGAGAATTATGCAAGTTTTGAGTTTAAAAGACTTAGGTTGTTAAGAAAGTGGTTTTCGGTGTCTTTTGGAGTTTAGAGTGTCGAAATAGAATTTTGTCGATTCCATCAGTCTCAAAAGGTGAAATCTAATATGTGAAAGTTCTTAGTTTTATATTCGGTGTCTTTTTGGCAATTTGAGGTCCTAAGTTGTAATTTGTGAAATTTTAGCCATTAGGTTGACTTTGGTCAAAATTTGGGGTTCAAATACTCGGATTAGAATTCTGAGAGTTTCATTGGATTCAGGGGATGATTTTAGGCTTAGGTGAGGTCTTGGTTAATTTTTTAGAGGTTCCAAGCTTATTTTAGCCTTTTTAAGCGTTGAGTTAGTTTCTTGTGATTTTCACGGATATTGGGTCAAGGAGGCCTCAGATTCATGTTTTGATGGTTCTAATAAGTCTGGAGCGTCAAGAATTATTGATTTGAATATATGGTTTGTGTGCACGAGGTTCCGAATGAATCTTGAGAGTCCTTTTGATGTTTTTGTGTTGGTTGATATTTCTGGTGCTGCTGTCTTCGCTTAAGAGGAATTAGGTTTGCTTTAGCGATAGTCACTTAAGAGGAACCTGGTTTGCAAAAGCGAGATTGGAATTTTGGGTGGGGCTCACAAAAGTGAGACCCCCAGGTTTTGCAGGTTCGCCTAAGCGAAACCTAGTTTGCAAAAGCGACATCAGAGGAGGTTTTGACCTACAAATTTTGGAGTTTTAGCCCTATATTTTATTTTTGAGCTTGGGGAACCATTGGTGGTGAATTTAGAAAGAAATTGTTGTGCTAAATTATTTGGGTAAGCTTTTATGACCTAAAACATCATTTTCCTTTGATTATTTATAAATTTTAACATTGAAATTTGAGATTTTGATTGATAAATGGCAAGGTTTTTCAAAAGCTCAAGTTCTTAGCTAAAATGGAGATGGTGAACTATTTTTGAGTCTTTTTTCAAAATGATTTCTCCAATCAGTTCCTAAATCCTTGAGTATTGTTTTCAAGTATTAAATTTCAGATTCAAACCTCCATTTTGAAATTGGGTTTTGAGTTGATTGACCCATTTCTCTATATAATTGATATGGGTAATTGTTATTTCTGGAATGTGATGGTGAATGCTTGTTTGTATATACATTATATGGGGGAAGTGATTCGAAAGGGAAAGACTCAGCTCTTGGAGTGATTATTGATTAATTAAGGTAAGTAATCTCCTAAACCTTGTATTCTAGTAGAATTCGTGCATTTCGTTCGTTGCTTGTGTTTTGGGAGTAATAGGACTGAGGCAAAGGGTTAAGTATCCACTTGATAACTCTTAATGAATAAAAATGGGTTGAAATGAAAAGGCTATATGATGATAATGAAGTTTGTGAATTGTCTTGTTGTAACCTTGTTGATTGATTGATGAAATGCTTGATAGCATGAAAATGGACTTGAATTGTATAAATTGTTGTCTTTTCCATGTGATGTGATATTGCTTGTGTGCATTGATTGTTGAATACCGTGATGAGACATGTGATAGTTTTGATGACGAGGTCTTTGCCGAAAAGTGCTTATGATGTCGAGGTCTTTGTCGACAAATGTTTATGATGCTGAGGTCTTTACTTGTCACGACCCAATTCCTCGAATCATGATGGCACCTACTATAACCACCAGTAGGTAAGTCAACCCGTAACCCGAAACAACAAGTAATGGGTCTGAGGGAAGAAACTAAACAAGAGTAGGCAAAATTTAAGATAACAACATAAACAGGCGAAAGCAAATCAAAACATATATACAAATAAAGATCACTCCCAGAACCTGGAAGTCACTAGTACAGAGCTACTAACAAAACGACAACAAGTCCCAAAAGTGGACCACAGAGACTAGACTGTCTCGAAAGGTAAACGACAAGTCTATATACATAGATGGAGATTGAAATAGTACAAAACGCCGTGTGCTCACCCCCGTCTCCGGATCAGACTACTCCAAACTGGATCAACACTGGCCACTGGTGCTTGGACCTGCATCACGAAATAGATGCAGAGCGTAGCATGAGTACCAAAACAACAGGTACCTAGTAGGCATCATAGGCCGACTGAACTTGAAAAGTAAAGGCAATATGACAAGAAGGAATAACACAAACCGAAGTCAAGAACGAAAATCTAACTAACAATGGAATGCACACGAGTGTAGAAAGAACTAACTAAAGTAATCTATAAGCTAACTACACCTAACTGGACCCCCATAAGCCCAGAAGGTACACTCGTGCGCAGGTTAAATAAAAACCTGAACGGACCCTCATAAGCCCGACGAGTACACAGAATAACTATAACTAAAGAGAATTGCATATAAGAACCCAAGAACGGAGAACATCAAACCAGCACCTCAACCCTAATTAGTAGAATCTGACAGTACGGAGGTCGGACATTGAATCGGATGCTCACCAGAAGTACCCAAGTAACCAATCACAAGTATCAACTAACTGAGGCCGGAACTCTAACCGGATGCTCTATATAAATATCTGGGCAATAGAGGTCGGACCTTAAACCAGATGCTCTATATAAGTATTTGGCCAATAGAGGTCGGACCTTAAACCAGATGCTCTATATAATATCTGGGCAATAGAGGCCGGACCTTAAATCGGATGCTCTAAAAAGGTGCCAATGTAGCTGCTGAAAGAGTCCTAATCGATCCACGTTCATAATGTCCGTGGAACGCCATCCACACTTAGCCAATCAATGAAAGTCCTTGGAACCGAATCGAAAATCAAATTCAAATCGCGAAGTAGAATTAGTGTCGCCGACGTAACTCGTGAAGCCGTAACATTGGGGAAAATAAGGATAACTATAGTCGGAGTAAGCATTTCGCCTAGCTAAGGCCCAAACTATCAGACTCAAGTCTGCTACACCAGTCTACAGGGATCTAGGCCGGCCGAGCGACGTCGGGGCAAAACTAAGGCCTATCAGATCCGAATCATATATTTCTAAGGTAAGCCCTAGTCAAACCTAAACTAAGGCCCAACATGCTTCAAATAAACAGTAATTAAGCATGCAAGCACTCCACATAGCGAGGAGGGTCAATTAATAACACAAAGCATGCTCATAGTTACCCGATAATTCTTGAAATAGGCCGAAAACATGATTTTTAAACACCTAAACATGATTCAATAACTACCCAACATAAATTCCAACTAATCAACATGCATTCACATTCTCGAGTTCAATCTAAGAGAGGGAAACTGTAGCCTACCTGTAGGTCGATCACACGCGCTCTAAAATCACTTCTCTGGAGCTTTCCCTTTCCAAAAGGCCTCGAAACTCTGCCCCGCTATCAAAAATAGAGTCACAATGTTATTACGGTCGTTTAGACACCAAAATACAACAAACGGAGACGGGTCAATTTTGGAGTCAAAATAGGAATCGTGGGACCCGCACCGAACTGTCTGAATTTGACTATGTCAAGACACCCTAAACAGCACCCCAAACTTGTGTTCCAAAATAAAACACAATTTGGGGCTCAAAACGCAGCAAAAACCAACAAGCAAGAAACTCACACTTTAATCAACTAAAAAGAAAACATTGCAGCAATCTAAACTCGAAATCTACAAGGATCTAATGGTGCCTAGCACTCCTTGAACACTCTACGACGAATCCACAACAATTCTCAACACGTGGAACTTCGAATCACCCAAAACCAAGCTAAAATGAGTGAGATATGACCAAAACAAGGATGCCAAAAACAAAAGCTCGAAAAAGGGTATAATAGTTAGGTTTATCGCAAAATTTACCTCGAACTACGTGTACCCGAAAACTTCCGAACACTCTACAGCGAAGCCACCAAAAATACGAAGTTCCCGCACTTTGAATCGCCTAATTCGGATGAAAGATGAGAGAGTTATGAGGGAGTTTGGAAAATGTTGCTAATGAATCTGCATTCTATAGCAAATTTTCTGAAATTTTCCAAAAACTAAAAACTCCGACGGGGTGCTCCGATCTCGTTCGAAACCCCGTGTATGCAAACGAGATATGCAACCATACCAAATTCGATATTCCGGACTCAATGACACAGTCAAAATTTCCATACGAGGTCATCTTGACAAAAAAGGGTCCCACACCCAAATGCCAATTTAAGTCAAAAACCACAAAAGAGCTCCGAAAACTCGAGACACAAAAGAAAGGTCAATCTAGACCAAACTTGACATTCCGGAGCTAATTGCGCTGACAAAATTCTCATCCGAGCGCATTTACTCAGAATGTTGACCAAAGTCAAACTTAAGCTTCAACTTAAAGTTAAAACGCCTAATCGCACCGACTCACACTGAAAATCTCGGGAGTCATGCTGACCATGCTACCAACCTAAAATGACCCTTTTGAAGCTGATGGAATCGTCAGAAATGGATTCTGATGTCATCTTCTTGAACTTTTGATCGAAAATGATCGTTCAAGGTTCATAAGCTCCAAAACACAAAAACTCGCACCGAAACCAAACGAACGACCAGGTGATCGAACTGTCAGTCCCAGCAAGTCATAAATGACTTGGGGTCGCTACAGGAACGCTCTAAATGACACACAGAAGGCACAACACAGAAATGACCAGGAGGGTCATTACATTACTGGTGATTGTTATTAAGCCGATGGAAATGGTTCCGGCTAGTGATGTGATATAAAACTGATGGAAAATGGTTTCGACTAGTGAATTGATATAAAGTCGATGGAAAATGGTTCCAACTAGTGATTTTTAAAAAGCCGATGGAAAATTGTTTCGGCCAGTGATATTGTGCCAATGGGAAATGAATTTGGTGAGAGATTGTGTCAAGCCTCGGGCCTACACCCTGGACGTAACTGGCACTCGAGAACCATTGCTAGTCCCCAAGAAAACCTTTGGCCTGGCTCAATACTTAGCGGAAGACTTACTCAACATTATATGAACTTGAAAGTAAAGGTTTAACTCAAGTGTCTCAAATACATAACTCAAAATATTTACGATCTTAAACATTTCACAATGGAAATTAGAAAGACTCCTCAAAAATCTACTATCTACGAAGCCTCTAATAACTATGATGGAAGTCGGGACAAGACCCATGACCTCCTAACAAAACTGAAAGTAGATGTGGAACTTTTCGAAGCGAGGATGCTCAAAAAAGCAACTCTAGAACTGCAAGTGGTATCAACGAAGCGCCTGTTGATGACCCACCCTGATTACCTGCATCATGAAGGATGCAGGCGCCAAATGGCAATAGTACATGGAATGTACGAGCATGCAAGGGAAACTCTAAAGCACATGCATAAGCTTAAACTGATAAAAAGGAAGAACATACTCACCTCATCTCAACTCAAGGATACTCAAGGATACTCAAACTCAGAAATGCTTAACTCAGTTCAATATAAAAGCAACAATAAAGATGCATTATAAATAAAGCTTTTAAAACAGTAAATAATAACTCAATGTATTTAAAATTACAATATTAACTCTTTTACTCTTATTTGAGAGATTCTCTAACGGACAACCATCACTATGAGCTATGTGATGATACAGTGTCTCGCCCACACTGTCAGGACTGTCCTATACCTTGGCAAAGTATAAGACATCCTCAACTAAGTGGATCTACTAAGCTATGCTTAAAAACATTAAGGAATCATCTAAAAAGTATGACCCTTTTTACCCATGTTGGCATACATGGTTTATGAGGACTTTTAGTTGTCTGAACTCGTCCCCATATCGGTGCTCAATACTACTCCCAATAATATAACTCATGCTCATATGTTTAAATACATTTCCTCATCCTCAAACTTTGAGATTATTACTCAAAAGGTTCTCTTAAAAGAGATGGTGCTCAAAAACTCCTCATGAGCTCGTTTGGAAATCAAAGTTTCCTCTCATTTTAAAATGTAAAACATTTACTCTTGGGAGTACTTAGTTTCCTTATATTCATTTTGAAAAATGAAACTCGACTCTCCTCATCCTTATACTTAAGTACTCAAGTCTTAAAACAAGTTTTAAACAATTGTACAAGACTTCTCAAATTGACTCAAAGAACTTTCTCAAATTTTACTCTTAACTTTATCTTGAATTTGAATTATAAATTCAAGAATTATGATTAGGACATATAGGACTTCTTAATTATTATATGTAGTTTGGACAGGCGGCCCCAGCGCATTCTTGGTGCAGGGTGCCAGCCCCTCAACTTCAGATGACCAACTCTGGCACACTACAGGTGTGGCGCATCTGTGGTACGTCCCGCCACCCTCTCCCCAAAATGTTCTGAATAATTTTTCTTCTCAATTTTTTGCCCTAATTCACTTAGAAGCGATTGATTTTTTCCTAACTCTCTTAGATTTGTATGCCCAACATAAGTAAACGAAAATCTACTCAAATCTCCTCAAGAACAACCCTCAAACTCAAAACTCTCGCCTCAAGAACTCATCAAACTCCAATAATAAAGATTGAAGAACGAAACTTCAAGAAAACTCATCAAGAACTTCAATACACAGATTTCATGGACGAACTTGATAAAGAAACTCATGATTGGCATGAGGGTTAACTAACTCATCACTATGAAAGCTTACATACCTCGAAAGAATCGAATTCTTTGGAAAAATCCTCAAAGATCGCAAGACTCTTGAACGCTTGAAGCTTTTCTCCCTTTTCTCCTCTTAAACATTGCCCTAAACTTCCAAACGTTTTTAGACTTTAGAGTAAACTGATTTTAATCAGCTTTGACCCCTAATTTGGGTGTAAAAACTTGTGGGGCTAGTGGGGGTAAGGAAAAGACCAAAATACCCCTCCTCAATTCGAATAAATTTCCTTAACTGAACAAGTTGTACTCAAACACGCATATCTCCCTCGTCTGACTCGAAAATTAACAAACTCGGGGGCGTTGCAAAGAGGATTCAAAGATCTTTCATTTTTATCTCATGGGCCACCTAAATCATCATTGACTTAAAGTTATGGTCATTTGAAGTTGACTTAAAACTCGAAATTGAACACTAACTTGCACAAATCTCAAATTGGTTATTTCTAATTTAGTTCTTTCTAAAATTAGCACTTTCTAAGACTGAGGTGTTACAAATTGATTATTGTGATTGTTGACACCCAATTTTGACCCTCCATAATATAAACTAATCATCGAGCTTCTTAAATTTCAAATGATTTGAAATAAGTAATTTTATAAAGTTCAAAATATTTTCAAGTTATTTTTAATCGATTTTATCATTTTATAATTTTTTAAAAATATTAGGTTTTACATAATTACGTATATAATTAGTATATATTATGAATATTTGAAAAGCATCTCAAAAGATTCTATTTCTTACTTAAATATCTTATTTAAATTAATTAGTTTAGTTTAAATTATGGCATTAATTTTGAGTAATTTAGTTTAGTTAAATTATTATTTTATTTCATTGAAATTGAGAAGTTCGTTTGTTGATTGTATTAATTCATTTCATTTAAATTTTAGCCAAATTCACTACATAACATTCAATTCTTGGGCCAAATTCATAATACACTTGGCTATTTTTTTTATTACAAACACACCCATTTGCTAATCCCAATTTCAATAGTTCTGGGCCCTTCTCCTAAATTTTCAGCAGCCCAAAACTTTGTTCACAAAGAACCCAGCCTTCCAACGTATACAATCCAGCAGTCAATCCGACCCGACCCTTTTCTCCTTCTTCCTCAATGTGAGAACCAAAATTCAAGATGCTGCGAAACCCAGGAATCGAGGACAGCAACCAAAATAACAAGTATTACCAAACTCGACCCCACCCTTGCACGTCTTCTTTTTCCAAATCGCTGAAATCCAGCGAAACCCAGACGAGAACAGTCACTCAGACCGAAAATCCTATAGCAAATCGCGACCTTGAGCCCAGCGCGTCCGTCTCCATCTTTTCCATTATTTGCCTTTGAAAAGAGGGAAGAAATTCAAAATATTTTGAATTTTTGCTCAACAAATTTCTGATACGCTCAAATTACACTTCCTTACAGAAGCATAAGCGATCATTATCAAGTAAAGAACCCAACTTGTAGGTTGGGATCGATCCCACGAGGAAAATGGTTTAGACTTTACTTTAACTAACAATTATATTCAATTAGTCAAATTATTTCCAGAAACAGGTAATAAAAGGGGGGTTGTGTTTGTGAGAAACAAAGAGTAAGAACTTAATAAGTAATCAATAATCAAACTCAACTTTGGTTGTTCTAAAGATAAGAGAAATAACTAGGGTATATGTGTTCCCCACAATCTCATAACGTCGTAATCCTAGTAATAGCAATCCTTTTCTAGTGTATTACATGCAAAGTGATAAGTTAGGTATCTCTAAATCCTTGGTCCGGCATCTAGAGAATTTCACCCTGCACCTTGGTCTGGCTACGTGTGTATAATTTACTAACCCTTACCTTTACCTCATATTAGACATCATAATCGATGTTTGGCTTAGTTATTACTTTGCACCAATCGACACTAGCCTATTAGATAGTATCACACTAAATCTATGTTGATAATTCTTTTCTTGTTAATTACCTCCTTGGTCCGACAAGTAGTAACAAGGCGAGTTCTAACGTTGGCCACCGTTAAAAAAACTTCTAAACGAAAGAATTATCAATGCATGCAAAATACTAGTCAAGAATTGCTTATTTACTATTCATACTTTGTTAATCGATCATGGTTCCCACAACCCTAGTTGTGGATTTAGTTACTCATATTGGCAAGAACACAATTCATAATTGTAGATGAAGAAATCATGAACTTACGTAGAGAGAATAATAAACCCAGAAATTTTACTTGAATTGCAAAGCCAAATTATTCAAAACTAACTTGGGAAATCAATAATTACTAGAGTTGCAAATTAATCTCCAAAGTTACAAAGCAAAAATAGAATAATAATGTCTAACCCCCCAAAACGAGATTTACATGTCCTATTTATAGAAAACAAATCCTAAATAAAAAAGGAAACAAATTAAAGAAAGTTTTGTTCAAGTACGCGTCTTCAATCCACGAGACCGACTTACGGACCGTCGATGGATCTACGGTCCATAAGTCCCTTCCGTCACTCGGGACTTAGAAAATATTCAAGCATCCAAAAATCAGCTTCTCTGAAGCAAACGACGGACCAACAGTACGGATCGTAGATTGACCTACGGTCCGTCAATCCCCTCCGTAGCTCCATACTTAGAATCTTCAAAAATCAGGTACTGGAACCCTCGCAGTCTCACTCTACGGATCAACAGTACGGTCCGTAGATCAAGCTATGGCCCGTCAATGAGCACCGTGGTTCCACACTTGGTCAGACCTCCCTGATTTGTCCTCAATACCATGCCTGCTGATCTACGGTCATAACCTACGAACCGTGAATGGACCTACGGTCCGTAGATTACCTCCGTGGATGCCTTTTTCTACATTTCCTTCAGCTGTCTCTAAACTTTCGCGCCTGAACACCTTTCCTGCAAAACATGATAAAACACATAAAAACCAATATAAAAAGGCACTAGACACACACAACTTTTAAGTGAAATGTATTAGAAATACCGTAAACTCACGGTATATCAACACCCTCAACTTAAATTCGTTGTTTGTCCTCAAGCGACGCACTACAACTCTAAACGACACTTATATAGAAGCAAGCATTTCTAAACTTAAGCAATCACATGGCTCTCTACCTCCTCATTGTTCGGGTGCACATTCGTTCTCTTAGACTCGACAAGCCAACTCATGTGGATCACATCATGACACAGACCAACCAACTGACACACAACTCATTTTATGCCCTTACTTCAAATGAAATCCTTTTTTCGCAACAAAATTAATTTCGTTCATGGTGTAAGGATTGATTCAACACTCACGCTCAGAAGTAATTTCAAATACAGTTAGTGCTTACTGCCATAAGCTTGCCCTTATTTTCACTGCTTAGACTCTCCAAACTAGACTCTAGGATCACTATAGGACTTTATTGGCTTATAACGTAGGCTCAGGGTCAGGTGTGGTACATTTGGGTACTGCTTAGTGACTTTCTGCCCTTCTTGTCATTACACTAGGCTTTTAACCTCTTTTTGCCCTATTTTTGTCATATTATTGCATTACCTTCTTCCATTGATGTTCTTCAACCACGGATGTGACTTTAGACTTTATAGCTTATTTTCCTTTTATTTTATTGTTCCTTTCGCTTTTCCCAAGTCACATCCTTTCCTCACGTTTTCCCTTTCTTCCCTTTTTTTTTCACTCTTTTCATACCCATTTTTCTTTCAGTCTCCTCTTTCATAGCCACCCTCAACTTATGGATTTTTCGTTAGTTGAGGTGCACAATACCCGATATCAGTTCAGGGCCAAGATTGAAGTTACTTTTTACATTAGCCACCCTCAACTTAGGCTTTTGGCCTAAGTCAAATTGCACATGTCCAAGGAGGGACCGGGGCCAACATAGTAGATTATGGGAAAGTGAGTTCAGGGTTTTAGAAAGAAATGGTTTATTTTTAGGCTCAAAGTTGGATCAAAGGGGACAGTTATTTCATTTGGTTGAATCCTTCTAGGCAATTTGTGGATTTTTCAGAACAATGGCCTATGATCACTTCCTATCCTCTAGATTGAGTTGTCTTAGCATGACTAATCGGACAAGTTCTAGTTTTGCACAAAAACCGTTTAAACAGTCAGCGATTCTCACTCACTCTTGGCACATAGTTTCATTATCAGATTATCAATTTACCCAGTTCAAGTTTCAGGTCTAGTCATGTCATATGGTCGATTGTTACTATGTCATACTCAGAGCCAACACAATCAACTAATCGTAGCCTACTACTGGCATACAACCCAAAATCTGACGGGTATCATTTTCATAAGCCATCATGCTTCATTCTGTATCATGCTTCTACACCTATAATCCTACGACATGCCGTTTCAACAGAAAATTAAACAGTCTCTTGGGGGAAAAGAACACAGGCAAGAAAACCCCAAGAGAGGATTCATGAGTTGGGTTACTTAGACTTCACCCTATCACTCACAATCCATTTACCCCACCCCCAACAAAAGTAGAAGCAATTGTCCACAATGCATACATAAACAGTAAAAGAAAATGGATTTGGGTGAAGCAAACCTGTGGAGCAAAGCGCCGGCGAATCATCAACAAGCGGGGGGGTCTGGTTTCCCGGAGCCCTCTGGAACATCAGTGGGGGCACCCTCAGTAGTGCCTACCGCAGCAATCCTAGCACCCTCAGTAGTGCTCTCGATCAAACGCTCCGCACCATCAGTGGTGCTCGCGACGCCCTTCAAAATAGGCTGAACCTCTGCAACTGGGGCAGAGCTTGATGCCCTTGCAGCTCTCTCACGCACCCTCTGCTGGCGCAACTCTTCGTCTGCAATCGACGCCCTCCTAGCCTCCTTCTCCTGCCGACACTGTCTTTTCTGAGCTTTCTCTTCCTCCGTGCGATGAGAGCGATGCCGCTTGCCCTTGGCATGTGTCGGTGCAGGCCCCTCCTCGGCGATGCCACTGAATAGAGCATCTAGCACTGTATCATCAGCCAGCGCAAGAAGGGCAGCCTGAGTCTCAACTGAAGGTGCAGCAAGAATGGCATCAACGTCAGTTCGGAGGCTGGCTATGTCAGCCTGCAAAGCAGATAAGTCTGTGGCCGGCGCTGATCGCTCGAGGACTCATAACTCAGAGGCGTCAAGTCGCTTATTAACAGTCAGGACCTTACGGTCTATCATCCCCTCCATCATGCGCTCCATTCTGGCCTCTGACTCGGCGATGGACTTTTGCATCCACGGCTGGATATGATGCAGCAGGGTGGCCATCTGAGCTTCTAATTTCTGGACTCTGGCTAAAGGGACCACAGTAGCTCCTAACTGCGGTGTGGACCGGGAAGAGCTAGGAGTTATACTAGCTGCCTGAGAAGAGGAGCCTGGGACGATGTCGGTGTGGTCTGGGATAATAGGGTCACCGCCCTGTGCCTGCCCCACAGTGTCTGCAAGATCGGAACTCAAGAGAGGTACCTCAATCTGGGGCTCTCGGCGAGATGCTGCTATATTTGCCTCATCTCGAATAAGGCCGATGTCCAATGCCCCTGTAGGGTGGACTAGTCTGTCACAATGCCAGATCGGCACTCCAGAGTCCCTGCACAAGTGAAAGATCAGACACGGGAAGGGGTAAGTAGTGGAGGTCCTGAAAGCTCTCTCATGAATCTCTGCCGGCAGCATGCGGGCAAAGTCGATATCTACTCCCGCTACCAATGCTGGAACCATCACCGCTCTGTCCCAAGTAACCTAATTGTCAGCTTTTGTAGGTGACACTCTATTGCGTACCAACAACCAGAAGAACTTGGCCACAAAATTCAGTGTGGCCTTCCGGATGCCCAACCGTGGAGCAACGACCCATTCCGCCCACTCGCCATCCGCAACAATGTACCTGGCCAGCTATAGTAAAACAGCCTCTCGCTGCTCAGCATTCCTCTAAAAAGCGCCACTCCGCACTATGTCCCAGCGATAATCAAACTCTGACGTGTTAGGAGACCAAGAGTGGCCCGTGGTAGGACCATAGAGAAAATGGCTAATGGTGGCGGGTGAAATGTCCACCAGACACCCTCGAACCAAGGTGGAAGTGAACAGAGCCTGAGCTAGTGGCTTGGACCACTTGGAAATAGAACCGCGAAGAGTAGCAGCATAGGAAGCATAGAACTCCCGGACAATCTCCTCGCTATACGTCCCTGGGTCTCGAGCCATCCAGTCACACTTGTGAAGTTTGAACAGCCGGTGAATATCTGGAACAGTATGCAAGCTCCCCGTGAGGACTCTGCGCTCCTCTTGAATTAGTCGGGCCATCTTTTGTTTATCATTGACCATCTTAGCATCCCGATAGATTTGCCATTGACCTTCGACACACCACCTATTCAGCTCGTCTGCTACCGGAGTGGGGTCATCATTCCTTGGTGCAGGTATGGACTCTGAGCTAGTGGCCTCGTCAGACGAGGCTGCTTAGTCAATCTCTCCAGACCCTGTGGATGATTTGGCATTGGACCCTGTAGCCTGGAAAGACTCTGATTGTGAAGAGTGGGCAGAGTAGGAACCGGAGGCATGGGCAGACTCGGACTCGGACATAGGTTCCGCTGAACTGGAAGCAGCCCCAGTTGGTGACCCGATCAATGTGTGCTCCTCATCAGACTGGGAGACAATGACTACGTCGGGGAGCACCTTCCGGGGGTGCTTCTGGGTGCAGCGCGAGAAGCTCTAGGGTTGAGAGGCACATATGCTGGGTCAGAGTCATTTTCGGTGTCCTCATCAATCAATCGGAAACTAGGGGCAACAGATTTGGACTTGCCCCGTTTTGAGTAGGTGACCATCTTCTTGGGTGCCATCGTACCTGCGGGAACGATATAAGTGCCAAAACTAACCATATGCAGCATAAGAAACTTTTAGAATTGGTAACGACCCAAACTAAGTCCACAAAAAAAAATTTGACAGATGCTACAGTGGTCATCCACGGAGGAGACCTACGGTCCGTAGACTGATCTACAGTCCGTGGATCTCTTCCGTGGATCAGGGGGCCTGAAATATAGGTCGTAGATGGAAACCACGGAAGTGCAGAACGGTCCGTAGATGGATCTACGGACCGTAGTCCACCTCCGTGGTTTTACACTTGGTGAAAATTTACAGGTGCATCCATTGACGAACCCCATTTATGGTCCGTAGATGGATCTACGGTCCGTAGACGGGGTATCGTGGAATCCATTAGTGCCAGGTATCATACATTTTTGGCTTTTGTTTTCAACATTAACACAACCTCATCATGCATTTACAAACTTAAAATATGCTAGTTCGTCATTCCTAGGATTCCGACCAATTATTATACCCTTCAATTTAGACTTAGATGTGGAACCCTAAGTCGAAACTTGCATATAGTATTTACGATCACATACACTAATGCTATGCAATCACTATCTATCGTTCCAAGGGCATTGTAATAGTCAAGTTTATCATGCAATTTCATCTAACAATTACCCAAGGTCAAGACCCAACTCCCGACTCTCTATATTCAATCTATGAATTGAAATTCAAAGTGAAGGGAAAGTCTATTACCTTACAAGCAACAAGGAGTGGGGTGATTGCGTGATGATACTATGCTTAGCAAGACCAAGGAGTCACTTCTTCGTTACTAACCAAACACCGAACCCTTTTTTGTAGATTATGGGATGGGTTGAGTTTGGTAATGAAGGGATTTTGGGAATTTATGGAAGGGAGGATATTATGAGGTAGTTATGGAGTGATTTGGGGAGTTTAAAGAGTGGGTGAAACGGTTTTGGGAGTAATGGAGAGAAGGGAAATGATTTGAAACATGGGGGCTTTTAAGTAATGGGGGTCTGGGTCGGGTCAGACAACATTAGGGTTTGGACTCACGAGACCCCGTCTACGGTCTGTGAGTTGATCTACGGTCCGTAGATGGGGACCGTAGATCACTATTATACTTGGACAAATTTAGGGACTTACCTGGGATCTACGGCTACCATTGACGGTCCATGGATCAATCGACGGACCGTCGATGGGATCCGTAGACCTCGGCACCAGACCATTTTCTGCAGATTTCTTGCGTGGTGTAGCTGCACATGTAGCAACCAATAGGCTATTATTTTTTTACATTTTCTGGATACTTTTTAGACACGGACCCTATATTACTTCTAGCCAACACTAAGAACTAAAACACTAAAGCACCTACCTACATTGATACAAAGACGCAAGTAATCAAAGAAAGTTAAACTACTAAATGGAAACAGAACCCTATCGTTGGCTAGATTGTACATCTTGGGTTGCCTCCCAAGCAGCGCTTGATTTAATGTCGCGGCACGACGCAGGTGTCTTGATTACTCAGACTTCATCAAGATTGCAGGCCTCAATCACTTCTTACACAGTTTCAGCATTTCCTAGATAGATCTTGATCCTTTGCCCGTTCACCACAAACCTTGTTCCATCTTTATTTTCAAGCTCAACCGCTCCATGCGAGAGCACTTTTGTGAGCAAAAATGGCCCGGTCCACTTGGACTTGAGTTTGCCTGGAAAGAGGCGCAACCTAGAGCTGAAAAGCAGCACACGATCACCAACCACAAACTCTCGCTTTTCAATTCTTTGATCATGATACCTCTTCATCTTCTCTTTGTATAAGGCTGAACTTTCATAAGCTTTTAGGAGAAACTCATCAAGCACGTTCATGTCATTCATCCTTTGATTAGATGCAATGCCCCAATCCAAATTTAGCTTCTTCATTGCCCACATAGCCTTGTGCTCTAGCTCTACTGGTAAATGACAAGACTTCCCATATACCAGTTGGTAAGGCGACATACCTATGGGGGTCTTGTATGCAGTGCGATATGCCCATAGAGCATCATCAAGCTTCCTTGACCAATTCGTTCGATTGGCGTTCACAATCTTCGCCAATATCTGCTTTATTTCTCTGTTGGACAGTTAACTTGACCGCTAGTCTGTGGATGATAAGGAGTGGCTACATTGTGACGGACACCATATTTCTCAAGTAGTGCCTTGAACAACTTTTTACAAAAGTGAGAGCCTCCATCGCTAATAATAGCCCTCGGTGTACCAAATCTGGAGAAGATATTATTTTTCAAGAATGCGGTGACACTTTTACCTTCGTTGTTGGAGAGCGCTACTGCTTCCACCCACTTCGATACATAATCAACCGCAACAAGAATATACTTCATCCCATATAAACTCACAAATGGACCCATAAAATCAATGCCCCATACATCAAACAATTCGATCACTAGTATAGGATTCATAGGGAGCTCTTGCCTCTTTGAAATCCCTCCATCTCTTTGGCAACGATCACAAGACTTGGCGAAATCTTGAGCATCTTGGTGGATGGTAGGCCAATAGTATCCACACTGCAAAATCTTATGTGCAGTCCGAATACCACTGTGATGCCCACCAACTGGCGATGATTGGCATGCTTCAAGTACACTCAACATTTCAACCTCAGGCACACAACGACGAATAATCCCATCAGCACAACTACGATACAAATAAGGTTCATCCCAAAAGAATTTCTTCACATCATGCATAAACTTTTTCCTTTGGTGAAAAGACAAATCGGGTGGCACAATATCGCTTGCCAAATAATTAGCAAAGTCTGCGAACCAAGGAATCAAATCATTAGAAGCAGCCAATACCTGTTCATCTGGAAAAGCATCATTAATTTCAGCCCTATCTCTAAGCTTTAGCATGGCCTCCTCCACTAATCTGGACAAGTGGTCGGCAACTTGATTTTCGGTTCCCTTTCTATCTTTTATCACAAAATCAAACTCTTGCGGCAATAATACCCATCTAATCAATCATGGTTTTGCATCCTTTTTCGCCATCAAATACCTCAATGCAGAATGGTCAGTATGCACGATGACCTTTGTACCAAGCAAGTAGGAATGAAATTTTTCGAATGCAAAAACCACCGCAAGGAGTTCTTGTTCGGTCACAGTATAATTCTTCTGGGCCACATTTAGAGATTTGCTAGCATAATAAATAGGGTGAAGGATTTTCTCGCACCTTTGAACCAATACTACACCCAGTGCCACTCCACTTGCATCGCACATTACCTCAAACGGTTGTTCTCAATCCGGTGAATTAATGACAGGTGTTGTAACCAACTTTTCCTTCAACTCTCCAAATGCTCTAAGACAAGCATCATCAAAATAGAACTTACTCTCCTTCTCGAGCAGTTTGCACAAGGGATGTGCAAGTTTTGAGAAATCCTTAATGAATCTCTTATAAAAACCTGCATGCCCAAGAAAACTTCTAACACCTTTTACAGAGATAGGTGGTGGAAGCTTTTCTATTACCTCAACTTTAGCTCTATCAACCTCAATACCTTTCTCTGAAATTCGATGACCCAACACTATACCTTCTTTTACCATGAAATGACATTTCTCCCAATTCAGCACCAAGTTGCAGTCTTCACATCTTTTGAGCACCTCGGCCAGATGTTCTAGACAATGATCAAACGAATCGCCTACAACTGAAAAATCATCCATGAACACTTCAATAGTGTCCTCCACTATATCAGAAAATATCGACATCATACATCTCTGGAAGGTCGCTGAAGTATTGCACAATTCGAACGGCTTCCGTTTGAATGCAAAAGTCCCATATGGGCAAGTGAAGGTGGTCTTCTCTTGGTCTTCTGGAGCTATAGAAATTTGATTGTAGCTCGAATACCCATCAAGAAAACAATACCAACCCTTGCCTGCAAGCCTATCTAACATCTAGTCCATAAATGGCATAGGAAATTGGTCTTTCTCTGTCCACGCATTCAGCTTCCGATAATCCATGCAAACTCTCCATCCAGTGACAGGCCTCATTGGAACAAGCTCATTTCTTTCATTTGGAACCACAGTCATACCACCATTCTTTGGTACACACTGCACAGGACATACCCAATTACTAGCTGAGATGGGATAAATAACTCCCGCATCCAGCCACTTGATGATCTCCTTTTTGACTACCTCTTGCATATGTGGATTTAATCTTCTTTGGTGCTCAACACTGGGCTTATGATCTAGCATGAGTTGGATTTTGTGAGAACAGATACCGGGGGGATCCCAATAATATCTGCAATAGTCCACCCAATTGCTCGCTTGAACCTCTTTAATACAGTCACCAAACATTCTACTTGCCTTGCATTCAAATCTGCTGCAATGATGACAAGCAAAGTATTCTCTTCGCCTAAATATACATACCTCAAGTGCGGTGGTAGAGCTTTAAGCTCCAATTTTGGTGCCTCTACAATAGATGGTCTTGTGGGTGAGGACTCGCGATTCTTCATGTCTAGCTCATACTTCTTTGGTTTGGACCGGTATTCACACTTATCAAGTGCGGCTACCAACTCATCATATTCTTCAATACCATCACTACCAAAATTCATCATGACTGCTGCTAGTGCCTCAACACCTAATCGCTCTTCATTTGCACTTCTGACCCATTCTCCACTTTGTAAGTTATAGCAGATACTGTTTGTAGCTCACCATTCTGCTTCATGGATCTACAGATATTGAAAGTTGCTTCTTCATTGTTCAGTCTGAACTTCATCTGTCCCTTTTACATATCAACCAACGCACGCCCTGTGGCAAGAAATGGTCTGCCAAGGATGATGGGAACCTCAAAATCAACCTCACAGTCAAGAATCACAAAATCCACCGGAAAGATGAAAGACTCTACATTCACTAGCACATCATGGAGCACACCTATGGACCTCTTCACAGTCCGATCAGCCATCAGTAACCGAATTGCAGTGGGCTTTGGATCCCCCAGACCCAACTTCTTGTAAATAGATAAAGGCATGAGGTTGATGCTAGCACCAAGATCACACAATGCCTTAGCAAAGTGTAATAACCCTATAGTACATGGGATCGTGAAAGCACCAGGGTCTTCCTTCTTCTACACCAGAGATCTTGTAGCAATAGCACTACAATGCTGCTACTTCTTGTTCTGAGGTATTTCCACTTCTTGTTCTGTCACAACCTCCGATTCCTCTCTAACTTCCACCATATCATCTTCTTTTCTAATCTTTGTATCCACCACAGACGGCATAGGTGGATCTATGGTTTGCTTACCTCCTTGAGTAGTAATTGCCATACAATAACCATCATTCTTTGGATTCCGGATGGTGTTGCTAGGAAGAGTGCCAGGTTGACGCGGGTTCACTGTAGTAGACAACTGCGTCATTTGCTACTCTAGATGCTTTATTGACACTGCATGGGCATCAACCTTTTGACCAATACCAGATAAGTCGTTTCTCATCTCTTTTACATTCTCATCAGTCGCATCAAACCTTCTCATCATCTTTTGTAGCATATCTTCAATACGCGTCATATTACCCCTAACTTCCCTAGCACCAGATTCCCGATTTTGAGGGGGAACATAGGGTCCAACCCGATTGTTTCTGTTGCCATAGCTGTTCCTGTTGTAATTGTTGTCGCGATTGAAATTCCCATCTCGGACATAGTGACCCTCGCGGTTGTAGTTTCCATAGTTCCGACCTTGGTTCCCTTGACCTTGGCGCCAATTCTCCTAGTTGGATCCTTGGGTATTTGGTCGGAAACCCCCCGTCTGATCGTTCACCGCATAAGTGTCCTCTTTATAGTAACACTCCTCAACTGGTGATGGAGGTCTAGTTAAGTAGTTTACAGCATTTACCTTTTCTGCTCCTCCACTCACATGCTTAAATACCAACCCCAACTCTGTCCTCATTTGAGCCATCTCCTCACGAATATCATCTGTGGAGTTAACAGTTGCATTATGAACGGCAAAAGTGTTTCTCCAAGTATCTGACCTCCTAGTGCTCCACGCTTTATTGTTGCGAGAGATCCTCTCCAATTTTTCAGCAATCTGTGCATATGTACAATCACCATATGAGCCTCCAGCAATAGTGTCAAGTACTACTTTATTGTTATGATCCTGTCCTTGATAGAAATATTCCTTCAGTGACTCATCGTCAATACAGTGGTTTGGGACACTTCTTACGAAGGCAGTGAATCTGTCCCACGAGCTACTCACAGACTCTCCAGGTAATGCAACAAAATTGTTGACCCGATCTTTGTGATTGAGCATCTTAGACACTGGATAGTACTTTGCTTTAAACACCTCTGCTAGTTGGTCCCATGTGAAAATTGAGTTATAAGGAAGCTCAGTGAACCATACTACAGCATCGCCTGTTAGTGACAGAGGGAACACTCGTAATCCAATAACATTCATATCCAAGTCTGGTCTACCTACACAACTTTTGCAAACCACCCTTAGCTTGGCCAAGTGAGCATGTGGATCATCCGATGGCGATCCTGAAAATAAGCCTCTTGCTGTAAGCATCTGCATCAAACTACTAGTCACCACAAATGTGTGCCCTGGAGGTAGAGGAGGTAGGACAATGGGTCCATCGAAGTCTGCTATGTCGATGTTGCCCCGATAGTTGTCATGTTGTTGTGGGCCTGGTGGACCATGCACTCTCACAGCATCTCCTAATTGATTTTCAGCTAGACCCCGGTTTTCCCCACCAACTACTCTTGGCTGCTGTAACTCAACTGCTTCATCTAGATTTCCTCCGATAGGATGAACTGGAAGTCCTTGATTGTTCATTCTTCGCAAAGTTCTGTTCAACTCTGGATCGTACGGAGTAAGTGGTTCGCCTTGGCTCCGTGTACTTGGCATACACTAGAGTCGGAACCTGAGAGAGACAAAAACAAAGAAAAAAATAAAAATTATGAAATATTTGACTAACGTTCAATAATGTAGTTAAAACTAAATCTAAAAGCCAGATTCCCTGGCAGCGGCGCCAAAATTTGATACGCTCAAATTACACTTCCTTACAGAAGCATAAGCGATCGTTATCAAGTAAAGAACCCAACTTGTAGGTTGGGATCGATCCCATGAGGAAAATGGTTTAGACTTTACTTTAACTAACAATTATATTCAATTAGTCAAATTATTTCCAGAAACAGGTAATAAAAGGGGGGTTGTGTTTGTGAGAAACAAAGAGTAAGAACTTAATAAGTAATCAATAATCAAACTCAACTTTGGTTGTTATCAAGATAAGAGAAATAACTAGGGTATATGTGTTCCCCCACAATCTCATAACGCCATAATCCTAGTAATAGCAATCATTTTCTAGTGTATTACATGCAAAGTGATAAGTTAGGTATCTCTAAATCCTTGGTCCGGCATCTAGAGAATTTCACCCCGCACCTTGGTCCGACTACGTGTGTATAATTTACTAACCCTTACCTTTACCTCATATTAGACATCATAATCGATGTTTGGCTTAGTTATTACTTCGCACCAATCGACACTAGCCTATTAGATAGTATCACACTAAATCTATGTTGATAATTCTTTTCTTGTTAATTACCTCTTTGGTCCGGCAAGTAGTAACAAGGCGAGTTCTAACATTGGCCACCGTTAAAAAAACTTCTAAACGAAAGAATTATCAATGCATGCAAAATACTAGTCAAGAATTGCTTATTTACTATTCATACTTTGTTAATCGATCATGGTTCCCACAACCCTAGTTGTGGATTTAGTTACTCATATTGGCAAGAACACAATTCATAATTGTAGATGAAGAAATCATGAACTTACGTAGAGAGAATAATAAACCCAGAAATTTTACTTGAATTGCAAAGCCAAAATATTCAAAACGAACTTGGGAAATCAATAATTGCTAGAGTTGCAAATTAATCTCCAAAGTTACAAAGCAAAAATAGAATAATAATGTCTAACCCCCAAAAACGAGGTTTACATGTCCTATTTATAGAAAACAAATCCTAAATAAAAAAGGAAACAAATTAAAGAAAGTTTTGTTCAAGTACGCGTCTTCAATCCACGAGACCGACTTACGGACCGTCGATGGATCTATGGTCCATAAGTCCCTTCCGTCACTCGGGACCGTCACTCGGGACTTAGAAAATATTTAAGCATCCAAAAATCAGCTTCTCTGAAGCAAATGACGGACCAGCAGTACGGACCGTAGATCGACCTACGGTCCGTCAATCCCCTCCGTAGCTCCATACTTAGAATCTTCAAGAATCAGGTATTGGAACCCTCGCAGTCTCACTTTACGGATCAACAGTGCGGTTCGTAGATCAAGCTACGGACCGTCAATGAGCACTGTGGTTCCACACTTGGTCAGACTTCCCTGATTTGTCCTCAATACCATGCCTGCTAATCTACGGTCATAACATACGGACCGTGAATGGACCTACGGTCCGTAGATTACCTCCGTGGATGCCTTTTTATACATTTCCTTCAGCTGTCTCTAAACTTCCGCGCCTGAACACCTTTCCTGCAAAACATGATAAAACACATAAAAACCAATATAAAAAGGCTCTAGACACACACAACTTGTAAGTGAAATGTATTAGAAATACCGTAAACTCACGGTATATCAATTTCCCCCCCCCCAAAAGGATTTTCTTTTCCCCTATATAAACTCTCGACCAGTCAGTGTTTGAGGGGGGATTTTGGGAAGTCGTAATTTTAGATTGATGAATATAGTATCGATGTAATATCAAAAACCATAAAGTCAGGTCTAGATTTCTTAGAATTTCTCTTCGTCTCATCCGAATCTTTAGCGGAGTTCATCAGAATTCTCGAAGTTCATCTCTTCTTTGGTATGGAAGCTGCTTCACGGTCAAGCTCGTTGTCCCAGTTGCTGCCCCAAAAAAGGTAATATTTCTTCCTTTTCGGTCTAGTTTTAGTATGTAATTCATAATTTAAACGTTTTGTGTCAACTTTGTGTACTCATAATCTCAAGTGTGGCTCTGTTTCTTCAAAGTTGGCTTAGATGCCATTCAATTTCGCTTTTCATACTTGTAACATGTAGCTCATCTTCTTTAAGCTTAACTTTCTGCTACATGATTGTTTGAAGTTCTGATCCTTTAAGATGCTAGTTGGTTCAACTTGTAGTTGAACTCTTGTTCTCTTAGTCATGATTTAGTCTTAGATTAGTTCGGGTCTCATTTGGTATGAAAATGTAATTTTGTTTGCTCTATTTCAACTTGTCCTTGCATCACTATTCTGATGGGATCCCTATTTTATTCTCAAATCATTCTGAAACATCATTCAATATGTTGGTTCTTTGTTTAGTTTATCTCAATTTACTACCCATCTATTCGATAATCTTATTTAGGCAAAACATAGCATCCATGTGCTTAAGTGTATAAGTGTTTTGTACAATATGTTACCCTGCAGTTATCGTAGTTTGTAGTGATTGCCATCTTTAAGCATGTTTGGCTGACAATATTTTCATCTTTTAAAGTAAATTTTGGGTCATTTTTCTCCAAATTTGTTCTTGTGTTGAAGAGTCATTGCGAGTGTATTTTAGATCCCTATTGAGTAATCTTAAGTTGTTAGTTTCACATGGTAAATTTAAATCCCACTAGCCTCAATTGTGTTGTGATGTTTATCACTCTCACCCCAAGTAATGCTGCCTTGTTTTCTCTTGTTTTAGTGTTCTAAATGGTCAGTTTGTCATTTACTTCAATAAGTTTAAAGGGAATAAGTTCCTGCTTTGGTATATGTATTAAATAGCATGTTTACTCACTTTAATAATGTGGTCAGTGGTCTTGTTGCCAGATTCTCTTCTTGTTCAACTTGATTGAAATTATGTTCAAATCCATATTCCTTTAGTCATATGTTGTTTACTTTGCTTTTGTTTTTTTGTATGAACTCACCCCTTCCGAGTCCATGGTGGGCCTTTCTCTTGCATCTTCGAGATGAGCCATAAAGACTCAATTTACTTTTATCGGGTCAGCCAATCTTGAGAAATCGAAGAACAAGTCTTTAGAGTTGACGCACAGGTCTTGAAAAACAGAAAAATGGGTTGTATACATCCTATATACACTGATATACATAAAGTGTATACAAAAACGGGTTTGGGGTTAAACCCCAAAAGTAGCAATGAATTTGGCCCAAGGAAGGCCCAAATTCAATTTCTCCCTTACTCTTAAATTATTGATTGTGATTATTTATTGTGTATTGTTTATTAACTCTAACTTTAGAATTGTTAACTAACTTAATTAGATTCCCAAAAGATGAGTTATTTTCTTTGTGTTGGTTCATTTTCAAAACATTTCTTTTTGGTGTCGATTTATTTTATCAAGCAAGTAGTTGGTCAAAATTTATCACTTTAAGTAAGTTGAATCTTTTGTTAAAAAAAAAGAAGGAAAATGTTCTTTGGTACTTCTTCACTTAATCATATTTTATTCATTTTTAAAATTGTTTAAGTTAGAGAATTTTCTCAAATAAACTTAAAAATAATTAAAACATTTTCCCTTCCTTACTTTAGTCATTTTCTCAAAATTTTAACCCAATTTACTCTCCAACCAATTTAAAATGGTTTGAGTTCAAATTTTTTTTTCTTAATGAATTAAATAAATTCTAATTAATCTAGTTTTATTAAAATTCTAATCACTTGTATTTCAAGTCAAATGTTCCATTTTGGATCCCTTTCTCTAAAAAAATAAAATAAAATAAAATGTGTCATTTATTTAACTATTTTTTCAAAGTTAATCAAATATTGTAACTTATTATTTTATGTTAAATCACTTTTTTCCTAAAAATAGTCAATATATTTTAGTCAAGTCACAGGTCAACCACATGTTAGCGAACAATTCAAATGCTTTAACCCTTCTCGAAGTGTAAATTGAACCCCGAACCCTCTTTGATATTTTCAAATGATTTTTTCTGTTTAAATCTTTGAAAATTATAAGTTTTCTTAATTTCTTTAAAAAATTAAGTGGCGACTCTTTTCTAAGTATTTTTCTCAAATTGTTTTATACTTAGAACATTTCAAAAAAGTGATTTTTCTGAATATAGTAAAATTACGGCACAACAGTGATTTGATGCATTTATGTTCTTATGTGTGGCCTACTTGTTAAATGTGATTGATGTACTTGTTACGTGTGATTAATCTACTTGACATTGAGGTTGACTTACTCGACTTTTTTTATTCTTGAATTGAGACTATCGAACTGTGAATATTGGGCCTTGTGTGCCGTGTATTGTAGAACTGTTAGGTTGGACTGATTTATGTGCAGCTTGTAGTTTGAGGAGGTTCATTTGGAGTGTAAAAGGTAGTCAAAATTCTTGCTAGGTTTCCTTATTTATTAAGTTGCTTACTGGGTACCATGATGTTGGTACTCACCCTTATTTCTACACTTGTGTAGGTTCCGATCCCGGACCCGTGTGATCTCTTTCTCCTTCTTCTGATTTTGAGGCTTGTCAAGGATTTTGAGCGGTAGGTGCTTGTCATTCGGTGGGCCCTCTTGTTCCTTTACATTATGTTTTATTCTATTTGAGAAATAACAGACTATGAGACTTGTATTTATCTTTCAAATTCTATTTTTATATTAGTGGCTTGTACACGTGACAACCAGGGTTTGGGGTATTGTTTAGAATGAATAAATTTCCCACCTTTGATCTTGTTCTAGTTTTATATTTCCGCATTTCTTTCTTTTTCATTGGGTTGAGGATGACTTATCTTGGTGGGAATAAACATGTGTCATCACGTGCATTTTTGGGTCGTGACAGAAGAGTATTTATATATGTAAATAGGGTGTTAGCTTATAGTTTTTTAAGTTCCACATTTAATGTCTTAGTTAGGGGGTAAGAGTTCTCCTATATAGGTGTTAGAGTAGGTGTTCGCACAGTGCAATGAGTTTATTCACAATTTTCTTCATCAATAATGGATATTTTTATTCAAAGTAGTTATAAAATTTAAATAAATATTAGTGATATTCGAAATGATAAAGCTACACCTAAAGTATGTTTGAATTTAAAATTAAAGGCTAAAGCTAAAGAGGATATCATAATTTCTAAAAAAGTACAATATTTAAATTAAAATAAAATAAAATAAATTAATCTTTTTTGGAAATGCCCTTGCTGAAGCAGGCACGTCGATGGAGACAAATAGTGATAAATAAAGATGAATTATTATAAAATTATGAATATCAGTATTACTAGTTTGGCAAAAATAATATACTAGTTTACATATATAAATAAAAGAAATTAATTTTAAAAATATTTATTTAAATAAATTGTAATCAAAATAAGATAAGTCGGTCAAAATTGGGTGTCAACAATATGGATTTCAAAAATCTAGTTTTATTTAAGCACTAAATAATAAGTCCAAAAGCTAATTAATTTTCTGCTCCAACTTTCATAGAATAGTTGACTAGTTGTATTTAATTTGTAATTTACCCACTTCTTCTAGATTTAAAAATTTATTGATTGAATTCACTTGGCAAGTTGGTGTACCACCTATGTCTTATATATATTAGGACTTGCGTGTTGAATCAATATACAAAATAAAAAGATTATCATTGAGATTGGAGATATAGTGAAGTTGTAAAGAAGATGAAGAAGGAATCAACCATTGTATTCACTCTTCTTTGTGTGTTTATTTTACTCGGTTAAGTTTCTTTTCCTTTTTCCTCATCTTCTCTCTCCCTATCCCTCTATCCTTCTCATTTCTCTTTTTTTATGATAAGTCAGTAACTTTTTTTTCTTTATACATATACACATATTGTCATATGCTATGTAGATACACATGTATATGAAAAAGTTAAACGTTTGCGATTTGTATTACACTTATATATGTTTATCTATTGATCCATATTATTATTTGTCTCAAATATATTTTCTCCCTATATCAATTTTTTCGTCATAGAAGAATGGGTCTGATTTTGTTGATTTAGTGGAACTCAAATAAGGTATTTTGGATATTTATTAATTTTTTAAGGTTACATTTAGATCTATTTAATTTCTCACTGGGATATGCATCAAATTATTACAGAGAATACATAAAAATTAATTTGATAGTTTAGTGTAAATTTAGATATTTTGATTGACTATATGGCTCTACGAGGCAATTGTTTTTGCCAAATCTTGTATAGCCATACAAATATTATGAAATACTTTCAAACTTTTTTATTTATTAAATTTAATTCCCCACTTTATTTTGACGTACAAAGTGAAAATTAGAAAATATTTATTTATTTATTATTAATTTGAAGTTTACAAGTTTTACCCTGGTCACAAGATCATATCAAATATTAATTGATTGAACATCATATAAACATAGTGGTAGTAACTTGAAGAGACTGTATATGTTTAAATTCTATTTATTGTCGATGAATTTACTTGAATCAATGACATTAATATTTATTTTGTTGTGATATAGGTTTACAATCATGTATGGTATTGGGAGAAGATCAGCAGTGTCAAACAACAAAAGATTGTAATCCTCATTCTTGTAAACTTGGATTTGTGCTTTGTTATGATGGAAAATGTGTATGTCATGTAAGAATAAGGAGAAATGTTTCTTCCAATAAAGACAATATTTATATGGGTAGATGTTCTTGTGGATGTAAACCACATTGCGTCTTAGGATTGTGCACATGCCCTTGTTGTTGAAAGCCAAAATTAAGACATGTTTGAGGTATAAGAGAATATCTCATATTTTTATAATGAAAACTTACAGAGTATTTTATCTTATTATAATGAACACATAATATTCCAATTCGATGCTTTCATTTCCTTCAGTCAAATTCATACAAGGGTACCCCCTAGACGTAACAAGGCACATAGAACCCCGAAAGGCACCATGTAAGCCACTTAGCATAGCATATCATAGCATAAAGCATCAGAACAATAAAGAGTAAAACACATTTTCAAGTCCAATTTTTTTATAAAGGAAAGCGGAAGTCTAGACTTGTCTCAATTAGCCATCTATTACAATAGTCGAATCAAATAGGATCACAAACCATACAACATAATCCGAAAGTCAAATACAAGAATGAAACTACTAAATGACAATATTTGTCCTCGAACCATGAGGACTCACCAACAAGCAAGGAGAATAATCGAATCCAAGCTTGAACCAAATGATGATCGCCTTAAGAACCGGATTCTACACTTGAGAAAAATGTAGGAAAATATGGGTTAGTACAAAAATACACTAAGTATGATAGTCATGCATAAAAACCTTGAAATCATGCAAAAAGGGACATTTTAGTTGAATGCATGCAATTTACTAAGTTAAAGCATCATTTAGAAGATAATGGAAAGGCATAAGTCATAATCATAACCAACTCATAGATCATCATACCATAAAGAACCTACCATAGAATACCTTCAAAGCATACTTGTGCAACGCATGAATAAGATCCCATAATCCCACCCATACTAAGTAAAGCTCCTTGAGTAACTATAGTTCATAATTCATATTCTTGTTCATACTATCATAATAGGATAAGCATTAACCGACATAGACCATGTGAGCTTAACATGGAATCGGGTGTTTACTCCACATCGAAAAGGGGTTGTACTACTTGCCTAAGGTAGAACCATACTCTTAGCTTAGGTAGATCCACTAGCTAAAGACCTATGAGGGCATATGGTTTATGGGATAAGGGGATTGCTACTAGAAACCCGGCCTCTACTAACGTGAAGGCTTCCATCCCAAGAGATTGCTCCAAGAAACTCGGCATCTACTAACGTGAAGACTTCTATCTCATATCACTATCCACTCGGTGCTAAGCATAATTCCCATGGAGTTCATATTAAGTCTTGACTTAAGTTCATAATCGTAGAAGAATGTCTTGACACTCAATCCAATAAAAATCCTACTATAGCTCCTAGATTCAATAGGTCAGAAAAACCTTTCAACCTTAGAATCATCATATTGTGAGGAAACTACTCACATCATATCATACTCATACATAAGTGTGTACATGAGGATAACCTTCCAACAACACAACAACTAGATCATAATCATAATCACTTTACTCTCAAAGTGTTCTTGAAGCATATACATAAAGCTCATAATTATGCATAATTCACATATTTTTCCCTTCAAGGACCATAGATCATATTTCATCAACACATCTAAAATTACTACATTAGACATGGATAATAACTTGATTCAATTAACAAAATTACCATAAGCATAATCTCATAATACTCTTCTCTTCTACAATTCACCCACATCACAAGGTCATAAGTTGGGAATATGGGGATTTCATGGATTCTTGGGATATTTCATCATAAAACCATAACAAAACATCAATTCAATCATAATATAAAGTAATTAAATCATTAGAATCATTTTTGGAAAGGAATCCACGACTTCGAGTAAAACTCTAGCTTTTGGGGGAATTACTAGTTTGAAATTGAGTTTGGAGGGACTCCATGGATGAAGACAATCCATGGATGAAGGACTACCATACCTTGGTGATGAATTCCCAACGAAATTGAGTAGAAAAACTTGCTCCTTCAACCATAGTTTTCACTTTCTTCTTCTTCTTCCTTGGAGTTCTAGAGAGAATTTTGGGGGAAAAGTTGATTTTGATTTGGAATTTTGGAATTGTGAAGAAGATGACTTAATGTAGGGACTTAAAAACCTTATATAGTTAGTTTAATTTAGTGTAAAACTTCATCACTTAATATTAACTTAAAATGGAAAACACCAAAATGCCCCCTAAGGGTAACTGCCAAAAGGTAGTTTCAGGCCTCACCCATGACCATAGCCCATGGGTGGACCCACGTGGCGTGCTGGTGAACCGTGGGTCGGGGTTCTGGAACTTATTTTCCAGGCCTTGACCTAAGCCCCTCACCCACGAGGCGTGGGTCACTGCCCAGGCAGCTTCCAAGTGTTTTCCTCAAGGACCCATCGTTAGTCCTTGGGGTTTGTACCTTGACGTTCTAACATGAAACCCTATATTTTAAGGTACGGGAAGGTACGTTTACGACTCTAACTCTCATGCAAAGCTCTAGTTTTCGGAGTTTTACAAAAGTAGAGTTTGAGAAGTCTGTTTCATTTATCTTATTAAATGTTTTAATGACTTGAGTTGCCTATTGGCTAGTTGAATATTCCATTTATATTCAAAGTAAATTATTTGAGTTAAAGCTTTGAATTTGAGTTTCATGAATTTTATTCATTTTTTAAGTTTTTGTATTCTTGAGTTAGTCTTCCGCTTATAGTCAATCAGGATGAGGGTTCGCTTGGGGATCAACAATGGTTCTCGAGTGCCGGCCAAGTCCAGGGTATAGACTCGGATCGTGACAACCAAAAACCTATTTACAACAAAATTCAACTAAGGATGACAACTAATGAAAAGAATACTTATGGAAGAACCACAAATATCACATAAGAGCCAAGAAGGCCATTCTAAACTAAACCCTACATAAAGAATGTCAATTAGAAGGGAATAAAGGCAGTATCTACCATCAAACAAGGGACCGCCTTTATACTGCTTCAAGTACACAATCAATCAAACAATAACCTTATTGAGCCCCCATATGCCCAGAACGTAAACAACAACAAACTAAACTCGTACGACACCCTATAAGATCAACAAGTACAAACAACCAATTATGTTGGTGATAGGCAATGCATATGAGTGTGAATTATAAAATAAAATTAGTAGTACCATCAGTTCCAAGTGTCTCATGCCAAGGTATATACACCTACCTTCTGCCTCCGACAATCAGGTAGGACCCATGTGCCTTCTTCTTCATGTTCAATGGATCACACATTTGTATATACCTATATGGTCCCAATCTATGTCTTACATAACTGATCCGGTTGGATCTGATCCATCATGGTGACTAGAGAAAATATAGAACAAACAATATCCAAAGGGTCGACGACTCTCCAACCGGTCAAGTAAAAAGTGAGTGCATCCTCGATGCCTCTTTATTTCAAATCTCATTTATAAAGTAGTAAATGTAGTATAACTCCCATAGAAATATCAGTTAGAAGTAATTCGGGAAAAACCCCTACTTCTCAAAGAAGATGTTGAGAACCAATGCATGCACCGGGGTCATACTACAAATTACATGAGAATGAGAAACCAATGCAATACATGCCATCACCAGCATCCAAACAATAACATCCAAATCGCAGAAAGGCATAACACCGTAATACCTCACACCTAATGCACATAAACTAACCTGGAATCCAACTAATCCTCAATCAAGGCCTCAGACCCGAAATACTCCAACCAACTCAACAACTATACCATAAGAAAAAACATCTCTTTTTATGGAATGAAAGGATTTTTGAAGAATCATCATTTGAAGGAGTAATTCAAGGTTGGTAGAACACCACCAAAGCGGTCCGGAGGCCGCTTAAACTGTTGCACCAGTACCAACACAGGCTAAACTTTGATTTTGATTCTCCAGACTCATTCAGAGTCACATGAACACAAATCATATGTGAAATCTGATTGTTAAAGATATTATGGACTCAATAGAATCAACTATACAACATTAAGATGTCATTTATTAAATATTTTTGTTGATGTCAACACTTTAACTATTACAAAGAAACTGAAATGACCCAAAATGTTCTTAAAAATGTGCTTCGGAAGTTACCGGAAACTTGTTTAGCTATATCAAAAAAAATCCGTTTCGTTTTTCAAAAATCCGACTTCATATTCTTGTTTAGGAGGTCAAATTGAGGGGGAAATGGGTCTAACCCAAATTTTAGAGCAACCGTATCAAAATCCGAAATTTCCAAGTGAAGCCTTTTTCGAGGGTCTACTTTGGAGGGTCATATCTCCTAGCACACAAATAATTGGGTGGCCCATAACATATCCATGGAAATCCCTTTGAGTTAGCTACCTAGCACACTTCATTTCACCTCATTCGGAGTTCGGACGAAGAAGTTATGCCCATTTTCATAAAATCTGTCCGACAGGAAATGCAATTTCCAGTGAGCGTTTTTACTGTTCACCCGCCTCATTTTTTTTTCTAAGTGTTGGACCATTTTTCCAAAGGGCATATGTTATTTCCTATATACCATTAGTTCAATTCCCATCTCTAAAACATTTCCCAAAACACCTCTCCCATACTTAGACACATTTTCTCTCAAGATCCTCTCAAGAACCCTAATCCAAAACCTTCCTCAAGATTGAAGAGACTCTTGCTCCAAGTTCCAAGATTCCATTGAAGACACTCTCAAGACCTTCATAAGAACTCAAGGTATGTGGTGTTGAACTCATGGGTCCTTCCACCCATAGTGCCTAGACTCTATTCTACTCACTAATTCATGGTTTAAGTTAAGATTCATAAATTAGTCTTGTTCTTTGTAATAATTTCCTGCACATTGAATTTTAAACATGAAAAGTGATTGTTTTGAGCATGTTGTGACTCTAGAACTTGAATCTAAATTTGGAATGGATGTGGAGATTTTCATGTGGTATTGTGGGTGTTAAAAGGTGTTGTTGTAGGTTGTTCACTGGTTTGGCTGCATAATTACTACCCTATTTTCCATGCTCTTTGATTCCATTACATGCCTTCAAGGTGTTTGACAAAATGTCCAACTATGGAGAATTGATGAATCGATGCTTTAAAGCTTGAGTTATGAGATGTATGGCAATCCAGAGATGTGTTGATGACAAACTAAGCTTGTGTATATGTTCATTCCATACGTGAGATTGCATTAGAGCCTAATGGGAATTTCCTATATAAAGTGTTGCATGACCATGCCCGGTCCGGGGGAAAAGAACCGGACAACCATGTGAGAGGTTTATATCTCACCACCTAGGATGCTTGGGGTGTGACCAACATCAACCATGTGAGAGGTTTATATCTCACCACCTAGGATGCTTGGGGTGTGACCAACATCAACCATGTGAGGGGTTTATACCTTGCCACCAGGGTGTCCGGGTGTGAACGGCATCCCCCATCCTAAGTTGGGGTTATAGATTGGTTGGATCATGCATACACATATGATATCTACTATTAGTATAGATTTACTTAAACATGTTTTGACTTCACTTTGATCATGCATCCTCATATTGTTATTCATAATGCCTATGAAACTATTTCTTGTATTTCGATTGTGTCCTTGTCTATTGTTGTGTTGCACCCCGCATACTTAGTACATTCCAAGTACTAACGCATATTTTGCCTACATGATGTCACCATGTAGGGACCGGAGCTACTCTTGATCCTTCTCTCCATTCACGTGGCTAGTACGGTGCTTATCCGAGTTTGTTGGTGAGTCCTCAATGATTCGAGGGCTATGTTATGTTTCCTACTCCTATGTTTTGAGACTTTAGCTTGCAATTGTATTTTGACTATGAGGGGAGCCGGTAGTATGTCATGGCCCCCGTCCTATCTATGTATGTAGAGGTGTGCGTTGGACAAGTATTTTGTAAATGAGCTTGACTCTTGTTCTATGATGTCATTTTGAAATGGTTTGCCCTTAGTCCCTATTTCCCGTTAATTAATGTTGATTGTACTTCCGCGACCGATGAAGTGTGATGACAAGTTTGAGAGGCTTGTTTGGGGTTCCTTCGGGTTCCTCATTCGCCATGTCACGTCTAGGCCCTAGGCTTGGGTCGTGACAAGCTTGGTATCAGAGCACTAGGTTGTTAAATCCTCGGAGTCCAACACACCGCGTTGAGTAGAGTCCTAATCATGGTTGTGAAGCGCGCCACGACTATGAATGGGAGGCTACAAAACGTTTTAGGAAAGGTTTCCCTTCTTCATGTTCTATGTCGTGCTTAGAGTGCGATAAGGTGATTCCTCCCTAACGCTTGTTCTTTGGATTGCTAGATCATCATGCCAAACATGAGGGGAAGACGGGCCCGATCACCGGAAGAGCCACCCACCAATGGTGAGCTCCGTGATGCACTCACCATGCTTGCACAAGTGGTAGCTAACCAAGTGCAACAAGGAGCCCAAGCTCCTCGAACTACCACCCCGGGGGAAAGGGTGAGAGATTTCATGAGGATGAACCCTCCGGTCTTCCATGGTTCAAAGGTGGATGAGGACCCGCAAGAGTTCATCGATGAGGTATGCAAAATCTTGACCATTATGGATGTTGGTGCTTGTGAGAAGGCGGAATTGGCGGCCTACCAACTCAAGGGGGTTGCTCAAATTTGGTTTGATCAATGGAAGGGTGAGAAAGGTAATGGCTATGTGGTGTTGTGGGAGGAGTTTAAACTTGCTTTCCTTAATAGGTTCTTCCCTCTTGAGCTTAGGGAGGCAAAGTTGGTGGAGTTCATGAACTTGAAGCAAGGAGCTATGAGTGTGAGGGAGTATGCCCTCAAATTTGTCCAACTCTCCAAGTATGCACCTCACTTGGTGGCCGACTCTAGGTCGAGGATGAACAAATTTGTGATGGGTGTATCCGACTTGGTTAGTGAGGAGTGTCGGTCCGCTATGCTCATTGGAGATATGGATTTGTCTCGGTTGATGACTTATGCCGAGCAAATGGAGGAGGAGAAATTGAGGAAGAGAAGGGGGCACGAGGCCAAGAGGGCCCGATTGGAGAATAGGTTCCCTAAGGGTGCTAGATTTCATCAAGGCCGAGGAAACCCTCATGTCAACCGGGGATTTGCTATCAATGTTCCTAGACCTCAAGGGGGAGGTGAAGTGGGTTCTATGGATGTATGCCCTAAGTGTGGGAGGAAGCATGGTGGTCCTTGCATGAAGGGTTCGGGTGCTTGCTTTGAATGTGGAGAAGTGGGTCATAAGAGGTTTGAATGTCCCAAGATCCGCAACAAGGTCCGAAGTGCTAACACTACTCCTTTGGGTAGAGGTGCTTCTCAAAGTGGTGCCCCAAGGGACAATCGATTTTATGCTTTGCATGGTAGACAAGGTGTTAATGAGACTCCGGATGTGGTGACCGGTATGTTGCAAATCTTTGATCTTGATGTTTATACTTTGATTGATCCGGGTGCCACCCTTTCCTTTGTTACCCCCTTAGTTGCTAGAAAATTTCATGTCGAGTCGGAATTGTTGCATGAGTCATATGAAGTATCCACTCCCATTGGTGTCTCTATTGTTGCTAGAAAAGTGTATAGAAATTGTCCGGTTTGCATATTAAATAAGTTGTTGCCTTGTGATCTTGTTGAGTTGAACATGGTGGATTTTGATGTTATTCTTGGGATGGATTGGTTGCATGCATATTATGCTTCTATTGATTGTAGGACTCGTAAAGTCAAGTTCCGATTTCCTAATGAACCCGTCCTTGAGTGGGAGAGCCGGGATGTTGTGGTGAAGGGGAAATTCATTTCTTGCATTAAAGCCCATAGGTTGATTTCCAAAGGGTGCTTGTACCATATTGTGAGAGTCAATGATGTGGAGTCTAAAGTCCCTCCTATTGAGTCTATTCCGGTTGTTAATGAGTTTCTAGATGTCTTCCCAGAAGACCTTCCCGGTGTCCCTCCCGAAAGGGAGATAGATCTTGGTATAGACCTCCTTCCCGATACTCAACCTATTTCTATCCCCCCTTACCGTATGGCCCCGGCGGAGTTGAAAGAGTTGAAAGAGCAATTAAAAGATTTGTTAGAGAAGGGGTTTATTAGACCTAGTCATTCTCCCTGGGGTGCTCCGGTTTTGTTTGTGAAGAAGAAAGATGGGTCTCTTAGAATGTGTATTGATTATCGACAACTTAATAGGGTCACCGTCAAGAATAGGTATCCTCTTCCAAGGATTGACGATTTATTTGACCAATTGCATGGGGCTAGTCACTTCTCTAAGATTGATCTTCGGTCAGGGTATCATCAAGTGAAGGTGAGGGAGTGTGATATTCTCAAGACGGCCTTTCGTACTAGGTATGGGCACTATGAGTTTGTGGTGATGTCTTTCGGGTTGACTAATGCTCCGGCTCTCTTTATGGATTTGATGAATAGGGTTTTCAAACCCTACCTTGATTCTTTTGTGGTGGTGTTTATAGATGACATCTTGATCTATTCTCGGGGTGAGGAAGAGCACAAGGGTCACTTGAGGGTTGTACTCCAAAGATTGAGGGAAGAGAAGTTGTACGCTAAATATGAAAAGTGTGAGTTTTGGTTGAAGGAAGTTGCTTTCCTAGGCCATGTGGTGTCGGGGGATGGTATTAAGGTGGATCCTAAGAAGACCGATGTTATTAGGAATTGGCCTAGACCTTTGACCCCGTCGGATATAAGGAGTTTCTTGGGTTTAGCGGGTTATTATAGGAGATTTGTGGAAGGGTTTTCTTCTCTTGCTTCTCCTATGACTAAGTTGACTCAAAAGAAGGCTAAATTTGTGTGGTCGGATGAGTGTGAGGAAAGCTTCCAAACTTTGAAAGAAAGGCTTGTGTCCGCTCCTATTTTGTCACTTCCGGATGGGTTAGAAGGTTTTGTTGTTTATTGTGATGCTTCCCGTATTGGTTTGGGTTGTGTGTTGATGCAAAGTGGTAAGGTTATAGCCTATGCTTCTAGGCAACTTAAGGTTCATGAAAAAAATTACCCAACCCATGATCTTGAATTGGCCGCCGTGGTTTTTGCTTTAAAGATTTGGCGTCATTATTTGTATGGGGTGCATGTTGATATCTTCACCGACCATAAGAATCTCCAATATGTGTTCACGCAAAAAGATCTTAACTTGAGACAAAGGAGGTGGTTAGAATTCCTTAAGGATTATGATATGAGTGTTCACTATCATCCGGGGAAAGCTAATGTGGTGGCGGATGCATTGAGTAGAGTGTCCATGGGTAGCTTGGCTCATGTGGAGGAAGGTAGTAAAGAGTTGGCTAAGGAGGTCCATCGGTTGGCCAAATTGGGAGTTAGGTTAGAAGGGGTGGATAGTGGAGGAGTAGTTGTTGTTGATGGTTCAAGGTCTTCCTTGGTTGATGAGGTGATAGTCAAGCAAGATCTTGATCCTTCTTTGGTAGAATTAAAGGCTTCGGTGAGTAGTGGTAAGGTGGAGGTTTTCTCCCAAGGGGGAGATGGTGCCCTTAGGTACCAAGGTAGATTATGTGTTCCTTGTGTGGATGGTGTGAGGGAAAGAATCCTTGATGAGGCTCATAATTCTTTTTATTCTATTCATCCGGGGTCAACAAAGATGTATAGAGACTTGAGGGATGTGTATTGGTGGGGCGGTATGAAGAAGGACATTGCAAAATTTGTTTCGGGTTGCCATAGTTGTCAACAAGTCAAGGCCGAACATCAAAGGCCGGGTGGCCTAACTCAAGACATTGAGATACCTACTTGGAAGTGGGAAGAAATCAACATGGATTTTGTAGTGGGCTTACCCAAGGCTAGAAGAGGCTTTGATTCGGTTTGGGTGGTGGTTGATCGGATGACAAAGTCGGCTCATTTCCTACCGGTTAAAACTACTTACGGGGCTGAAGAGTATGCCAAGTTGTACATTCATGAATTGGTAAGGTTGCATGGGATTCCTTTGTCTATCATCTCGGATCGTGGTGCCCAATTCACTTCTCACTTTTGGAAGTCATTCCAAAGGGGTCTTGGTACAAAGGTAAAGCTTAGCACGGCCTTCCACCCTCAAACGGATGGCCAAGCCGAAAGAACAATTCAAACCTTGGAGGATATGCTTAGAGCTTGTGTATTGGAGTTGAAAGGTAGTTGGGATGATCATCTTCCTTTGATTGAATTTGCATACAACAATAGTTATCATTCTAGTATCGGTATGGCTCCTTTTGAGGCACTTTATGGTAGACGGTGTAGGTCACCGGTTGGGTGGTTTGAAGTTGGAGAGGTGGCCTTGTTGGGTCCGGATCTGGTCATGGATGCTCTTGAGAAGGTAAGGATGATTAGGGAGAGGTTGAAAACAGCCCAAAGTCGTCAAAAGTCTTATGCCGATGTGAGGAGACGGGATCTTGAATTCAAAGTGGGTGATTGGGTTTATTTGAAAGTTTCTCCAATGAAAGGTGTGGTTCGTTTTGGTAAGAAGGGGAAATTAAGTCCTAGGTATGTCGGTCCTTATGAGATAATAAGAAGGGTTGGTAAAGTAGCCTATGAGTTGGGGTTGCCCAAGGAGATGGAATTAGTTCATCCGGTATTCCATGTATCGATGTTGAGGAAATGTGTTGGTGATCCTAACGCTATTGTACCTCTTGAGGTTGTGGGTGTTGTAGAAGATAATTTGACGTATGAAGAAGTCCCGGTTCAGATCTTAGATAGACAAGTTAAAAGGTTGAGGAACAAAGAAGTGGCGTCCGTTAAGGTGCTTTGGAGAAATCAACAAGTGGAGAGTGCTACTTGGGAGGCCGAAGCGGACATGCAAAGACGTTATCCTTATCTATTCAACTCCACTCAAGCCTAAGGTATTAAATCAAGTCCTTTGTACTCCATTGAGTCTTACATTTCAGCCCCTGAATCATTAATGTGCATATATGTTTAAATTGATGAGTTATGGATGCTTTACACTAAGTTTTGAAATCTTGAAGTGATGTTTAAATAAAATTTTTGCATTCATGTTGGGGCTGATATGTTCTTACTAAGTCTTGCCTTGTACGTCTCTTCCACATTCGGGGACGAATGTTCCCAAGGGGGAGATATTGAAATGACCCAAAAGGTTCTTAAAAATGTGCTTCGGAAGTTACCGGAAACTTGTTTAGCTATATCAAAAAAAATCCGTTTCGTTTTTCGAAAATCCGACTTCATATTCTTGTTTAGGGGGTCAAATTGAGTGGGAAATGGGTCTAACCCAAATTTTAGAGCAACCGTATCAAAATCCGAAATTTCCAAGTGAAGCCTTTTTCGAGGGTCTACTTTGGAGGGTCATATCTCCTAGCACACAAATAATTGGGTGGCCCATAACATATCCATGGAAAGCCCTTTGAGTTAGCTACCTAACGCACTTCGTTTCACCTCATTCGGAGTTCGGACGAAGAAGTTATGCCCATTTTCGTAAAATCTGTCCGGCAGGAAATGCAATTTCCAGTGAGCGTTTTTACTGTTCACCCGCCTCATTTTTTTTTCTAAGTGTTGGACCATTTTTCCAAAGGGCATATGTTATTTCCTATATACCATTAGTTCAATTCCCATCTCTAAAACATTTCCCAAAACACCTCTCCCATACTTAGACACATTTTCTCTCAAGTTCTCTCAAGAACCCTAATCCAAAACCTTCCTCAAGATTGAAGAGACTCTTGCTCCAAGTTCCAAGCTTCCATTGAAGACACTCTCAAGACCTTCATAAGAACTCAAGGTATGTGGTGTTGAACTCATGGGTCCTTCCACCCATAGTGCCTAGACTCTATTCTACTCACTAATTCATGGTTTAAGTTAAGATTCATAAATTAGTCTTGTTCTTTGTAATAATTTCCTGCACATTGAATTTTAAACATGAAAAGTGATTGTTTTGAGCATGTTGTGACTCTAGAACTTGAATCTAAATTTGGAATGGATGTGGAGATTTTCATGTGGTATTGTGGGTGTTAAAAGGTGTTGTTGTAGGTTGTTCACTGGTTTGGCTGCATAATTACTACCCTATTTTCCATGCTCTTTGATTCCATTACATGCCTTCAAGGTGTTTGACAAAATGTCCAACTATGGAGAATTGATGAATCGATGCTTTAAAGCTTGAGTTATGAGATGTATGGCAATCCAGAGATGTGTTGATGACAAACTAAGCTTGTGTATATGTTCATTCCATACGTGAGATTGCATTAGAGCCTAATGGGAATTTCCTATATAAAGTGTTGCATGACCATGCCCGGTCCGGGGGAAAAGAACCGGACAACCATGTGAGAGGTTTATATCTCACCACCTAGGATGCTTGGGGTGTGACCAACATCAACCATGTGAGAGGTTTATATCTCACCACCTAGGATGCTTGGGGTGTGACCAACATCAACCATGTGAGGGGTTTATACCTTGCCACCAGGGTGTCCGGGTGTGAACGGCATCCCCCATCCTAAGTTGGGGTTATAGATTGGTTGGATCATGCATACACATATGATATCTACTATTAGTATAGATTTACTTAAACATGTTTTGACTTCACTTTGATCATGCATCCTCATATTGTTATTCATAATGCCTATGAAACTATTTCTTGTATTTCGATTGTGTCCTTGTCTATTGTTGTGTTGCACCCCGCATACTTAGTACATTCCAAGTACTAACGCATATTTTGCCTACATGATGTCACCATGTAGGGACCGGAGCTACTCTTGATCCTTCTCTCCATTCACGTGGCTAGTACGATGCTTATCCGAGTTTATTGGTGAGTCTTCAATGATTCGAGGGCTATGTTATGTTTCCTACTCCTATGTTTTGAGACTTTAGCTTGCAATTGTATTTTGACTATGAGGGGAGCCGGTAGTATGTCATGGCCCCCGTCCTATCTATGTATGTAGAGGTGTGCGTTGGACAAGAATTTTGTAAATGAGCTTGACTCTTGTTCTATGATGTCATTTTGAAATGGTTTGCCCTTAGTCCCTATTTCCCGTTAAGTAATGTTGAATGTATTTCCGCGACCGATGAAGTGTGATGACAAGTTTGAGAGGCTTGTTTGGGGTTCCTTCGGGTTCCTCATTCGCCATGTCACGTCTAGGCCCTAGGCTTGGGTCGTGACAGAAAGCAACCGAGTGTCCAAGATCAAAATGAAGACCTCGAGACCAAGCTAAAGGTTATATACAAAACCAAATTCAACATTCCAGAGCTAATGCACTAAAAGAATTCTCAAAGGACAATTAATTTTCTGAATATTGACTGTAGTCAATTTTGGGCTAAGTTTTCCAACATCTCTCTTAAAAGCTCAAACTCATATTGGGAGCTTGGGACATGAACCAAAGGTCCTTATAGACCAAACTCAATGATCCCCAGCTAACAAAACCATCAACATTCCATTTTGAGGATGTCTATCTAAACTCTTGACCGAAGTAAACCGCTCAAGTATCAAAGGCTCCAAAATATAGAATCTCGCACAAAACTCAAACGAACAACCCGACGATTGAACTATCAGTCTCAATAAATCATAAATTTCTTAAGGTTGCTATAGGGAAAGCCCTAAATATCAAAAATATTTAAAAATAGTGGAAATGGCCTGGAGGGTCATTATAGCTAATTTTATCTTCAAATTGCATATTTCGATTGATTAATTTGCATGATGTTATGTGGTGGATTTTGGTCGACTGATGATGATCAATACGTGTTATTTGTATTGCTACTCTCTTGCTATGCCATTTGGCATAGTTTGGTTTCAGGATTTAGATATGTTTCATAGGTGAAGAAGAAATTGATCTCTGATAGCTTCTACTCTTTTTCCTTCATGGTGGGAGCTATGTCTATTTAATATAAATTGTGTATCCTCTTAAAAGTTGTTGTACCTGGTTAGACTAATTCTTTGGGAAAGGTTCAGTGTAATTCTATACTAAAGGAATTTATTTTTAAATTGAGTTAAGAGTATTTCTGTATGTAAATAGGGTGTTAACTTATAATTTGTTCAATTTCACATTTAATGTCTTAGGTGTTAGAGTAGGTGTCTGCACGGTCCGGTGGGTTGATTCATAATTTTCTTCATCGATAATTAATATTTTTATTCACAGTAGTTATAAAATTTATATAAATATTAGTTATATTCAAAATAGTAAAGCTACAACTAAAGTATATATGAATTTAAAATTAAAGGTCAAAGCTAAGAGGGTATCATAATTTCTAAAAGAAATTACACTATTTAAATTTAAATAAAACCAAAAAAAATTAACCTTTTTCAGAAATGCCCCTGTTGAAGCAAGCATGTTGATGGAGACAAATAGTGATAAATAAGAGATGAATTGTTATAAAATTATGAATATCGGTACTAATAGTTTAGAGAAAAATAATAAACTAGTTTACATATATAAATAAAAGAAATTAATTTTAAAAATATTTATTTAAACAAATAGTAATCAAAATAAGATATAAGTCAGTCAAAATTGGGTTCAATAATATGGATGTTATAAATCTAATTTTTATTTAAGCACTAAATAATAGGTTCAAAAGCTAATTCATTTTCTTCTCCAACTTCCATAGAATAGTTTACTAGTTACATTTAATTTGTAATTTACCCACTTCATCTAGATTTAAAAATTTATTGATTGAATTCACTTGGAAAGTTGGTGTACCACCTATGTCTTATATATATTAGGACTTCCGTTTTGAATCAGTATACAAAATAAAAAGATTATCATTGAGATTGGAGATATAGTGAAGTTGTAAAGAAGATGAAAAAGGAATCAACCATTGTATTCACACTTCTTTGTTTGTTTATTTTGCTCTGTTAAGTTTCTTTTCCTTTCCCTCCATCTTCTCTCTCTATCCCTCTATCCTTATCATTTATCTCTTCTTATATGGTATGTCTGTAACTTTTTTTCTTTATACACATACACATACTGGCATATGCTATGTACATACACATATGTATATGAAAAAGTTTAACGTTTGCGATTTGTATTACGTATATTATATGTTTACCAATTGATCCATCTTATTATTTTTGTCTCAAATATATTTTCTCCCTATATCATTCTTTTCAAGCACAAACAAAATATAAAGAAAAAGATGTAACACCCCCGAAATTTTTTCGAACTTAGACTCGAATCATCCTTCGTTGTGAGTAGTATTTTACCAAGAAATTTAAAATTTCTTAAGTATTATGGTCACACTAGATGTAGCACCTTGATTTATAAAAAGAATTAAATTGGAAATAGCAAAATCTGAAATTTTGCAAGTTATGCTTAAGCTATGAGTTTTGGATCAACTTCAAACGACAATAACTCTCACTAAAGGATGAGTTAGGTGGGCTAGAATATAGCTAATGAAAGTTCTTTGAATTATCTTTCCAACGTCACCGAGTTTGCTAGATTTCGAGCCCGTATGAGGGAGATATGCCCGTTTGAAGTCGGGTTGTCCAAATAAGGAAAGTTACCCGAAAATATGAGGGGTATTTTGGTCTTTTCCTTACCCAATCGGATTTAAGCATTTTTAGTAATGTTTTACGAGTCTAAACTTATTAGAATTAGTTTCATTCATCCCCAAAAGCGTTTAGGGTTTTACAGAGAAGATTCAAGAGGAAAAAAAGTTCAAAGTTTCAAGCATTCGTTCAAGAAATTCAAGATTTCGCCAATAACCCAGTTCTTTGAGGTATGTAAGCTTCCATAGTGTTTGGTTCATTCACCCACACACCAATCATGATTTATTCAGCATAATTTCGTTCTTGAAATTTAAGGATATGAGTTCTTGATAAGTGCTCTTGAAGTTTCCTTATCGATTAAGTTTTAATGTAAGATTCTACTTGGATCAACTTCAAACGACCATATCTCTTAGAATATAAAGAGTTACGTGAGTCATAACCTATCCAATTAAAAGTATTTGAATCTACTTTTCAACACCGCCAATTTCGCGTTAATCCAATTTTTGAGTAAAAAGTTATGACTATTTTAGTAACCTATACAGTGCTGTTACGAATTAGCCGACGGGAAAACATTAAAAAAAGTTGTTTTTGTCTTTTTACCTCCAACAAAACCCTAAACGAATTTCTTGACCAATAAAAGGCTCAAAACAATTAGATTTTCATCTTTTAATCCATCATTCTCTTCTATCTCAAACCTTAAGGAAAAATCAAAGTAGAAGACTCCATTCAAGATTTCTTCGTCTTTTTCCAAGAATTCCATTTTTTTCAACTCAAATTCCTTCATACAATTATGAATCACTAATGAAACTCATAATTCTTGTCCATAGAGATTTCAAGAAACTAATTCAAGAATCTCAATAAAGGTTTTCTTGATCGTTTACCTTCAAGCTAGGGTTTCAAGGCTTCTAATCAAGTTCTTCTTCAAGATTCTTCAAGAACCTTGTTTTTCCAGGTATGTAAGGTTATCATAGTGTTGGACTAGTTCGTCCTCACGTCCTACATCTTCTTCCAAATCAGTAAAAGAGAAATCTAGGATTCTACCCCTAGATTTGAGTATTCTTGAGATAAGTTGATTTGAGTTCTTCAGTTCATGGTTTTTTAAAAAAACATTATTCCTAATTATTGAGTTTCTATATTTTTATTGAGATCTTTGAGTTGATTTGTTCATGTCTATAATTCAGCATAAACATTAATTTGAGTTATAAATCTTTAGAAGTTTTTCAAAGCCAACACTTGAGTTTTAAACTGAATTTTGAGGAAGTAAGTTTGAGAATGAGAAGAGTCGTATACCTTAGTTCCATATTGTTATTTAGACCCTTGAGTCGAGTCGTTCATGCCCATAAATTCCACATGCACTCCATCAGTTGAGTATCTTCGAGAGGAGTAGAATCTTCGAGTTCTAAGTCTTTGAGCATTGAGCATTGAGTTCCTAATCCTTTTGAGACTATATTCCTACTGATGGGACTACTATATGTAACCCAAAAAGCCCTTGAGTTGAGTTGTTCATGTCCATAATTCTGCATTGAACCCTATGAGTCGAACAGTCTAGAGATGAGTAGTATCATTGAGTCTTGATTTCTGAGTACTGAGCTTCTTTATTTCTATTAAGATCCCTAAGTTGAGTCGTTCATGTTCATAATTTCACATGAACCCTATGATTTGAGTTATAAATTTTAAAAAGCTTTTTTAAAGCCAACACTTGAGTTCTTAAACTGAGTTTTGAGAAAGTAAAGATGAGTTTTGAGAAAAGAGTTTTCTAAAATATGATTAGTATGAAAATCGAGTATGCCATCAATGTATGAGTAATATGGTATCTAGATATACCATAAATGTTTATGCAGTATGACTTCCCGAGTCATCAATGATCATATTAATACGATTTTGAAATGTTTTTGAGAAAGAGCAAGGTTGAGTTCATTTTCTTTAAAATGATATATGGGAACTAAGTATTCCCAAGAGTAAATGTTTTCACATTTAAGATGAGAGGAAACTGAGATTTCCAAAAGTGTTTTGAGCAGTTTGAGTACCATCTCTTTTAAGAGAAATATTTTTGAATAATAATCTCAAACCATAGAAAAGTTGTGTTTTTAAAAATATGAGCTAGTATATTTTGGGAGTAGTATTGAGCACCGATATGGGGGAGAGTTCACATAACTCACAGCCCCCATAAACTATGTGGCCAACGTGGGTAGAAATGGTCATACTTTTTAGATAATTCATTAATGCTTTTAGCATAGACTAGTGGATCCACTTAGTTGAGAGGTCTTATACCCTGGCAAAGTATAGGACAGTTCTGGTAGTGTGGACGAGACGTTGTATCATCACATAACTCATAGTGATAGTTGTCGGTTAGAGAAACTCCCACAGAGATATTTTGTATTCTTATATACACAAAGTTTATTTTGTATTTTCATATACAAACAAAGTTTATATTGTATTCTTGCATACAAATTGAGTATATTGTATTCTTAAATACATTGAGTTGTTTTCTATTGTTTTAAAAGTTTTTCATATATTGCATCTCTTATTGTTGCTTTATATTGAGTTGAGTATCCAGAGTTGAGTAATCTGAGTTGAGTACCTTTGAGTTAAGTATCATATCTTTGAGTTGAGTATCTTATTCTTGAGTTGAGTTGAGTTGAGTGAGTTCAGAAGAAGTAAGTATGTTTCCTTTTTATCAAGTTCAAGCCTATGTTTATGCTTTAGAATTCCCCTTACATGCTCGTACATTCCACGTACTGAGCCATTTGGCGTGCGTCGTTTCATAATGAAGATACAGGGATTCAGGATCATCAACATGCACTTTGTTGATACCATATGCAGTTCGAGTTAGCTATGGTGAGCCTCCTTGCTTCCGGAGGGTTCCACTTGTACTTTCAGTTATATCAGTTGTTAGGATGTCGTGGGTCTTGTCCCAACTTCCATCCTTGTCAGTTAGAGGCTTCATAGATAGACAATAGAGTTTCAGAAGTCTGTTTATTTATTTTGTTAAATGTTTTAAAGACTTGAGTTGCCTATTTTTGGCTAGTTGAATACTATTTAAATTCAGAGTAAATCATTTGAGTTAAACTTTGTATTTGAGTTTTATGAATTTTATTCACTTTTAAGCTTTGTATGCTTGAGTTTGTCTTTCGCTTGTAGGCAATCAGGATGAGGGTTCGCTTGGGGACCATCAATAGTTCTCGAGTGTCGGCCACGTCCAGGGTGTAGTCTCGGGTCGTGACAAAAGAGATTTTATCGATAAATATTTGAGAACACAACTTTTTTATCCCTTGATTCTTCCATATGACTTTTCTCGATAATTTGAGGATTGTTAGTAACGTATTTCTTGAATGTAGGATGATCTGAACCTTTTTGTAATGTATTTGATCGCTAGGAATATCAGGTGTCGATTTGAGGAAGGCAATATTCAATGTCTTGATCTCTTTGTGAAAATCTAGGAGTTTATCATATTTTGAGATGCGATGTTTTGATCTCTTTGTAAATAACCAAAAGTTTATTAGATATTTGATTTGACTCTTCCAGGTAATATGTGTCCCTTTATAGGCGTGAGTTAGAATTTAAGGTAAATATTCTCCAAGAAATTCTAACGAAAGCTTGAAGATGGATTGAACTCGTCTTGTAGAGTTATATTTTAAATCTAGTAAAATTTTGATGTCAACCAATCTTTTTTAAAAAAAGGAAAATGGTTAAAATGTCCCTAACGTATTGAAAATGGTTTTTAAATGTCCTCCTTCCATCTGTTGGATCAAAATTTCCCTTAATGTTTTCTTTAAGTTCAAAAATAACATAATGATGACATGTCATTAGTGTGTCTTCTAATTAAACAAGTGACGTTAATTTATTGGTCCACGTGAACTTTTAACCCCCCCCCCCCAAATTAAAAGTCGACTTGTCGATAACAAACCCAACAAGCAAACTTTCTAAAATAATCCAACTCATTAATTCCTTTTAATTTTACACCTCCATTTTCAACATATTACAATTTACACACAAATTCAACTCCATGCCAAATGTCACTGTGATTTCTGATAATCAAGTTCATCATTTGTAATTAGATTTAGTCATTTGGATATACTCATTAAGCTATTTGAAGAAAAAAGATAGGGAAAATGCACAAGTACCCCCCTCAACTATACACGAAATCTCAACGACACACCTTAACTATACATGAGACCTATTACCCCCTGAATTATTTTAAAGTGTAATAAATGCACCCTTCTGTGCTGAGGTGTCACAGAGAGTGTGTTCACTCTCTTAGAGGCACATGAGATACGGAAAAAGGTATTAAAATGGGAAAATACATAAGTACCCCCCCCCCCCAGCCTATGCCCAAAATCCCTGAGACACACCTAACTTTTATTAAGATCCTATTACCCCCCCTCCCAAACTTATTTTATATATAATTTTCTACCCCTTCTCGGCCTACGTGACACTATCTTGTTAGGTGTGTCTCAAGGATTTTGGGTATAGGCTAGGGGGGTACTTATGCATTTTCCCTATTAAAATCTTAAAATATGATTAATATGGACACGTGTTCATTTTTAATTGGACATTTTATAATTAATTAGTAGAGATAGTTAATTAACTTTAAAACTTAAATTGATATTTTTTTAAATTAAATTTCTTTTTTTCTTTATGAAATAGAGTCAAATTTTATCATTTTTCACAACATATTTAAATTGTCAGAGAATTCTTTTCAGTGTGTTTCATTAATTTGTATAGTATCGAGAGCATTTTTTTTCTTTTTCATTTTTTACTCAAATAAATTACTTGAAATTCGCTAATGAGAAAAAATTGCATATTAGGAATTTAATTTAGGCAACATATAAAGAGCATAATTTAAATTGGAGTTTTTTTAAAAAAATTATAAATAAATAATTTAATTACCATCCACTCCTCAATTATCCATGTCATACCCCTACCCCCAACCCTCACCCTGCCCTGCCCACACCCCAACTCCTGCCCCCCCCCCCCCCCCCCCCCCCCCCCCCCCCCCCCCCCCCCCCCCCCCCCCCCCCCCCCCCCCCCCCCCCCCCCCCCCCCCCCCCCCCCCCCCCCCCCCCCCCCCCCCCCCCCCCCCCCCCCCCCCCCCCCCCCCCCCCCCCCCCCCCCCCCCCCCCCCCCCCCCCCCCCCCCCCCCCCCCCCCCCCCCCCCCCCCCCCCCCCCCCCCCCCCCCCCCCCCCCCCCCCCCCCCCCCCCCCCCCCCCCCCCCCCCCCCCCCCCCCCCCCCCCCCCCCCCCCCCCCCCCCCCCCCCCCCCCCCCCCCCCCCCCCCCCCCCCCCCCCCCCCCCCCCCCCCCCCCCCCCCCCCCCCCCCCCCCCCCCCCCCCCCCCCCCCCCCCCCCCCCCCCCCCCCCCCCCCCCCCCCCCCCCCCCCCCCCCCCCCCCCCCCCCCCGCACTCCAGTTCTCCAACAATTTGACATCCCACCCCTACCCCAACCCAACCTCCATGCCACTTCAGTTCTCCATCAATAACACCCCCCCTTCTTCTCTTCCCTTCTCACTTCAATCAACCTTTATCTTGACCCAAATTCAATAAAAAAAAAATGACCCCAATTTTGAATTCTTCTCGAATTAGAGTTCAAAATTTAGGTAGTTTCTTCAATGGAGATTTTGGACCATGTTTTATTAAATTTATTTGGATTGAAAGAAAAATAAAATTGATAGTAGATATTGAATCCGGTGGTAGTGAAGGGAGAAATTTGGTGGTGGGTTATAATTTTCATGGTGATTGCTATGAGTTTTAATGGTTAAAATAAGTGGGTTTAGTGGTTATGGAGTGGGTGTTGATAATGAAGAAGAGGAATCAAATGACATGGAATTTTATAGTTTTTTTTAGAGATTTGATCATTTATTGACGTGGCGCTGACATAATAATGACTTGGAGGCGAGTGTAAAACACCTCCCATCATGTGAGTGGCTATATAGGTTTTAGGTTGTGTTAAGGGTGTGTTTATTACACTTAAAAATAATTCAAGGGGTAATACGACTCATGTATAGTTAAGGTGTGTCGCTGGAATTTCGTGTATAGTTGAATGGGAAACTTGTGCATTTTCCCAAAAAGATATTCAAAAAAATTGCTTTAACTCTCCAACAAAAGTTTAAGTATATATATCATGGGACAAGAACGGATTGGAAGTGTAACAGTCCAAAATTCACATGTCGTGATGGTACCTTCAAGTGATAGGTAAGTCAGCCTACTAGTTTTACCAATTTAACTAAATAATTAATGTGAAAAGGCAAACAAAAATTAGAATACCTAACATACTAAGTCTTTCATAAGTATGAAGTGCAAAAAGCTAAATACCATCCAAGATTTTGGTGTCATAACTACAAGAACTTTTAAAAATATGATACTAGTCCAAACTAATATGACAAGTCCAAACATAAGAAATATCCTATCAGAATATCAAAACAATCTAATAAACAAAGATAGATGAAGGTGTGGGTTGTAGAATATCCAAGCAGCATACCACAACTCCAAGATAATCCAACTCAAACTCAAAGCTCCAAGAAATGTGCTTGAATTTGAAACTCAATTTGCACCACAAAAGAGTGCAACAAGTGTAGTATGAGTACGAAACCACGTATACCCACTATATCTCATAGACCGGCAACGAAGAAGTAGTGACAAGAGTATATAAGAAAATCATCCTTTAATTTTACCAGTCTACATTATACTTATCAGTCAAGTTTCATCAAATAAGGATAATCAAATATCACGCAATGTCCAACCACCAATAAAGTACATAATTAATTAGAGTGAGGGATGTAATGAGATGCAATGCAATGTGACACCATGAAATTATATGCCTCAGATGCCAAGTACTCTCTCAACTGTATATACATGATACTCCTCGAAAATACATCACGAGTTCATGACCCATGGGGGACTCGCGAGGTCCATATACCGACACGGATGATCTTGATGTGTCTGTGCAGACGATCTCAATGCACTATCATAAAATCAAACAATCCCAGCATGAACGATCTCCATGTGCCTAACTTATAATCATAAACAATCCCTCACACGGACGATCTCCACATGTCCAAATTATAATCATAACTCGATCTCAATACGGATGATCACCACGTGTTAGACCTTTACTCATAGTTAATCTCATGTCAATGCATGTGCACAATATAACATCAATCAAAAGGGATGATGAAGCATTTCAATAAATCAAATATCTCTATGACATATAATCTCCTCAATTATCACAAATATACGGGTTCAATAGAAAAGTACAACCACACAAAAGAAATCAAGTCACTAAATATATCAGCTAATGTCCATATGTTTTGGCATTCTCGAATTACAATCGATCATATTATAGTAATAAAATTTCTATTTAATAACACTGGTACTCGTACGAATGCCCGTCACACTATTGGTACGAGACCCCCGTCTTTCGCCCTTACCCATTGTCTATTCCATTTTTAATCTTTAATTAGGAAAATTTCCTTCAACAAAATCTGAAAGACTTAACATACCTCGAAGGTCGAACATGTGCCATGAATTCCTCAAGATTCCGTCTTTCCCTTCCATAAAGCTTCAGAATGTTCCAAATCTATCAAATATGCAATATTCATAAGCAAGTGAGTCCATAGACACCCATGTTATTATAGGTCTAGCCTAGGTCCAAAACTCCCCAAATCTATAATTAAATTTATAAATCTTGGTACCAACTAAATATGTCAAGTCTCATAGTCTTAAATTTTAAGCCTAAGGTTATGTCTCAATTTATCAAAATATCATAAATTTAATTATATTCCTATAATACAATACACCTAATATTTAGTTATGTATCTCAATATATCAAAAACTAAACTTATAATATGATAAACAATTAATATTAATAGAACTTGAAACCACTGATTTCATAACCAGTGGCGGCCATGAACCAAAAGTCTTCTTACATCTAAACCCAAAAATATATGTCATCCAATGGTGACATCATCATCACCAGTAACCAAAAGAATAAGATTTTACCCACCTTTTTGTCAAACTCAAATGGCAACCATTTAAAAGCCAAATATTTACTCATCAAACAGCAACAACAACAACTGATGATGATGACGACGACGACGACGATGTTGATGATGATGATGATAAATTTATGCTCATATACATTATAGATTAGGGGGTCTATTGGTTGGGAACAAGTTATCCCAGAATTAGTTATCATGGGTTAGCTATCCTGGGATAACTTATCCCACCATGTATATGGGATAACTTATTCCATCACTATACTATAAATTGTGGGATAAGTTATCCCAAACAAGGCAACCAAACAAGATACAATTTTTTTTTCTCATCACTAATTTTTTATCCCATCACTATTTATTTTTATCCCTCACACCAAACGACCTCTAAATGTGAAAGAACTCACTAACTTATATTTTTTACAAATATGGCAATATGGTATAAGCAGGGGCGGCTGGTAAGTTAAAAAAAAAAGTCCTTGGCCTTAGGCCCCCAATAAATTGGGGGCCCCATTTTTTAGTTAATTAGGTAAGTTTAAACTAAAATAAATAAATAAATTAGAACTAAGACAACAAATGCAAATGGCATTAATGAAGGGATAGATATGACAATTACTTTTTCCCTTTCCAATAAAAAGTTGTGTACTTAAAAAAATAAATAAATTAGAACTAAGACAACAAATGCAAATGACATTAATGAAGAGATAGATATGACAATTACTTTTTCCCTTTCCAATAAAAAGTTGTGTACTTTTTTTTTTTTTAATGTACAAGTTATGTTTTTTTTTTACCTTATTCTTTTTCTAATTTTATTTTTATATATTCTATCATCCTCTCTTCTACTCTTCTATTTCTTCTCTCTCTCTTTTCTAATATTATATCTCTCCCTTATTCAAAGCTTAAAACTTTACTTGTTCTATTGATAGTTTATATTTTAAATTTGGAGAAAAAACCCAATTCATTTTCAGAAATCAAGTCTTCATCGTTCTTGAATTCGGTAATATCATTCTAATTTCTAATATTATTTTTGTTTTGTGTCTTATGTTTATTATATTTTTTTATTTGATATTGTAAATAGTGTTTAAAATATTTGTTAGAATTTAATATGTCAACAAGAAAATATGAATCCGGTCATTCAAAACTTAAAAGAAAAAGAAAAGTCGATAACTTAATAAAATCTCAAAAAGGTGCTCTTGATAAATTTTAGAAGTGGTTTGGCTATATTATCGATTGAAAAAAAAATTATTAGAAGAGATTGACTACACAAAAACTATTAACAACTTTGCATCTCAAAAAGCTAGAAAAATAGATTTAAAATAAAAACACTTTTAATTTTTTTTTTAAGGCCTCTAGTTTGATTTTGGTCTTAGGCCACCAACGGGTTTGAGCCGCCCCTGGGTATAAGGTATTAAATAAATTATAAACTTGACCCATTATTATCAACAAATTAATTATTTAACAAAATGGTCATTAACTAAATAACCATAGTTAAACAATTAGTCTAGGATTTCCATTTAAATTTTTTTGAGAAGGGCCTTTTATGAAGGAAAGAGTTTCAGTGCTCAAAACGACCTAACGGATTGTTACAGAAAGTTGCAATGCAATTTTGTAACTTATTTGTTGTGTAAAATGAAAAGGAATTAAAGAGTTAGATTATTTTAAAAGGGTTTGTTTGTTGGGTTTGTAATGGACAAGTAGACTCTTAATGGTAGGGTTAAAAGTCAATGTGGACCAATAAACTAATGTCACTTGTTTAATTAGAAGACCTCACTAATGACATGTCATCATTCCATTAAAAACAACATTTTAATGTTAAGAACAATTTTGATCCATAGATAAACGAAGTGTATTTTCAAACCATTATTAATACGTTAAGGGCATTTTAACTTTTTTCTGATTTAGAGAGAAAATAGTTAAAATTTCCCCCAATATATTCGTCAATTCTCAACTACACATTTATACTTCACGGAGAGATAATTCCTATTAAAATACATGAATTTTTTTTTTATAACTTTCTCAATATAATTTTTTCAACGCATCAATTTTTTAATTTAAAGAATCTATCCCAAAAATTCAAGGTCTCTTTCTCTCTCCTCTTACCAGATTCAATTATAAAATCCTAAAACTAAATAACAGGAAAATCCACTCTAGAAATATCATGAATATTATTAACTTTGGATTATATGTTTTATACCTAAAATAAAAACGATTATCGCTAAAATTAAAATGTTAGTATTGTTTATTAAAAGTAAATATTCCCTTTTACCCATATCACCATTTGAGTCGATGAATATGCTTTTTAAAAAGGATTGAATTTGTTAGATATTTTCTAATCAAATCTATTTAAAAAAAGATAGAAGACTATATTCAATAAAAAAAGTAAAAGTAGAAAAATAACTTTTACAATGTTGCTTCTCACTCTCTTTAAATTCACTCTTTATGTTATATCACCATTGAAGATGGAACGAATTTCAATTTAAAATACTTTAAGGGATCGTTTGATGTAATGGGTAAGGAAGAATAATTCTCGAATAAGTTTTTAGTATTTCTCAGTTCTTTATTTGATTAATAATTATGATTGTGATAAGTTATTCCTAAGTACTCTCTTAAACCCTCTTTTATACATCACTTTTACATACATGTATATTCAAATAGTTTTTAATACCATTCATAATAACATTCACAATCTTCACTACCCGTTATTTTTATGATTATATATTTTTTCATTAAAAAATTACACTATATAAATATAGTTTTTATTTATAAGTATATTATACGTTGAATTTATTTGACTAATTCTTATGTTTATTTATATTTTGATATCTCTTAAAATATTCACTCCAATGTTGAATTACATATTTTTAATTAAATAGTTTTAATTTTTAATCACTTGAAAAAATGCATTTTATATATAAATTAAAATAAAGATAACTTAATATTTACAATATATGAGTGATGCTTAAATAAAGTGACATCAATAATAAAAATCTATTTTACTTTAACAAATTTAAGATGAAAGTTTTATTTTTTTAAGCTAAATAAGATAAATATTTTATATTTAAAAACACACGATATAATTATGAGAATGTAATCTAAGTAAGATGAAATTTATATTCTTAAGAGTGAGAAACTAAAGCTTTCAAAGAAAGTATAAATAAATAAATAAATAAATAAAATGAAGGGTACTTAATCTTAGAAATTATGTCATGCATATTATTTGAATATAACTAACCAAATAATCAACAAAAAAATGGAAAAATTCTTTTGGCCAGAAAATTTGGCCAGAATTTGACCAGAATGATATTTTTCATATGTTATTTTACTTTTTAAAACATTTTTACCCTTTTAACTTTAATACCTTTTAATTAAAAAATAGAAAAATTATAGTTTATTTTAAAATTAAAAAAATATTATAAACTTTTTAAATTTCTAGCCAAAATTTTTGATTATTTAGCATTACCCTAAAAAAATAACCTCAGTAATCAATATTACTAATTTCGTCATAACTTATTCTATCATAATTAATTCCAACATAACTTTTCGTCAAACCAAATGAGGATAGTAGGACTTCTGTAGAATATAAATGTGTTGTTGAGAATTGATGAATACGTTATTTTCTCATTTTTTTTTTTAGAAAAGGAAATATGGAGTTGGTGCTATTTGTTTTACTCTTTCTTTTATTATTCCCGCATCCATACAATATAATACAAGTCCCAAAACCAAATTCAAAAAACAAAATGTCCGTTACAAATAGACCCCAAAAATTCCCAGCTCCATCAACTCCTTTAACCTAGGGTTTTGAGGTTACTGTTAAACCTTAAATCCCATCAAACTGTTCCAAAATCAAGCTTGAGAAACCCCATTTTAGCTTTCATTTACAACCTCAAAATCTCTTTCGATGTGTCAATCAACAAGGGGCTTCGAGCCCATGTTGAAAGAATCAATCAATCACTTCTTGGCCTCATACCGAAATGGAAGTTGTGATTTCTCTGTTTTTGAGTCCATTTTCTTTCGTTTAGTCCAAACAATGCCTGACCCACCTCTTGAAATTACATGGTTTTACTCTGCTGTCACTTTTCACTCTTCAAAATCAGCTGGTTTTAGCAAAACTATTGTTGCTAAGGACTTGTTTCAGTTGCTAATTTCGTGTTCGTGTTCATGTAATGGGACGAAAAAGATTGCCTTGCTTGCCCCGTTAATCTATGTTTTGCATGATATAGTTTGTGAGTTTTCGCGAAATGGATTGTGCTTGACTAGTGAAATTAGGGAGTTGGTAGAGAAAATTGTTGATTATATATGTCTATGTTTGGTTGTGCCTGAAAATGGAAATGTGATTGATGAGGATATTGTTTGTTTTGAGGAATTGGCTGGGGTTTGGATGGTTGATTTGGTTGGGAAGTGTGCTAAACTTGAGGAGAACTTAGGAGTTTTCTTTCCGATTGTTAGAGTTGAGGTTCAGAAAGGTCAGAAAAGTAGGCGCGGGATCAGGGATCTAGCTGGTATTGTAATGTGTGAGGTGTTCTTGCTTGCTTTGTCTTTGAAGTTTAATATGAGGTTTGTAAATGAGGAGTTCCAAAAGGATGCACGAAACTGGGCAATTCAGACTCTCAAGCAGTTCCAAAATATTGAATTTTTAGGTGAGTTCTTGCTAGTTTGTATCCCCTTGAAAAGATTCAAGTTTTATTACCTGATTATGTATCATAGCTCATTGTTTTTTTTTCCCTATTACTGTTAATATGTAATTTCTGTACAGAAACATCACCTTCCTATTCCGACCAGTCATAAAGAGATAACAAAATCCATATCAAATTTTGTAAGAAAATGGGCAGTAATGGCAGCCCAGTAATAAGTCTAGCATAGTTTTTTATGGGGATTTAGGAGGATACCAGTGTCATCGGCTGACTAAAATTGATCCACTTAATATGCTATGTTTCCTAATAACAATAACCAAATAATACTAATCTATAGCGGGTTTTTTTCCTAATGTCTTACCAGGTTTCTAAATGTATAGGTCTTATGATATTATGTCATATTGTCTGCATCATATGAATAATTAAATATCATTGTGCTTGTATTTGTATGCCTTTCTGTACTAAATTCCTTGAGAGGTTGGCTATAGTAGGTTTTAGGAGAGGTATAGGTAGGCCGAAGAAGAACTGGAGGAGGTGATTAGAAATGACATGACACATCTTCAGCTTATTGAGGACATGACCCAAGGTAGAAAGATTCAGAGGTCGATAATAAGGGTAGAAGGGTAATAGGTAGCCAAGTGATCTTATTAGCTAAATTTTCACTATTATCTGTTGTTTCATTTGTCTTGTTTATCTTGCTATTTTGCTGTCGAATTTTTTTTTCTTTCTATCATGCTTTGCTTACATTTGTTTTGAGCCGAGGGTTTATCAAAAATAGTCTCTCTACCCCAAAAGAGGTAAGGTCCGAGTACATCCTACCTTCCCTAGACCCCACTTGTGGAATTATACTGGGCATGTTGTTGTCCGTACTAAATTCCTTATTTCACCAATCAATTAGCTGTAGATGTTGCTGGAATGTTGCAAACAAATCCATTTTTTTCACTCCTTCATTGGAAAAAAACCATTGTGTTGAGGACAACCCTTTATCGGATCTTGCGTGTCACTCATTTTTGCTTGAGTTGATGTTACTTTTTCCATGATGGCTTTACTGTATAACCCATTGTTAATTGTACACCCTTACACATTCATGTTCTATTATGAAGCCCTTTGGAGTTAGTTAGCACATAGGGGTCCAGTGTATTGGGGTCAGTGTGGTCTCATTGCAGGTAGTCCGACTTATATTTCTTTTGCTGGTCACAACTTGAATTTATGGATAAAAATATTGATATGCTTTTAGGTTGCGAGTTAAGTTGGTTGTTTATCACTAAAGTTGGGAACCTTTAGGATTCTTGTGCTTGTGTTGTTGTGACTTGGCTGAGGTTCTTTTTTCATTTTGAAAAACTAAGGACAGCACATCCAATATATTCTGTCTCATTAAAGCAAGAGATATAAAATGCTGATTGCTGAGGTTGTTCAATATTATTTCCATCAGTTTTCTTTTCTTTTGATTTTTTTGGAGTTCGGTTGATCATTGATGGTTTGTGAAAAGAAGCTGCTGCATGTGAAGTAAGGCTGTTCAGCTGCTCTAGGAATTCTTTATGATATGCTAGGTATTCTTGAAGAGTTCATGTCATGGAACTCCATTTCTTTTGAAGTGTAATTTGTTTTCGAGCAACTTATTCTCTATTTAAATCCTCCATGTGCATATGCATAAAGTTTTCTATCTACTGATGCAATATTCTTTCCATGAAATCTTAATACTTGCATTCGCTGGTATTGCTACTTTTAGTTGTATATTAAACAGTACACATAGCATAATGGGATGATATATTCCAAGGGACTTTGTAATTGAGTTGGAAAAGCAAACAGCAGAATATCATGTTAGGGAGCCTACGTGAAGAAAAGCAGTTGTGTGCTTCCAGAAAACTTATCTTGGCAAAAGTGGATCGATCATTCTTTATCTGCCAGCATCACTTATCCCACATGTACCATGAATAAGAAACTACTTGGAAGTGAGAGTATTTGAACCTCCAATTTCTATAATCCTTTCTAGGTAATTTACTTTGAGTCTTTTTACTTCATTGCATGATAAAACCTTAGTAAACTGAATTAGCTGCACTTTTTGCTTTGCTCTTTTTAAGCTGAGACATGAACTTCTATTTATACTTAAAATAGTTGTATTTTTAGTGTTAGAAGTGGGATTTGAAAGCCAAGACATGTATTCAAGCTTTATATTGACAATCACTTGATTCTTGATGGCTTTGAGTTTTTACTTGTTGTAGATATGCTTCTCAGAATTCTCTCGGAAAAAAAGCTTGTGGTCACTGCCTTATTGGTACGTATTCATGACAACCTTCATTATCGCAAAGATTTAAGAGTGGATAGCACGTACGATGTCCCAACAAGTTCCATGCTCTGCTGTGCTCCTCACTCTGTTTGTATGTGTGCATTTGATGTTTTATACTGGTTTTAAGGATGTGTCCAGTCCCTGCTAATGCAAATTACAAATTTGCAGATCAAGATTGATTTTTGTAAGGCTAAGCTCTTCGCTTATTGTTTTCAATATTTATTGTTGCAGAGTTTTGAAGATGCAGTTGTTCTACAGAAACTTTTGTATGATGCTGTGATACTGGTTGATCATTCATTTATAAGTTCTGGCAGATGGTTTCAGCCACCAGAATCCTACTTCAGGAACTTGGTTTTGCTATGGTCCTTGGTAGTGGACAACGCCATACAGTTTGCTAGGTAGGGGAAAATTGCTGCACTAAAATTTGAAAAGAAGCTTGTTAACTTGTTACCTGCTAATAAATTTGGGAATTGTTGGCTTTTAGGGAAATATGTGATCAAGATAGGCTGACTGCTTATGTAAATGCTTTCTCTGAGTCTCAGCTACCCAGTGAGTTACTTAAATGGGTCTCTGTCCGAGCTGGCACAGAAGAGAACCTGAGTAATCCAAAACCTATGACACCTAAAGCTCTCATAAGTATGTCTTTTATCTAGTCTTAGTTTATATTTGAGTACATTAGACCGTTTTGATTTTGCTTATACCCGATCAGTTTCATAGTTTTATTCCTTCCTATGAGGCTGAGGTTTTAGAAAATTGCAGACCATAGTGATGCTCTTCAAAATCAATAGCAAATCTACCTTGTGGATAATATATTATTACTTTTTCTCCATTGTCATGTTTGTGTTTTCTAAGATAAGTTGCATGTATCCACAGAGTGGCTTTTTGTCCTGGAAGACCAAGGTCTCTGGGTGTTTGATCATGACAAACTGAAGTTCGATGCCAAGGCAGCAATATGCATTTCAAGGCCGGACTGCTTTCTCCCTGAAGTTCAGCCCAGAGGCTGGACTGATAAAGAGAGAGAGCATAGGGAAGGAAAATGCATTGGGGATGAGGAAATGAACGATTCATTGGACAAAACATTCTCTAATGCTTACCTCTGTAAAGATAAATTGCCTATTGATAGTAGCAGAAAGCGCAAAGATCTAGTGAAGGACACAGATATAAGAGGAACACCAGTCAAGCTTGTTAAGTATAATGTTCGTGAAAGCCCAAACAGAGAGAAGTTTCTTCCTTTCTCTGATGAAGATATGGAAGTGATGGGGTGATGTAACCAAAGCTTAAATTATGTATATGTAGCAGTGCTTGGACCCTAGTTAGCACAGTGCATAGTAGTATATCACTTACTCAGAGCAGTTCTTTCCTTCATTTTGAGCCCCTCTTGGGGAATGTATGGATACAATGGAAACCTTAGAGAGCTAATGTCTTATAAAATTGCATGTCACATAGCATACTTGTTTCACTATGTTGTATCAGGTGATTTACAAGAATGACTTTGGAAGTGGATTGTCTTTTAACTTTTGATCCTGCTTGCCCATGAACAACACTTTTGACCTTGAAGATTTTGCCAATGAGGCAAGCGACCGTTAAAAATATTCAAGATCATTGGTCACTTTCAGTTCAGGTCCTTGGACTTGAAAAGTTAATGATGTGAAAAATTGTTAGGCCCGTATCATTGTGGGAAAATTGTATATAATGGCAAATTATTAATTCAAATTAAATATTATAACCATAGTTTGATTTAATTGTAACATGTAGCAAACTGTTGTCATTCGCGTTTCCCTGAAATTCTCGCTCGCCACTCTCCCTCTCTCCCTTGCCTCTCTCACTTTATACAAACACAAATATATAAATTGCATTTCTATTTGTATAATGCGAGAGAAAATTGTATATACACGTGCAAATATATATATATCTTCGTCCTATACACTTATAATTATACAATACAAATCTTCCTCTGCTCAGTTCTCTTTTGTCTTTCTCTCTTTCTCGCTTTATACAAACATAGATTATACAAAAAATACAATGTATAATTTGTGTTTGTATAAAGTGAGAGAGAGATTTGATATACAAACGTTTTATTTCGATTCAATTGTATACAAATTCAAATTTTATACAGATATACAAACACATAAAATTGAATTGAGAGGCTGCCAGCGATTTATACAAACGAGAGGCTGCCAGCAGTTTATACAAATGAGAGGCTGCCAACGATTTTATACAAATCTGATGCCCCCAACGATTTATACAATTTGATGCTCCATAGCAAAGCGCAATTATGCAAACTATAGCTATAACATACAAATATGATTTTTATGTTTGTTAAATGTCAATGTTGCTCTATCATTATCTACTTGTCATAGAAAATCGAGTTGGAGCTCTATTTTTCGCAATTAATGGAGGATAGACGCACTCTTATGGTTACTCGAGGTATACAATGTAATATGAAAATTATTGTTGCCAATAATTTATGAGTGAGTATTACATTATTGATTTTTGCATCGCTCAAGGAGCAGATATAATCAGTCTTTATATTTACTCCTTGAGCGATATTCATGACTCCATAAAAATGCAACTATTGGAACAAAGTGAAGGTTAATAATCAAGCAAAAAGGTAAAGATCGTTGAGGCTTCAAAACTTTCTTATATGTATAGGTAGTGAGTGGCTCATCTTGACCGTTTTAAAAATGAATTTCAACTCCATAGATCTGTTAGAACCGAAATAAGCAGGTGTAATACGGAAGCTAGCAAAGCAAACCTCAAAAAATCATAAGTAAGAAGACAAACGAGAAACACACCAAAAGACACAAAGATTTAACGTGGTTCGGTCAATCGACCTACATCCACAAAGGAGATAAGCAATTCACTATAAATATGAGAGTACAAAATATAGAGAGAAATAACCTCAACCAATTCACTCGGAATACAAGTAGGTTCACAAATTCTCCCCCATAATCGAAACTCTCAAAACCCTAAGACTACATTGTGAATGTTGATTAAGTTAGAAGGAACAAGCCTATATTTATAGAGTCCTAAAACATTTCCTACAAGAAAAGAACTAGTCAAAATATTAAAACATTTTCCTAAAAGGAAAACCTATTTATGGTAAGAAATCAAGGCAAATAAACCCCAACAAATCTCCCCCTTGGCCTAAATTTCTGACAAAATAAATTTGTACACTTTATTCACATAATCTTTAGGATCTTGCATCTCTTCTCCATAATCTCATCTATCAAATCTACGTTTCGACACAGAGAACCTCTCTAAAACAATTTCTCCAACAAAATCTTCATTATTGTCAAAAAGGTTGTGGCTAAAACTACACCCGTCAAGATGAACACACATCTCTAACGTGGTTCCATCATTGAACCATGGCTCTGATACCACTTGTTAGGACTGAAATAAGCAGGTGTAACACGGAAGCTAGCAAAACAAACCTCGAAAGACCACGAGTAAGAAGACAAACAAGAAACACACCAAAAGACACAAAGATTTAACGTGGTTCGGTCAATCGACCTACATCCACAAAGGAGATAAGCAATTCACTATAAATATGAGAGTACAAAATATAGAGAGAAATAACCTCAACCAATTCACTCGGAATACAAGTAGGTTCATAAATTCTCCCCCATAATCGAAACTCTCAAAACCCTAAGACTACATTGTGAATGTTGATTAAGTTAGAAGGAACAAGCCTATATTTATAGAGTCCTAAAACATTTCCTACAAGAAAAGAACTAGTCAAAATATTAAAACATTTTCCTAAAAGGAAAACCTATTTATGGTAAGAAATCAAGGCAAATAAACCCCAACAAATCTCCCCCTTGGCCTAAATTTCTGACAAAATAAATTTGTACACTTTATTCACATAATCTTTAGGATCTTGCATCTCTTCTCCATAATCTCATCTATCAAATCTACGTTTCGACACAGAGAACCTCTCTAAAACAATTTCTCCAACAAAATCTTCATTATTGTCAAAAAGGTTGTGGCTAAAACTACACCCGTCAAGATGAACACACATCTCTAACGTGGTTCCATCATTGAACCATGGCTCTGATACCACTTGTTAGGACTGAAATAAGCAGGTGTAACACGGAAGCTAGCAAAACAAACCTCGAAAGACCACGAGTAAGAAGACAAACAAGAAACACACCAAAAGACACAAAGATTTAATGTAGTTCGGTCAATCAACAAGTCCACAAAGGAGATGAGCAATCCACTATAAATATGAGAGTACAAAATATAGAGAGAAATAACTTCAATCAATTCACTCGAAAGGCAAGGCACTAACAAGAATGTCCGACAGGATAACAGTGGAATAATACCCAAGTCTAACTTTTCCTTTCAATTTGAACCAAGAGAAGACAAATCAAATCAAGCAATACAAAGAATGGACATTAAGTATATCAACCAAACAAAAACAACAAGATAAGAATAAACCAATCACTCAAGACACAACGATTTACGTGGAAAACCCTTCAATGTGAAGAGTAAAAAACCGCATAACCGAAAGCTACACTATAAACACCAAGAGTTATAAAATAAATTGGCCACAAAACAAGCGTCTAACAACGAGCAACAACAAAACGAGATTGAAGCTACAGACCACTAAATACGATCTCCACCGTTGAATTGCAAAAACCAGATGCTGAGAACTCCCAGTTCAAATTTGAAAACGATCCAATGGTAAACGAAGTGGAAAATTCTGTCTGAATCGGACTGCATGAGTAGAAAATTTCCAGAAGCAAAAAGGGAATTTTTCTCTGTTTCTCTCAATCTCTAAAACGAATCTCTCTTGATTTTTTTCTCTTGTGTTTCTGAAAATAAGACCAAATAAGCCTTATATATGCCACATAATATTGGAGTTATGGTCTAAAGTGGACTGGTCCTAATAAGACTTTTATTTATCCACATAGGAAGGAAAAAAAAATCCTAAACCCAACAACTCTCTCCCTCACAACTACGTGGAGGAGACCGCCATTCCGGCGATCATGCAACGATCCTCAAATCTCCCCCTTGGCCTGAATTTCTGACAAAATATCGAACCACGTTAAATCTTTGGGTCTTTTAGTGTGTTTCTCATTTGTCTTCTTACTCATGGTCTTTCGAGGTTTGTTTTGCTAGCTTTCACGTTACACCTGCTTATTTCGATCCTAACAAGATGTAGGTGAGGATCATCGTGCAACTATTTTTATATTTATATATTTAATAAAGACTTTTAACTAGTTATCTTACAGGCTATAGGCTAGATGTAGTAGTAATAACTTTTCAACATGTCTTACATTAGTTATACACTCTATTTGGTATTAATCTTGTTATATATATATATAATAAGCCACAATACAACTATCATTCTAACTATTTTGTTAGCTTTCAACCAAAAGCTAACAAGATTTTTAGTTACATATTTATTACTTAGTTTTGTATGAGCTATTTATTACTCATTCCTTTTGAATTTGTTAATCTGATTTTGATCTGACACATAGTTTACGAAAGTAAATTAGATTTTGAGAAAAAACATTAAGTGATACTTGAAGTTGTCCCAGATTTTCAAAAAGACACATTAACTTTGCGTGCATCCTATTGCCCCACAAAACATTCAAAATCACAATAAATACACATTGTTTACACAATATTTCCACTTTGGACAAAAATATCCTTCGAATGTGCAATTTCTTAAAAACAAAAAGTCGGACCCATTATTGATGTATTGAAGGATGCTTTGGTAATTTCCTATGATGAATTCGTTTTGTTTGTTTCTTTTAAATTTATTTTACTATACTAAATAATTATATAAAATATTATGAATCACGATAATTAATTACATAAATATTTAAAAGATATAAAAATATATAAAATATCTGATTGACTCTTCAATTTTTAACGGTGACACATAAATTGGGACAAATGAAATAATATATATTATTTGAAAATTTCTTAGAAAGTACTATAAATTACAGTAATTAACAGCTAGAAATATTTCAAACACAAAAAAAATTGATTGAATCTCAAAATTTTTTTAGTACTACATAAATTGAGAAAGAAGAAATGACTTCTATTATTTGAAAATGGCGTAAAAGTATTACAAATCATACAATAAGAATTAACAATTTAAAATTTTAAAAGACTTTAATGCTTTATACTTATTCTATTTCCACTTTGGACAAAAATATTCTCCCATTATGCATATTTTTTAAACAAAAAGTGGGACCCATTATTGATGTATGATGAATTCGTTTTGTTTGTTGTTTAATTTTTTTTTAATAATTGTATAAAATATTATAAATCACAATAATTATTTACTTAGATATTTAAAAGATATAAAAATATGTAAAAGATCTGATTAACTCTTCAAATTTTATCGGTGACACATAAATTGGACAAATGAAATAATATATGTATATTATTTGAAAATTACTTAGAAAGTACAATAATTTACAGTAATTAACAATAAAATATTTTAAAGACAAAAAAAATTGATTGAATCTTGAAATTTTATTAGTACCACATAAATTGAGAAAGAAGAAATAACCTTTATTATTTCAAAATTGCGTAAAAGATATTACAAATCATATAACAATAATTAGCAATTTAGAATGTTAAAAGACATAAAAATATTTTTACCATAGTTAACAATAATTAAAAATTTAAACTATTTTAAATTAATATTAAAGTTTGATCAACTCTTTAATTTTGTCTTTGTCACATAAATTGAAACAAAAAATGATACATATTGGCGCCACCTCAAGCCAGAATTTATATATTTCCTTTATTTTTGCCATTTATGCCCTTCATTTAAAAAAAAAAAAAACATAAGTCGCGTCCTCTGATGCGTTGCGTTGTCCCCCTTCTTCGTTCTCCGGGTAAACCTTTTCAGTCCTGGCATTATTTGGTCTCTCTATATTGTTTATTTCTTTCCTCGCTCTTGCTTTATACTATTCTTCTCAATCTTATTATTTTGCTTGCTTTAGGCTTGTATGGTTACTTGATTGTCTACTTTCTTCCCTCAGTGCAATTTTCATCTTCTCTGCTACACTTATTTGCATTTTGTATTTTTATTTCAAATCGCCTTGATTCAATACATCATTGTTACCAGTGTAATAGTGAAGGACATGATCATAAGTGATTATCAAGTTCATTCTCAGCGGAAAAAACGAACGTCCATGCCATGTTTATTTGGTACACCCATGAAGTGTTCGACAAAATGCCCTCTAGAGACACATTGCCAACGTCTTCTGGAAATGGCTTCAAAATTCACTCAACAGGCATTATCTTAAGGCTTCTGAAATGTTTGAAAAACTGCCCTTTAGAGGCACATTGCCAATGGCTTGTGGAAATTACTTTAAAATTCACTCAACGGGGTATTATTTGAGGGTTCTTTTTCTTTCAAATCTGCGCAGACCATGCTTATTTTCGTACCCATGAAGTGTTCAAAAAAATTCCCTCTAGAGGCACATTGTCAATGGGTTCTTGAAACTGAATGCACAGGACATGTTTATTTTGGCATCCATGAAATGTTCGAAAAAATCCCCTTTAGAGGTACATTGTCAACGGCTTCTTGAAATGACTTCAAAAATTACTCAACAGATATTATCTCAATTCTCAAGGGTTCTTTTTACTGGCTTCTCTTTTAAATCTGTACAGGCCATGCTTATTTTGACACCCATGAAGTGTTCGAAAAAATGCCCTTTAGAGCCACATCATTGCCAACGGCTCCTCTAGAGGCAGAACATTGCCAACAGCTTCTGGAAATGGCTTCAAAATTCACTCAAAAGGTATTATCTCAGCGCTTCTTTTCTCTGACTTTGTCTTTCAAATCAAATTTTGGCCTACAATAATGTGATCGAGATTTAGGTGGGCACTTATTTTAGACCCTTTAAGTTCAATTACTTAATATCTTTGCTCAATAACTACTTTCATAACAATTCGACCCCCTGTCAAATATATAGCTATTGATAAAAACGCAACAAACGACCTTGAATAATTGTGATCATTCAAAAACAGTTTCATGCCAAAATCTTAAGGCCTTCGATCCCATGTCCAATGCACCCAAAGCACAAAAGGAATTAATAGAGTAAAATAATTCATTGTTTGTAATGTTGGCTTTGGCTCCAAATTACAACAGAATGGAGAAGATGATGAACAACTTCAACAAGTTCATGCTTATGATAATGGCTACCTCTGCCTAGCGGACCCACTAGAATGGATTACGACTATCGAGCTCACTTCAAAAAAATGATATTTAAAGGATTCTAGATGTTGATGATACCTTGATTATTCCTCCTACACAGTCCATCCAGCAAGAAAAACCAACAAATATGCATTAAACATGTATAGTAGTTCTTCAATTAGTATATGTATTTTAATTTGGATCTGGGCTTTACCCTTTCAACGTCTTTACTACTTCCATCCCAAATTGTTATTCACTTACTTTAAGTTGGTGCAACTGTTCAAGGATGGTCGGCCCAACTCATACTTTGTGCTAGATTAGTTTATGCAGGAATCTCTTTTACATTTCACCTTTAGTAAAGGAAAGTTTCCATGACTGCCTGTCCAAATGATGCCATGAACTATAAGGAAGCTCCTCAAGGAGGATTCGGATGGTTTCTCAAAACTTCCACGGCTAAAGCTTTGGTTGAAGATCCATAATTCCACCCTATTTTAAACTTTATGCACAGGTTTTATAGCTAACATTATTGTGTTGTACGTAGTTTTAATGGTAATCGGTTAAATTAGTTACCCCACAACATTGCATAAAGAAAAAAGGAAAATACATTTTTAAGAATAGATGCTCCTCTTGAAAAGGAAATGTTGGATACTAATCCAGGGGTGAGATGAGACTATGTTGCATGACTAAATGAAGCAAATAGACTTGTACAGGAAGCAATGGTACTTCCATTATGGATGCCTAAATATTTTCAGGTACTATATAAGTTTTCTGCAGGTCTACACATACTTAAAAGTGGAAAAAAAGATTTTTTTTTTATGATCTTTAGAGGAAGTATAAGCATCAAATTGCCATATAAACTTTTTTCCTTTATTGTTTTTGATTTGTTAGTTTATTTTCACTTTATGATAATGCTTTGTATTTATTCCTTATACCTGAAAATTGGATTTTACTTGAGCAGAGGGTCTATCAGAAACAACCTTTCTACCTTCATAATCAATGGCAAATTTAGAGCCAAAAATAGGGCACTCGCACTCGTGGTCTTTTCGTAAAATTAGATATTTTATATATATATATTTTAAGATTTTGTATAATATTATATTCTGGCATCCGTACTACAAGAAATCTAAATGGTCTACATGGTTAAATGTTGAGCTTTTGACCTTGAGGATTAAGGATCAATTCTCACTTCAATACATTTTACTTGGTGCACCCATGTTCGAAAAATCCTAGATTCGTCTCTGTTCATAATGTAGGGGTTAGACTGCATACACACCAACCTAACCCGACCCAACTTGTGTGGTTACACTAGACATGTTATTGATGTTGTGATTGTATACCACTTCACTAGGAAGTCATACATATAAGCTTAATTTAGTTTTAATTGTCACAAGGTATAACTAAAAGATAGTTTGATCAATTTTCTTGACTTTTGTTTACTTTTAAGTTGGTTGTCACCTCGAAAGTGTTCCCACTTGGTGCTTTTTATTTGCCTAAATAAAACAATACATGACTCATTTAGTACTCTCTGAGTTTTCGTCTATAAAGGTCACTCCTATTTTATTGGAGTTCATTATTATTACATGTCGGCTTATCATAATAAATTTCATCTTCTTAACATAATAACTAAGGTAAAAGATTTTACTGATGTATTATCATGGGATACTTTAAAATTTGTGTTGCTAGAGAAGTATCAACCACTGTTAGTGTACCAGGTATTGATGCATTGTGAAGTAGTAACCTTCGTTGTCAATCCAAGTATAAGTTAAATAGTTTAATCTTTTAGTTATACATATGGTGAACCTTAAACCTTAATTACCAGATTTGTATGTATGAGATTTTAATAAGTAGCATATGGAACTTAAATATTAGCACCTTTACTTGGTACAAAGGCATACAAGTTTGTTTAAGACTACTGAATAACTTGGTATAACCTTCAGCTGAGAAGCATGGTAATTTTGATACTATACATTATAGCGGTTTTAATCCCAAATGAAATTTCAGTTTCTCCTTTCAATAGGCACTAACAATACATCAGTATGCTAGAGCTTATTTTGATATTGATGACATGTACAGTTTGCAGGTGGCGTTATGAAGTTTATGCTTATTTAAATTCAAATAATGAGGGTTGCAATTAAAGATGTGCATTTTGTTTGTAAAAATTGGTTCATCAAATATTTTAGTTGACAAAGAAAGTGCAGTTGAGCGAATCTATTGTTTACATTCCTACTTCTTAAACATCGTGGTGACTTAAAAAATAATTAATTAAGTCGATTTTAAAAGAGTCGCCATCTAATTTTAGGAAAACACTAGGAAATCAATTAAAAAAATGTCTACGAAATCAAAAGATTCTAGGTAAGGGGTTCAAATTATTCCAAAGGAAAGGTGTTAAGCATCCTTCGAAATCCACAACTGTGGGTCCCGACTGAATTCATTTTTTTCAAATTGAGGAGGAGATAAAAACAATATACACGTATAATAAATATACACAAATAATAAAATAAAACAGTAATAAGAAACGGCCTAAGTTTGCCTAACATCAATAATATAGACAATAATAAATAAAAATTATTATTCGAACTCCGTCTGAATAGCTTCAATGGGAAGCAGCTCAGTATACCTGTAAAGACACTTAGTAAAAGCGTTAGTACTAAATAAAAATTAATAACTTAAAAATAAAAACTCGTCTTATTAACATGGGAGGCCTTGGAAATCGACGATAATTTCTTCATCGGCCAATTTTAACAAACAAAATATATGAACTTAACTAAATTTTCGTCTTTAAAATGGAGAGGCCTTTAAAACCGACGAAGAGATTTTTTTCATTGGTCAATTTTAACTTATAACAATAATAATAATCATTAAGAGGTAAATTACTAAAATAAACAACACCCAAACACAGAAACAGTGAAGTAGGAATATTTAACCTAATAACACAATCATCAATGATAGCAACAAATAAAGATTTAACAAAAGAGATATGTATAGAGTAATAAAAAATTAACAACTGACCACATAAAAATCAACAAAAGATGTATAGAATTAACAATAATTTAAAGTAATAAATAAAACAATAACAACTAAACACATGTTACCTATTATTGGAGCATTAAACAAAAATGAACCATATTCAACTAACCACTAAATTCTCATAACGATAATAACAAAAACTAAAAAGAATAACAGCAAAACAAACATCAAAAACGTTAAATAAAGTGATAGGAAACATAAATAAATAAAAGATGAATCATCACATGAACTAATTCCACCAAAATCCATAACATTCCAACAAAAATTGCTAAAACAATGAAAAGGAAAACAACCCCCAAACACATGAATATTATCACACAATAGAATAAATAATAGTAAAGAAAAAGATTCAAGATAGAGTAGATTTTGCAACATACAAACATAAAATAACAAATTATATGAAAAGGCAACAATAAAGGAAAAAGAGAATTTAATTACCATCGGATTTTGCCCAAAGAAAGAGCTCACTGGTGGAGTTGTGGCTGAAACAGTAAAGTTGGATTTTCAATTTTGCCGGAGAAAACACAGAACAACAGCATGACAGAGCTCTCGCTCAACGGAGTACCTGCGAAACAAACAAAAAATAGAAAAGGGGAGAGGGGAAGAGGAGTAGTGATGGTGGTTGCTTGTTTTTATTATTCCAGTTCATTGGAGATAAGAGCTCCTCGCCGGAGTTCGTGATGGAGCTGGACCTTTGAGCTCATTTGAAGCTTGTAGCTCGAAGTTCTCCATTAATGGAGGAACTCGACGGGAAAGGTCGAACTAATTCCACCAAAATCCATAACATACAAAAATTATTCCACCACCACTTAACTTAATGACCAAGCTATTCTTTAAATAGGAAATTGAAAACCACCAATAGTGTAATATCATTATTTTAAAATCGTGGGCCAAAATCATCGATTAATAAAATATTTGTGTATAAAATCTTATACATATTGAATGGATTTCTAGACTGTGCAAGCTATTAAAATGAATATTAATAAACGTAATGAATAAAATGAATATTAAAAATTATATTGAACGTAACTAATGACATGTAAAAAATGCAATTTAACCGAAATAATAATTTAATCAAAATAAATAAATATTTGAACATAGTAAACCGGTTATAACAAAAATAATGTAATTAAAATTAATTAATAAAAAATTCTAAAATTTTGACAAATAAGAATAAATATTGATAAATTTATTTAAAATTATAAAAATATATTTTAAACTATTGAATAAATAAAACTTAAAAGTTGCGAATTTTAAAAATGTTAGGTCAAAATTGAGTGTCAACATCTTAGTCTCATTGTATATGATAAAGAAAATTCAGTCTTAGGCTATTGATCTAGAGCATGTTGATGCCATACACTGAGAAATAGAGACATTTGTTCTTTCATTAGGAAAAAGTAATTGTGCTTTTATAAATAAATTGATGGTTGTTTACTCTTCTCCACACATAAATGCAATATTTTCTTATGGTATCCAATATAAGATTTACTCGGGAGTAAAAAAAGACTCAATATTGTGCATCTATCTAAGAAGACATAGTTGTTAAATTCATTATTCGGCCTTTGTCCACTTTTACTTTAACAAGACCATACAATTATACAAATTTGTTATTTTATTTAATTGTTCTTCCTTGCATACCTTTTGTAAGTAAATTTGTACACTCATCGGATTTAGTCTGAGCTTTAATGTGGACTTCGAACACCGGATGGGTAAAAAAAGAGGGAACAACTCAGAGTTGATCTAATACATAAATGGTGATAGTTGAGATAGAAAAAAAGAACATTAATTCATATGTGTTTTTGACCATTAACTCTCGAGTCATAATATAACAACTTTCAGGCAATTTTTGAAGAAATAGAAAAGGAAACTTCAAATATAATTCCATATTTGTTCAGGTTGGTAAAGGTCTGTCCAAAAATGCCAAAGCTCAGAAGTTGGCATTTCAACACTGGATTGAGGCGGTGTGTCATTGAGACTCTCCTTTGGTTTTTCATTTTCCTCCTCTTTTCGAAATAAATATCCCGTTCAATTTATTTACTTTTTGTTAAACTAAAGGAGATGTGTTTTTGTATTTCAATTAACTTTGGAAACGAAATAACAAAAACAATAAGATGCATAACACTTTGGATTATGCATAGACGTTGCATAAAAGGAAATAAGTCACAACTCACAAATGATGAATAAATTATGTAAACATCTATAGGAAAAGATAAATAGAGATAAAGGAATAATATATTATTGACAAATCAGTATACTCACTCGAAAACAACAATATTAGCCTATGATCATGAGTAATCTAATTAAAGAAATTAACCCGTGTGAAGCGCGGACACTTTACCTAGTAAATGTATAACTAACACATGTACATTCATGATATTAGCAATGTAAAGGATTTTAATGCACCATTAACATGATTAAAGACACAATTGCCCCTCAAAACTTTTTCCATGTCTTTTTCATCATATTTATGGAAGATATTTTGTAAATAAATATTTTTTTTACAAATTATGTTATGTGTTATTTTTAGTACACCAAATCAAACATTGCATAAGAAAGTAATCTCCTAACTAATACAAGCATTACTAATATCAACATCTAACACATTATATTAAACATTGTTCTTATCACCCTACCAAGGGATCCCTAATGAAGGTATTTATTTAATTTTTAAAAAGTTTAGAGTGGGGGTGGGGGAATAGGAGCCCAAAAGAAAAAGACGTATCTCTGAAATTTTGATAAAATTTGAAGCACAATGTCAAGAAAAGAGACAATCATGTCAATGCATATTATCGAAGTTCATGCAATTTTCATTCAAGGTTTGTTGGGGGGGGGGGGGGGGGGNGTGTGTGTTTCATTTTCAGAGCAAAAACAATTGTAGTGCTCTAATTTATCAAACCACCATCATCTAAGTCAAATATATTATATTCTACTTAAACAGCAGGAGACTCATTCTTTTAAGAATGCCATATCCATCCCACCACCCAGATTAGGGTGGAATGTGATTAGCACCCCAATTGTTGTTGGTGGAATGAAAATGATAATTTTAATATAATTTTATGGGGTTATTGGTTTAATCATAAATTGAAATCTTAAAATCGAAAATTAAAATGTAGTTCAATGAAAAAAAATTAACTTAATTTTAACTCAATACCTCAATAGCATTTTTCTCAATTCGATTTATAACTAATCAAATCAACTTTTGCACCCCCCCCCCCACCCCACAACCCCTCTCTCCATATCGTTTCCTATTTCAATGTTAAAGTTTCACCACGATAAAGGGCTAATATAAAAATGGGATCTAATTTTAAATTGTTGTTCAATAGAAAAAAGATAGATTTAGACATTCTCTTAGATATAAAAGTATTAATATTTGTCATATTGTTTCATTTAAAAAATAATACCATGTAAAATTGAGCATGATGATTACTTAAAAGAGTATATTTTTGGAACAGCAAAGATTAAAAAAAATTATATTAGCGCTCTATAATTACAGTTTTGTTATTTGTACTCCATAGCCAAATTATGTTTGCTATGGATCATCTAATTTGTATAAATCGCAACAATTTGTATAAATTTAGTGTCTCTGTCTATGAAAATTGTGTTTGTATATGTATATGTTCTTTGTGTTAGGCTAGAGTGGTCAGCGAGATTGGGAGAGAGAGGAGAGAGGCGAGCAATAGAAGGCAAAGAGTGGAGAGAAGTGAATTGTACATGTATATCAATTAGATAAGTGTATATATGTAACTACTATGTATATGTATCAATGATTGTGTTTGTATATCTGCATAAAATTTGAATTTGTATATAATTGAATCGAGTTAATATACAATTGAATCAAGTTAAAACATTTGTATTTGTATTTGTATATCAAATCTCTCTCGTTTTATACAAACACAAATTATACATTGTATTTGTATAATTTATGTTTGTATAACGCGAGAGAGAGAAAGCAAAAGAGAACTGGGCAAGGGAAGATTTGTATTTATATAATTATAAGTAGAGTCATCAAAATGGACTTAGCCCATGGGGCCCGTTCAACTCAACCCGTTATTGGGGTAGGGTTGGGATAAAAAAATTCAAGCCCACTTAAAACTAGGGCTTACAAGTCTGATCCATATAAGCCCTTGGCCCTTGAGGCTTGATCGGGGACGGGCCGGGGTCGGTCCATGAGCCAAAACTATTTATTTAAGGGTAACTTACAACAATCTCACTAGTATATGAGTTAATTACTTAAATTCATGTTATGTTGTAATATTACGGATCTTACCAGATTTTGGTACGTTTATATATGTATCTCATAATGCATGGACTCAAATTGTATTAATTTGTTCTAGATAAACTTTATCAAAGTGAATTCACATGTATCTAGGATACATAGACAAATCTCGCGCCCTCTCCTCCCTCCCATCTCGCTCACCACTCTCTTATCTCGCTCGTGTATCTGGGATGCATCAAATTATATACATGTATCTCGCATATCTAGTATCATATATACATGCTAATCACACTAAATTTTTTGCTAGTGTAGTAGTGTTATTGAAACAACTCCATTGTTTGTCATATTTGATTTGAAAATCTTCTCATTTTCTTGATGTTATAGAATTTTAATTTTGAAAAGAATAAAAATGGAAAGAAAAAAAAAGAACAAAAGAAGGGCTAGCCCACCCCATCCCTCGGCCCTTCTAGGGTTGGGTTGAACATTTTCAGGCCCTTCCAAATAAAGGGCCAACCCACCCTAGCCCATCAAATTCCTTGGTCCGAGAGGCTTGGGCCGGTTCGGGACTGGGCTGACCCTTTTTGATAACTCTATTTATAAGTGTATACTGTATAGGATGGAGAAATATGTATTTGTATATGTATATACAATTTCTCTCACTTTATACAAACACAACTTATACATTTTTGTTTGTATAAAGTGAGAGAGGCAAGGGAGAGAACTGAGAGTGGCGAGCGAGATTCAGGGGAGGGAGGCTAATGGCAAGAATTTTGTTGTGAATTGGAATTAAATAAAACTGTACCTATAGCATTTATTTTGAATTAATAATTTGTTATAATGCACAATTTTCCCTACTTAAAACCCCATCTACGCAAAAAATATCCTTTTTAATTAGTGGTCAGAATCTCTTCAAAATTAAGTAGCTCTTGGGCTGGTTGGCCCAACCCATGTTTAGCTATTTTCTGTCCAATTCATTTTAGCCCAACTAATCTTTGAGCCAATTTTAGCCTAATTAATTTAGTAAAAATTAGGCAAATGACATAGTATAAGAAAGAAATTACTTCCTTTCTCTACTTTTTCATTAATTACCAAATATCCCTTTTTTTAGTGTTTTTCGGATACATAATATAGCAGTGTGGATACTTAATATAGCAGCGCGGATACTTTAATTAATAACGGGCGGATACTTAAATTATTAAGTTGTTAGCAACACGGAATACTTAATTAATGGGCGGATGCATAATATAGCAGCGCAGATACTTTAATTAATAACGGGCGGATACTTAAATTATTAAGTTGTTAGCAGCACGGATACTTAATTAACGGGCGGATGCATAATATAGCAGCGCGGATACTTTAATTAATAACGGGCGAATACTTAAACTAATAAAGTATCCGATTAAGTTGAATTGGGGGAAAATAAGGGATTTTTGTATTTTAGTAAAAGAGTTGGGAAATATTGAGAATAGATAAAGAAGTGTTGTGTATTTAAGTAAAATTTCCATTAATTTATGGTAATTTATCGAAATTTCACTAGTTTAGGAGTTAATTATTTGAATACACATTAATTTGCACTATTACTAAACTTACCAAATTTTGGTGTGTCTAGATAAAAATTAGGTGTAATTTGTTCTAATTCGCATGTATTTGAGATACATAGACAAATTTTGCTCTCCCCCTCCCTACTTTGGTGTATTTGGTAGCAAAAATTATGTATCTAACTGTATCTTACTTGAATAGTATTATGAAATTATTAAATAGTGAAATAAAATGTAATTATTTCCAAACTATAGAGAGAACTAGTAAATATAACTAAAATATTTGTGTAATTAGATAGTTTCTCCTTAATTTATTAACTCCACACATTTTAACATTTTCAAATCTAACTCCACTCGTCCACTTGGCACCCCGTATTCACAACCATATCACAACTAAATAGAAGATATGTTGAATTTGACGCCCATCAATCTAATAATTTCGATCCACTTATCATAGTTGGATGCATGAACATAGCAACGTTTCACATCATAAAGTTCTCACGTCGATTCGAAAAAAATAATTAGTATGACATGTTGCAAAGTCAAACAAGTGAAGAAACTAACATGTCTACTGTCCAAACTTTGAATGTGTATTTGTTGTATTCTTTTTTTTTTTTATGAAAATGTTTATGACTCTTCCAATTATGAAAGTAAAATCTTCCCTATCTAGTCATGGCTCTGCATCATTGTGACTTGACTTTTTAATGTGCACACACATTATTAATTTCATTAATGAATACCTTAGTACTGAGTTCGAAACTAAAAGGGCAACAAATTTTTTTGAAAATTTCAAAAGGGCAACTCAATTAATTATGAAATCAAAAGGGCAACAATTTTTAACGCCGTGTAAATCAGATTTTCTAAAACGAGGCTCAAATTCCAATGAGCCTTACAAGGCTCAAATTTCGATGAGCCTTGTAAGGCTCAACCGCCAATAAGCCTTACAAGGCTCAGCCGCCAATGAGCCTTGCAGGCTATTATTTTAAAGAAAAAAAAAACATTCTCGTTTTATTTTCTTGTTTGTTAAAAGTCTAATAATAATAATAATACATAGTTGTTGATATGATGCATAAAGATAGTTTAGACCTTATTGCTAGCCATTACTTTGTGATTTTTCAAACGAACTAAACCCAATAGTTTAGACCTTTTTTACTACTTAGTTGATATATTTTTTTCTTCAACTTTTTTTATGTGAAATTATAATTTGGTTTATTCACTTGCAGAATGATAAAATTCCGCCTTCTTTAGTCATACTTTATTTTGGTGGAAATGCCCTATTGATGAATATGTATGAGAAAAATTATACTTTATATCAAGGTAAAAAAAAAATATACTCTTTAAATAATTTATAGTAAACATGAACCATGCATATATGTTGGAGTTCGAAAACTTCAGTTTTATATATATATGTTGTAATAATCGACAAATTTTCAATTTTGACATTTTTAAATATTAATAGAATTCAGTAATAAATATAATTTGGCAGGACATCAATAACCCTCGAAGAACAACAAGACCACACGTACCCACCACCTGTGGAACCGGTAGACATAAACAACAACAACAACCGCATCAAGACAAACGATAATCTCTAGAAGTGTTGTCTTTTATATTTTCTATCATGTCCCTTATATGTTCTATCAATTTTTTACAAATTATATATATAAAATTGAAGTTTTTGAACTCCAACATATATGCATGGTTCATGTTTACTATAAATTATTTAAAGAGTATATTATTATTTTTTACCTTGATATGAAGTATAATTTTTCTCATACACATTCATCAATAGGGCATTTCCACCAAAATAAAGTATGACTAAAGAAGGCTGAATTTTATCATTCTGCAAGTGAATAAACCAAATTATAATTTCACATAAAAAAAGTTGAAGAAAAAAATATATCAACTAAGTAGTAAAAAAGGTCTAAACTATTGGGTTTAGTTCGTTTGAAAAGCCACAAAGTAATGGCTAGCAATAAGGTCTAAACTATCTTTATGCATCATATCAACAAATATGTATTATTATTATTATTAGACTTTTAACAAACAAGAAAATAAAACGAGAATGTTTTTTTTTTAAAATAACAGCCTGCAAGGCTCATTGGCGGCTGAGTCTTACAAGGCTCATCAGAATTGGAGCCTTGTAAGGCTCATTGAAATTTGAGCCTCGTTTTAGAAAACCTGATTTACACGGCGTTAAAAATGTTGCCCTTTTGGTTTCATAATTAATTGAGTTGCCCTTTTGAAATTTTCGAAAAAAATTGTTGCCCTTTTTGTTTCAGACTCCCTTAGTACTTGGTCCATATTCTTTCTTTTGAAGCCCAAAATTTTGGGTCGGACTGACAATCCATGCTCTACATTTTTCCTTGTAATAGTTAATATATGGTCTTCAACTATGTATATATACACATTAAATGGAGTCCGAAATCAAAAGGGCTACAAATTTTTTCGAAAATTTCAAAAGGGCAACTCAATTAATTATGAAACCAAAAGGGCAATATTTTTTAACGCCGTGTAAATCAAGTTTTCTAAAACGAGGCTCAAATTTCGATGAGCTTTGTAAGGCTCAGCCGCCAATGAGCCTTGCAGGCTGTTATTTTAAAAAAAAAACATTCTCGTTTTATTTTCTTGTTTGTTAAAAGTCTAATAATAATAATAATACATATTTGTTGATATGATGCATAAAGATAGTTTAGACCTTATTGCTAGCCATTACTTTGTGGCTTTTCAAACGAACTAAACCCAATAGTTTAGACCTTATGTACTACTTAGTTGATATATTTTTTTCTTCAACTTTTTTTATGTGAAATTATAATTTGGTTTATTCACTTGCAGAATGATAAAATTCAACCTTCTTTAGTCATACTTTATTTTGGTGGAAATGCCCTATTGATGAATATGTTGAAAACATGAGAAAAATTATACTTCATATCAAGATAAAAAAAAATTATATATACTCTTTAAATAATTTATAGTAAACATGAACCATGCATATATGTTGGAGTTTGAAAACTTCAATTTTATATATATAATTTGTAAAAAATTGATAGAACATATAAGGGACATGATAGAAAATATAAAAGACAACACTTCTAGAGATTATCGTCTGTCTTGATGCGGTTGTTGTTGTTGTTTATGTCTATCGGTTCCACAAGTGGTGGGTACGTGTTGTCTTGTTGTTCTTCGAGGCTTGTTGATGTCCTGCCAAATTTTATTTATTACTGAATTCTATTAATATTTTATAAATGTCAAAATTGAAAATTTGTCGATTATAACAATATATATATATATAATTGAAGCTTTCGAATTCCAACATATATGCATGGTTCATGTTTACTATAAATTATTTAAAGAGTATATTATTATTTTTTTTACCTTGATATGAAGTATATTTTTTCTCATACATATTCATCAATAGGGTATTTCCACCAAAATAAAGTATGACTAAAGAAGGCTGAATTTTATCATTCTGCTAGTGAATAAACCAAATTATAATTTCACATAAAAAAAGTTGAAGAAAAAAATATATCAACTAAGTAGTAAAAAAGGTCTAAACTATTGGGTTTAGTTCGTTTGAAAAGCCACAAAGTAATGGCTAGCAATAAGGTCTAAACTATCTTTATGCATCATATCAACAATTATGTATTATTATTATTATTATTAGACTTTTAACAAACAAGAAAATAAAACGAGAATGTTTTTTTTTTAAATAACAGCCTGCAAGGCTCATTGGCGGCTGAGCCTTGTAAGGTTCATTGGCGGCTGAGCCTTACAAGGCTCATCGGAATTTGAGCCTTGTAAGGCTCATTGGAATTTGAGCCTCGTTTTAGAAAACCTGATTTACACGGCATCAAAAATTGTTGTCCTTTTGGTTTCATAATTAATTGAGTTGCCCTTTTGAAATTTTCGAAAAAATTTGTTGCCCTTTTGATTTCGGACTCCATTAAATGTAGCTAGATATACAAGAATTCTTTTTGTCATTATCATTATATGAAACTTTCTATGGATCACTTTATTTGTCATATTTTTTGGTTGCACGTTCTTTAACAAATTATGTATTTTAATTATTATCTCCTTATTTATTGTTTTTAATTATTTAGAATATTTCTCTCTTCAATAAATAAAAGAGAGTTAATCTAAGAAATCATAATATTGAAGTATATGTATGTGCTCTTCACTTTGTTTTTTAATGTCAAGAGTATTTTAGATTATTTATTTTTAATAAAGGCGGCAAGTAAAGTGATTCGAAGGGTAACTACTTGCTTATTTATACACTTTACGATGCATCGGGTCATGTACCGATTTCGATTTAGCCAAATTTAGGCTCTCTCTGTTATGATTAACTATTAAACAAGTACAGCTTTCCAATTGCCAAGGGACGATCGAGAAAAAAAAATCATCAGCCAAAAAAAACTTTATTTAATTCTAGAGTAGATAGTGACGGATTCAATTTTTTTATCAAGAGGTTTGAAAAATGAAAATATAATTTCTAGGATTTAAACTTGACTCAAGATAAATTTTGAACCCTAAACTATTGAACCAACATCTAATCTTGTGTTCAAAAATTTCAAAATGGGTATATATTCATAATAAAAAATTTAAAAGTTTAGTTTATACATATAATGTAATATTTTATCGAGAGATTCAGACTTCAGGTGAACACCCTCGCACCCCTTGGATCCGCACCTGACAGTAGAGTAATTAAATTAGCTTAATTAAGAGAGTTGCTTCGATTGTTAGCCTGCCAGGAGGCAAGTGTGATAAATCCCAAATCTTAGATTTGCTCATACCAAAGTCATAATATATTTCACGTGTACATCATTAATTGTTTATCAGGTCAACTTATTTTCAATTGAAATATAATGAAGCTACTACTATATTATAGGAATACGAGGTATACTAACTAACTTTAAGAGCTAGGTTATTATAACTATTCTTGTTTATTACTCCTATAATTTATTATAACTAGATCAAGTTACACCATTTAATACTCCCTTCGTTCCTGCTTAGTTGTCACCATTTTGAATTTCACGATCTTTAAAAAATTTGGTAAATTTACCATTGCATCTTTATTTAGTGTTTTCTTGAATTTAAATTTTCAATTAATGAATACAAATTAATTTATTTTGAATAATTACTTGATCAATGAATAGGAATTAATTACTTTATTTTTCTATCTTAGTCAAATGCATAATTTCAATGCTAATACTTCTCAACGGTAAAATAAGTAAAATAATGTTATTTATGTATTGATTTTGTGAAATGACAAATATTAAGAAATATATATTTTTTAGTAAAGAAGACATATAAATAGGAACAGGATGAGTATAAACAATTGCCTACAACATTTTTTATTGTATCATATACTAGGTGTTGGATTGCATGAAATATATATATTTAGGATTGATTTATAAACAAATTAATATATTGGATCCGCCAATACAAAGGGTTTTATTATGAATAACTTACATAGATTTGCTATATTAAAAAAATATTTACTATTTATAGCAATAATATTTTTTTCACTAGATACTTATAATATATTTATAATATAATTTTAATACATATTACAAAGAACAATTTATAAACTATATATATATATATATATAATATAAATTTTATTCATGGATAATATATTCATCACACAATTTAATACACGTATATATATTGCATTAATTTCTTACCAAACAAGCATAATACATTTTAAAACACTTATAATATATTATTTATATTGCAGGCATAATTCACTTTATTAAAAAGTATTCACCAAATAATTTCTCCTTTTATTAATCAATTGCTGAATTTGTGCGACTAATATATATATATATATCGATGACTTGAATAATCAAATTTTGGAATGATTAAAGAGTAATGAAAGTAAAGAAATGCAAACTAAAAAAGGAGAAAGAATCACATCATTACATCCTAATCATATATATTACGTAGAACTCTTTTAAAAAAAATATATCTTTTTCTCTTTAGGAATCAAAATTATGAAGTGATGAGTTGGATCGCGTTTAATCCGTTAGCTTTTATTAAGAATCAATTAAAAAAATGTTTTTAGTTTTCAGTTTTCTTCTTTTTACTCCTTGTTAAATGAATTATACAAAACATATATTTTCCGACTTATTTTTTTATCGAATCAGCTTCTTAAAAGGGAAAATTACGTGTATAAGTAAACATATACTTGTTAATTACTTAACATAGCTATAATTTGCCTTAATTACAATTCACGACCTGCTTTTAGCTATAATTACACGGCTAAGCTTTTTAGTTTTGTATAATTTGCACGTTTGTATAATTCGGAATTTGTACAATATAAATTGTACTTTTGTATAATTCGGAATTTGTATAATATAATTTTATAACTGTTTACACTTCTGATGTTTGTAATTGTATAAATTCATTATTTTGAGTTTATACAAAAACAACTGAATTATACAAATGTACACGCAAATTGTACAAACCTGCGAATTATACAAACGAGGCAGCTTAAACTGTATCTACAACCCGTAAATATGCAAACTATAGTTATGAAGCATAATTAAATTTATTATAGTGGCTATTTGCGAAAGTTCCTCTTAAAAAATATATACAATAATTTATCTAATTGCACACTACTAATGATTTTCTAGTAGTGCAATTAAATAAATTGAAAAATTGCTAGTAAAACTTTAGAAGGCACTTAAGAATGTAGCTCGATGAAGTGATTGAGAAATCATGATGTTTCAGATTCAAAATTTAGTGGAGACAAAAAAAAATACCAAGTGATTCTTTCCATGCGTCCTAATCTAGTGGATAGGATTACTTGATACCTGTGAAAAACTGACACGAACACAACAATCATTAGAAATAAAAATTAGAATGAGTTTTGTTTTCTCTTTGATAAAACGTGTGCTTTAATTTCTTGCCTTTGCGAATACAAGCATCAATGTTTGTCATTATTATCTATTGGCCATCAAGACAAGATAACTTTATAATTATGTATGACTAAAATTTGGACGCGTTGAATGGAGTTTGTTGGTTGATATGATGCACTCTTCCATTTCCTACGTACTAATTATTAGTCCTACATAAAAGTTAACTAGAAAACTACGTACACTACAAAACTATAATTGTAACATCAAGTGAATAGTCTAATGAAAAACTAGTTTATTATTATTTTGGAATAACTAATGATACTAAAACATTGGGACAAATAAATGTAGTAAATTATTAATGTTTATTTGGACGGACGGCTTCCTTTATATATATATATAAAAAAAAAAAAAGTTGGGAATAAGAATATCATAATTATAAGATGAAAAGATTAAAGAACGTGATGGCATTTATAAAATATTGTTTGTGATTTGATATATATGACACAATGAAAACTTTCCACCAATAATCCATGAGCTGGTGTTTAATTATGTCTTTGCTTTAAGTAACGATTAATATGTTTACGTGTACGTATATGTTAGGGGTGTATATTGTATGGTTCAGTTTAATTTTTTCATTTAGTGATTTGATTTATTGATTAATGATTTTTATATATGCTATATCATGATCAAACTCATAAGCTATCGATAATTCGATGTAACTTAATAATTATCTAATCAATTAACTTTAAACCTAAATCAACTTCAAGAAAGAATCAATCAATTGAAAATCTCCGAAGAGGCGAAGAGCTCTGATCTCCATCTCTGTCTTATCTGCGGGATTTAGAGTTACCAAATTCTAAATCCCTCGGTGACTTCATGTAGTCAAGGGTAATATTGTATACTTTTTTTTAGAAATTAATTGTTTAACCGATATTAAAAAAAATAGATAATTCATTATTTATAATATGCTAAATCACTCTCAAACCTTTAATTTAATAATCCGATATCAATTATTTAATAAAATTTTATCAATTTAAATTATCAGTTACGATTTAATTTTAAACACTCCCCAAAATTATGATAGTCGAATGGAAGTTTTGTTTGGTTCATTTGTGTCATGTATGTGTGTGTATATCAAGTACATGGAGTATTGTTTGCAATAATAGAATCAAGTATGAAAATAAAAGAGACACAATTATTACAAAGACAATAAAAAGGAAAGATGTGACATATATATTACTGATTAAGACTATATAGTTTGCTGTTATTTTAACCCACCTAACGTACCAAAGAAAGAAAAAAAACATGAAGCTTTGACTAATACCTACTTCTTTCTGCAGAAATATGAATGAGTTCAGACTTGATTAAGGATCTTGACCAACCAAATGAGAATGAGAAGTTGCTAATATAAATATTTTTTCTATATTATTAACATATTAATCTATTATAACAATTTAGTTATCGGAGAAGGGCCTAAAATACCCCTTAGGTATTTGAATTGATATATAATTATCCTTCATCCACCTTTCGGCCTTTAAATACCTTTGTCGTCCATCTTTTGGCTCAAAAATACCCTTGATGTTAATCTTTTGACTCATATTTGCCCTTAATTTTAATAGCTTCCTTAAAGTAAAATTATTAAATATTTATTTATTAAGTTGCTCAATGTGATTGGTCTAAATTTAAACTCTTCTCAAATAAATAATAAAAATCATATTTTTAAAATTTTACTTTTTTATAAAACCACATATGATTCATATTTTTATCTGATACACTTGAAAATAATATTGAAATTTTTCATGATATCTTCCAATTGGTCTATTTTTAATCAACCTCCAACTTATTATAATGGAACCCAAGTCATAAATGAGGATCTAACTAAAATTCATACTCACCCCGACAGATTGTTCATCTAAAAAAAAAATTATTATTTTATTAATATAAAATTTTCTATCAATTATCCAAATGTCTTGTTCATTTTCTCTTTTATTCTCTTTTTTAAATCTCTTATTCTTAATTAAGATATCCGGGATTCAAACTTGAATCGAACTCACATGTTTATATATTCTTTTAATTTGTATTATTTCTATGGTGGGATGAGGCTGGGGATAAGAGAAATAATTATTTTTATTCTTTTATTTGAATTTTGGGTACACACAAAAGAAAAATGTGATATTTCGTACATATTTGCTTAATCAAGTCATCTTTTATTGAACTAATTATTTATATATGAATGCATCGTTATTTTCCTCCTTTTTTCTCTCTTGTTTGTCATAAATTGAAAAAAAATAAAATTAAAATGGTGGAAAAGATCCAAATAGAAAAAAAAATGAAAGAGATAAGAAGTGGGGGGGGGGGGGGGGGGGNGGAGGAGTGTAGAGAGTAGATGCCTAACCTCTTTTTCAATTTTAATTTATTATGAAATTCAAAATAAAGTCAATCATGTGAGTTTATATATATAATAATTTTAAATTATTTTAATGGACAAGGGCCTAAAATGCCCTTAAACAATGAGATTTGGTACAATATTCCCCTCCATCCACCTTATGAGTATGATCCGTTAGACATCAAGGGTATTTTTGAGCCAAAAGGTGAACAAGAGGGATATTTTAAGGCCGAAAGGTGGATAGAGGGTAATTTTGTACCAATTCAAATACTTAATGGGTATTTTAGGCCCTTCTCCATTTAATTATTATATTTATCAAATTATCAATTAATATCCCATATTTATAATAATAGAGTTATATTTTTAAATTATATGAATACCTTTACATCGTCAATATGTAGACGTTATTCGACTGTAGGATGAATCGGGAGTTGAAGCTATGAATAATGATATTCCTTTCGTCCATTTTTACATGTTCATTATTAACTTGATACGTCTTTAAGAAATAATAAATAGAATTATGATTATTTACTATACATAATCTTTTCAATGTACTCTCTTGATTTTAAAATTGAACAAATAAAAATGATATATATTACTCTCTCTGTCCTTAATTACTTGTCAATTTTTCCTTTTTTACTTGTACCTAATTACTTGTTCATTTTGACGAATCAAGAAAGGACAAAAAAAATTTACCAATTATACCCTCAATTAATTATTTTGAAAAAGATAGAACTTCTTGAAAAATTAAAGTTTTTAATTCATCCACTTCATAATTAATAGGCACAAAATGTTAAATTCCTTATGTCAATTATTATTTTCTTAATAGGTGTGTCAATTCAAAAGTCAACAAGTAATTAAGGACATAGAGAGTATTAGCATTACCCTAATGAATAAATCGACAAATAAATATGGACAGATGGGGTATATAATTAATGGTTATTAATACGAGGGAAGGCAGCTTCTTAATTGATCCAACTATCATCTAGACATCTACCAACACCCTAATTAAATTAAACGAGATGAGAAGGGGGACAAAATTATTTTAATTAGTACGTACTACTTTTTTTGGTTGAAAGAGATTAAAAGGAGCTAGTTAGGATGGTTTAATTTAGGGTTTTCATCATATCATAGTTTAATATAGAGGTACATACTTTTAGATATACACTAATTCCTTCTGTCACTTTTACGTGTACTATTTCAAAAATAAAATTTTATTTTTATTTATTATTTTTAATTTATCAAAAAAAATATTTTTTATGTTTTACTCATAGTATTAATTATTTATTTTCAAATTATTTTTAAGACATAATACTAAATACTTCATCTGTTTTTACTTGTGCATTTTTAAAAAAAATCATTTTTACTTGTCATTTTTCACGTATCAAGAAAAGACCTTTTTTTTCCTTTCATGTTTTACCCTTAACATTATTTACTTATTGTTAAATTATTTTTATGACCTAATACTAAACATCAATTAATAGGGGTACTAATAGATAAAATAATCATGTCAATAATTATTTTCTTAATAAATATGTCAAATTTAAATATAATAAATAAAAGTGAACGGAGATAATATCCATTAGTTATAAATATTATGATAAAATTGTCAGATTAATCATTATTTTTCTTCACAAGTGTCGCTCTAGCTTATCTCAAATAGGGAAATTAAGACTAGAATTTTGCATATAAACTTTAGCCTATACTTTTTCATTATTTAGTGATATATAATTCAAATTAATTCATATTCACGTGGAGTAAGGATTATTTAAGGGAGAAAAGTATGCTCCTTATTAAAAATTTCTCAAATTCTCGAAATTCAAATTAGAGTTTTTAGTGGTCGTCTAGTCATGAACATAAAATTAATATATTATTTGAAAATTTTAAAATTGGAGTTGGAGTAAGCTGTGTTTGATCATACTTTATGCAATAAATATTTAGAATTTGAATGCATCTTTTTAAAATAAAAAAAAGAATAAAATATAATTTAAATACATCATTTCATGTTCTCATTTTATCATGGATTCAAAAAAAAGTTGAATACATCCGCACAACCTTTTAAATTTGTCATTAAATTTTATCGTCTAGATATTTTGAATTATAACTTATTCCAATTAAACACTTAAATATACGTGATAAAGTATTACTACTAAGATACTTTCTTGATCCATATTTTTAAAAAGCTTGTGAGTCCACAAGCATACTTATTAAGTAAATAAATTAATTACATAAAATATATCTCATTTAATCATTCACATCAACATTACTTCGAATGTGCATAAGGTTTTACAGCTTATTGATGTAAATGAATATAATTAAGAAAGGTGACATGTTCTAAAATTTTAACTGATTAATTTATTTACGTAATGAATATTTGAGAACACGCACAAATATTTTTTCAAAATTTGACTCGGAAGTGTTTGATATGAACATATTATTGTCCATTTAGATGCTCAATTCGAATATATCGTAGTTTAAATGTTTAAATAAAATTTACTGATAAATTTAAGAGATTATAAAGGTATTCTATCACTGACCGTTATAAAGCAAAAATAAATATACGGGCTTTTAAACTGTTAAAGAATGTATATGATTGGAGAGTTGGTTGTCAAAGATGCACACCTCTTTATAATTTGAATAAAAGAAAGGCAAAAGTACTCATTACCCCCTAAATTTGAAGCTTTTTATACGGTGTACATCTAAACTAAATTCCGTTTTAATTACCTCCGAACTTGTTTATTCCTCCGTCGCATACACCTTTTTCGTCCACCTGCTCCTATTGTGACTACACGCGCGCGACAGCTGGCAAAACTGATGATGTGGATTTTCACCTGGATAAATAATAGCCACCTAGATAAATTAATATTGCAAAAAATAAATTTCTTAAATTTAAAATTCATTGTTTAAAAGTTATATTTGAATAAAGGCTTATTTCGCGGAACTCCTTTTGGATTTGGATTTTTCTAGACGTGAAGTTGGTCGATTAAATTTCAAATTTGTCTGAAATTCTTACCAAGTAAGTGTTAATCTTTGTTTCCTTTACTTTTCATTTACATTTTGCCCTATTTTTCGTTTAAAATATGCCAAATATTAAAATTCATTGTTTAAAAGTTATTTTTGAATAAGAACTGATTTCGCGGAACTCCTTGAATTTCAAATTTGTCGGAAATTCTTACCAAGTAAGTGTTAATCTTTGTTTCTTTAACTTTTCATTTACATTTTTCCTTATTTTTCGTTTAAAATATGCCAAATATTAAAGAAAAATGGAGATTTTACGTTTTTTTACCGTTGTAGCTTTGTGATGTGGCAAAAAATCACCTCCTAATGCGCCTAGTAGAGTGTGTTGTCAATTTCTACGCCAGGTGGACAAAAAAGGTGTACGCGACGGAGGAATAAACAAGTTCGGGAGGGTAATTAAAACGGAATTTAGTTTAGGTGTACACCGTATAAAAAACTTCAAGTTCAGGGAGATAATGAGTACTTTTGCCTAAAAGAAAATGTACTCTTTCATATGCAAAATTAGAACTTCAATTTTTTTTAAAAAAAAGATATATTGAGATGAGATAATGTTTACATCATTGAAGTGAATATGAAGAAATCAAAAATTAATAATCATGTTTCAAGAAATTTGATAAAGAAGTGCTTTCATGGAATTAGAAACAAGTTGCCAAGTTAGCAACTTCTTACCAGAAATAAATAAATAAAAATAAAAATAGAGACTTAAAATGTGTTTTGTGCTGAAAATTAAGTGAGAATGACATGTGTGGATATTTTCTTGAAGACAATTAAGGTGATAGGGGAATGACACATACCAAACATATATACATCATGTCCCAATTCTTCACTAAAAATTAATGTCCCAATTTGAATGGCTACAATCTCATCAATTCTCCAAATTCAAAACTTTATAATTTATAAGTAGGTCAGGTTTAGTAAACGGTCTCTATCAAGAATTTTTTCATATTCAAGGCTTGAATCTGAGACTTTCGAATAAGAAAAGTGCAGTTCTATTTACTGCACCACATCTTTTAGTGGTCTATTTGAGTAATTTGTTCTAAAAGGAATTGATATATTTATATATTTGGAAATCATTAATTTTAACCATCATTAGAAACAAAGATTTTTTTTCCACCATAAATTAGTGAAAAATTGTGTTATAGAATATGATTTTCTTATTCATTTTCTACCTAACCAGTTTGCTAGTAAAATACACGATGAAAAATAAATTCTCACTAAAATAGTGGGAAACTTACTAGTTTTTAGTTTTTACATATGAAACAATTAATAATTTTAATTTTTACTTCAATTCAATCAAAATATATATGAAAATAACCACTAGACATTTTTCGATGGAAAAATAGTATATTTCTTTTTAATAATGAACCTTTATCATTTTTTCTTTAATAAAATGTTCTTATAGGTACATAGAATATTATGGAGGTTTAAAATAATAAATTTTAAAAGTCACAGAGGCTATAGCCTAGCTAATCAAAAGTATACTATAACATGCTTAAAAACACAAGTTTAAGTTTTTTTTTTTTAAAAAATAATAATAAAAATAATATATATATATATATATATATATATATATATTATGTTGAATTAAATTAAATCAGATAAATTATAATAATAGGGAATATTTGTCAATTTTTGAGGAATTTACCAACTCGAACGAGTTGACATCAGAATTTGGTTCATTTAAATTTTGAAAAAATATTTTTCACAAAATAAGTTTGAAAAACTTTTGTGCATTTTAATTGTTTTTTCAAGAAAATAATTTTGAGATTATTCGTGTTAGTTTTTGGAAAACATTTTCATCTAATTATTTTTTGTTTCCGAAAATTATTTTCGTCTGATTTCTGAACTATATTTGTGGTAAACAATAAACGGTCAAAGATTTATGTAATTAATATCATATTTTTTCCTTTTTTTTCTTAACTAACTTGATTAAAATTGTTTAGACCATATGAATCAAATATATATATGTTGAGCTAAAGTGTAAAGGGAAAACGTTAGTTACAAGTTTGTTAATAAATAGTTACAGAAGTTAGTTATGATTAACTGTGATTAGGTAACTTAACTAGTCTAGTTAGTTAGTTGATTCGGTATCATTGTAAACTACTGCAGTTATGATGAACTGAATGAAACTTCACCTTTCCTCTCTTCTTCTTAGCTTACTATTTTCTCATTCATTCACCATTGTTGGTGCTTAACATGGTATCAAAGCTCTAAGGTGTTCCAGTTGATCGCGTTAGCTTTCAGTGCAGTAGAAGACTCAAGATACTGTATTGTCCTAGAAGCTAGTGAAGATCACAATTGTAGCTGCAGTTTATCATGCCGATTGATTCTTCAACCAGTGGTGCAGTTCAAGGAGGAACTACAATGGTGAATTCTTATCATCCTCTTTTTCTGCAATCGTGTGATACTCCAGGTAGTTCTCTGGTCTCTATTCAACTATCTAGATTTGAGAATTATTCATTATGGAGTAGATCTATGAAGATAGGTCTTCTAGGTAAGGGGAAAATAAGATTTATTGATGGAAAATGTAGTAAGGATAAATTCAATGCATCTCTACATGATCTATGGGAAAAATGTAATGCCATAGTGCTATCATGGATAATGATCTCTGTGAGTAGGGAATTATTGAGTGAAATAGTCTATGCTAGCAGTGCTCAACAAGTATGGACTGATTTAAGAGAGAGATTTGACAAAGTTGATGGCTCTAGAATCTTCTATCTGCATAAGGAGATTGTCACACTGCAACAAGGACTTATGTTTGTTTCTAGCTATTTTTCTAGACTCAAGGAGTTGTGGATGGAATATGACTCATTGATGACGTGTCATGGTTGTGCTTGTGAGAGTTCTAAGACCTATGTAGAGCACTTTGAGTACCAGAGACAGATGCAATTTCTCTTATGACTAAATGAATCTTATAATCAGTCTAAAAGTCAGATTATGATGCTTGATCCAGCACCAAGCGTAAACAAAGCTTATTCTCTTGTAATGGCTGAAGAAAGTCAGAGAATCCTTGGTAAATCTAATACAGCAGGAAGTGATCACTCTGTTTCTGCTAATGTTGGTGGGATGAATGAGGCTATGGCCTTTTTTAGTAATGGTAAAGGACATATACCAAGATCAGGATCTACTTCACAGTCATGGTCTAATCCTCCTACTGGAGCTGGGTTTAGATCTAATCAAAAATAATTTAACGACAATAGCACTCTTTACTGTGATTATTGTAACTGGAAGGGTCACATTAGAGCTACTTGTTACAAATTGCATGGATATCCTGCTGATTGGAAAGGTAAAAGGAAAAACAATGGTAGTTCTATTTCAGTTAATCTTGTAGGATTCAACAATGCTCCTGGACTGCTTATGCATCATCAGAATGCTTCAACATGGAATAGTCAAGGAGCAACTAATGATTCTAGTTCCTCTAAGATTCCAACTACTGGATCTTCTGGTGTATCCTCTCATCAACAGCAGCAGTTTCACCCTCATTTCTCTCCATAGCAGTACATGCAGCTCTTGCAACTGATAGAGCCAGATAATGCAAAGAGTAACTGTGAAACTACTACTACTCATGCTTCATGTATGATGATTTGTCCTTCTCTCATTCCTGATGCTGACAAATGGATCATTGATGCAGGAGCATCCAAACACATGGTACACAGTTTAAGTATGTTAACACAATATCGTTCCTTAGATAAAGATCTTTGTAACAAAGTACATCTACCTACTGGTAGCCTTGCACATGTCAGTCACATTGGGTCTTCTCGAGTGTTAAGAGGAGCTGAGATCTCAAATGTGCTACACATCCCTGAATTTCACTATAATTTTCTATCAGTATCCAAGTTAACAAGGGAACTAAATTGTTGTGCTATCTTTTATCCTGATCATTGCGTTTTTCAGGACCTCTCAAGTAGGAATGTGAGAGGAACTGGCATACTGGAGAATGATCTGTACGTGATTCATGTTGATACTCAGTTGAAGACTCAGGGAACTCAACTGAAGTCTCAGCAGGACCAAGCTACTACTGCTAATGTGGTTTCTTCTACTAGTCCTAACAACTTGGTTTTATGGCATCAAAGGTTGGGTCATGTACCTGTTAGTGTACTGAGAACACATAGTTGTTGCAAATATATGTCTTTTTCCTTCACTGATATATGTACTATATGTCCCTTGGCTAAGCAAACCAGATTCCCTTTCCCCTTAAGTACTACCTCTACATCAACTTGTTTTCATACATTACATGCTGATGTATGGGGTCCCTATAGAGTTCCTACTAATGACAATAAAAGATATTTCCTTACCTTGGTTGATGATTACTCTAGATATACTTGGTTGTTCCTGTTGAACTCTAAATCTGAGGTTATCATCGCTTTACAAAACTTCTTTACAATGATTAACAATGTTTTTTCCAGCACCATCAAAGTGTTACGATCTGATAATGGTTGTGAGTTTTTTAACTCCCAAGTTTTTGATTTACTTAAGACATTGGGTGTATTGTGTCAGAGTTCTTGCACTTATACCCCACAACGGAATGAGGTTGTAGAGAGAAAACATCGACATGTTCTTGAGATGGCCAGATCCTTGAGATTTACCCTCCACAGTTCTTAAGGGTAAAACTCCTTATGAGTTGTTGTATCAAACTCTTCCTTCTCTTGATCATCTTAGAGTGTTTGGTTGTCTTGCATTTGCTTCTGAGGTAAAGAAGACTGACAAATTTGCCTCAAGAGCTGTTCCAGCTGTGTTTCTTGGTTATTCTAGTCTTCAAAAGGGCTACAAACTCTATAGTTTACATACCCAAACTTTCTTTGTCAGCAGAGATGTTGTATTTAAAGAATCCTTCTTTCCTTTTCAGCATATGCGTCCTTCCAGTTCTCCTCTTTCCCTGTGCTCCAATTTATAAGAGACACTTCCACAGACTTACCTTGTGCAGAGTTGCCTTTGTGTGATCAGGCTCTCCCTGAGCCTTCTGACTTTTCTTTGAATCCTCAGTCCAGTTCTCATGTGCCATTCCTCTACATGCGTCTGTTGGTCTTCGAAAATCCTCTCGACCAACTAAACCTCCTATATGGATGACTGATTTTATCACTCATAAGTCTAGGTCTGCTTGCTTATACCATGTCTCCAATCATGTGTCCTATGATCTTCTCTCTGCTTTCTATGATGCTGCATTTGCTGCTTACTCCTCTGTCTATGAGCTTACATCCTTTACTGAGGCTTCTTCCTATCCTCAATGGGTAAATGCCATGAAGGCTGAAATCAATGCTTTAGAGGCCAACAACACATGGAGCATTGTTGACTTTCCTCCTGGCAATCATCCTATTGGTTGTAAATGGGTGTTAAAGGTCAAATATTTGGCCTCAGGAGCTGTTGAGAGGTACAAGGCTCGATTAGTATCCAAGAGGTTCAGTCAGAAGGAGGGGATAGACTATACTGAAACTTTTTCGCCTGTTGCTAAAATGGTCACAGTTAGATTAGTTTTGGTTGTTGTTGTTGCTAAACATTGGCCTATTTTTCATATGGATGGTCATAATGCTTTCTTATAGGGTGATCTCCTTGAGGATGTCTACATGGTGGTTCCACTTGATTTTAGTAAGTCTGAGGAGTCTACTAAAGTCTGTAAGCTTCACAAATCACTGTATGGTCTCAAGCAGGCCCCTCAACAGTAGAATCTGAAGTTAACTGCAACATTACTTCAGCTTGGGTTTGTTCAGAGTCACTATGACTACTCTCTATTCACTAGGCAAACTGGTCCTGACTTGGTTGTGGTCCTCGTGTATGTGGATGATCTTATTTCTACTGGGAGCTGTGCTTCTTTGATTGTTCAAACTAGGAATGATCTTCAGCTCAAGTTCCACATAAAAGATCTTGGGGAGTTGACATTTTTTCTTGGCATTGAATTTACTAGGTCCAAGGAGGGGTATGTTATGAACCAGCGCAAATATGCCTTGGAACTTATTTCTGAGATGGGATTAAGTGGTGCAAAACGAGTTCACACTCCACTAGATCCTAATGTAAGGCTGACTTCCATTGAATATGACTCACATGTGCAAAGTGCTTCATGAATCATACAGGCAGACAAGCCTTTGAAAGATATTGGGAGATATCAAAGTAGGGAGATTATTATATCTTACTATGACCAGGATAGACATATCATTTGATGTTCAAGATTTGAGTCAGTATAATATGCATGCTCCAAAAGAGTCTCACATGGAAGCAACTCTCAGGGTAGTCAGATATATTAAAACAGCTTTGGGGTTAGGCTTGTGTATGCCTTCACAAAGCTCAAAATTACTAACTGCCTACTGTGACTCAGATTGGGGTACTTGTGTGCAATCAAGGAAATCTGTCAAAGGCTATCTTGTAAAATTTGGTGATGTTATTATCTCTTGGAAATCGAAGAAACAAGAGACTGTTGCTAGGAGTTCTGCTGAAGCTGAGTTCAGGAGCATGGCATCAGCAGAGCTGAAATCACATGGCTTATTGGGCTATACAAGGAGTTAGGAGTCAGCATTAAACAACCAGTAGATCTGTTCTGTGACAACAAAGCTGCAATTCAAATTGCATCTAATCCCATTTTTCATGAAAGAACCAAGCATTTTGATATTGATTGCTACTTTGTTAGAGAAAAGATATTACAACATATGATCAAGACTCAACATGTATCAACAAGGGATCAACTAGCAGACTTACTTACTAAAGGACTTTGGAAAGCTCCACATCTACACTTAATGTCTAAGCTGGGATTGAAAGACATCTTTCAGCCATCAGCTTGAGGAGGGGTGTTGAGCTAAAGTGTAAAGGGCAAAAGTTAGTTACAAGTTTGTTAATAAATAGTTACAGAAGTTAGTTATGATTAACTGTGATTAGGTAACTTAACTAGTCTAGTTAGTTAGTTGATTCACACCTTTATATAGTGATGTATAGGTATCATTGTAAACTATTGCAGTTATGATGAACTGAATGAAACTTCACCTTTCCTCTCTTCTTCTTAGCTTATTGTTTTCTCATTCATTCACCATTGTTGGTGCTTAACAATAAATAAATAAATAAATAAATATATATATATATATTTGATCTAGCATATAATTTTTTTAGTTAAGAAAGAGTAATATTTTTTTTCAATATATAGCAGGAGTCAACAACTGATTGCCAATAGTTATGGTTAATCAATGTTGACTCACCAGCATAAGGAACTTAATTAACATGTTATAAAAGTCTATTTATCTAATTGAATAGTTTATTGATTAAGATATTATTTTCTAATTTTTTAAAGCAATTTTATGGATTCGGGGACCTTTTATTTATCAAGTAAATGAAACAATCCAACAAAAATCGATCCAAAAGTGACCGGTCTAATAAGAAAAAACGGGGAAAGGGATATTTACATCAATATTAGATGATTGATTATTAATTATGTCCATGGAACATTTGATTAGGTTAATGCAATATTTCTATTCGAATTCTTATGTCTATGCTCACTATAATAACAATTATTTTTTAGTAGCAACGAATATATATATATATATATATATATATATATATATATAGAAAGTGCTAAAGCCTTTAACTGTGTATTAATTAGGCAATTGTTGTTATAAACTTTAAGGACATTTACAATGAGGGCTAATTATTGCTAAAAATATATATTTAGTAACAATTAAACTATTATAATTAATTAATTGTCACTAAAGATCAATTTTTGTACAATAACTTTATTATGTTTATCATGGAAAATTTAAGGTTAAGGAGTTATCCACATATTTTTGACAAATATTATTTGGGTAAATTTCAAAAGAATACACACAACTTAAAGCCAGAGGTGCAGGGCAGAGCTAGGGTACCGGAAGAGGGTTTATTTTGAACTTTTTTTTTGAAAGGTTAAATCATTTATACACAATTAAATTTTATTTTTATGTATATAACAGAGGTTGAACTTTCTTGACTATTTCATGTATTGTTTTTTGGGTGATGCTAAATGACCAGAAAATTTGGCCAGAACTTTAAAAATTCTATAATTTTATTTTAAAATAAACTGATCTTTTTTCTAATTTTTAATTAAAAGGTATTAAAGTTAAAAGGATAAAAATGTTTTAAAATGTAAAATAACATAGGTAAAATACCATTTTGACCAAAAGAATTTTTTCTATATTTTTTTTATATATATATTTGAATCTCTTTAGTGAAAATTTTGAAAATAGGAAATAGTGCAATTTTAGCTTATGAAAGACATGATCTTAATTCTTAAATAGAAGCCTATGGTTGGACATAAATTAGGGCAAAGAGCTAATAGACAGTCGTAGTACTTTCTTGATTTTCGATTTCTGTTACTATCTATTGCTTCTTCTACTTTGATTATAGTATTATTTTATTGTAGTTACTACTTTTTATCATAATGTTGTCTTGCTATTTTTAGTACTTCATTGTGGCTTCCTTATTTTTGTATTTCTTTCCCGAGTTGTTTTTCTATGCTTCTTCTTGAGCCGATTATCTATCAAAACAACGTTACTACCATTCAAATCAGGAGTAAGCTATGCGTACACACTACCCTCTTCAAACTCAATTACTATAAAATTATATTAAATATATTATTATTGTTTGTAACCTAAAAAATGGTGACAATATTGTCAAATTTTTTCGACCTCTCACCGTAGAGGGATAGGAGTATTCGCGGTTCGATTTGGATTGGATTTTGATCAAAATCAAACCAATTTAGTTGATTTTGTAACCTAATAAATCATGGCAATATTAACTTTTTTGACTTAAAATTTTGAAGCCTAAAGTAATTTTTTTTTTTTTGCTAATGTCTCTCGTTATACCTCATGATCTTAAATTCTCAATGTAGCATGCCAATGATCAATTAATTTATATATTTACATCAAAATAAATGAAATTGCAGATAATTTTGCTCAGTGTGAAACAATAGTGAGAATTCAAGATGATTTTCTATATTTATTGTTATTATTTAGCTTTTGTATATTATCTGTTGTTATCCTTCATTATTCATTAGAGATTTCGATTCAGTTGAATATAAATATTTTTTTGTTTGAAAATGTATGGCAAAGGAAACAGAATCTCTATGAGAGGTAATTAAGGGGAAAAGAGAGCGTAAAATACGCGTTGAAGAAATGTGATTTAGCTGAAGCAATCAATAAGGGGCCCACAGTCCAACCTGGATGTGGAGCCCACTCAAAAGTGTATCACTTTACGTCTGTTTCTTTTAGTAATAACACAAATCCCAACTTTTCTCTTTTCCTTAGTTTTTTTTGAAAAAAAACACTGCATGCCCGTGTAACAATCTATTTGAATGGATTTATAATTTTTTATTTATAAATTAAAATATATAAGATAGAAATTTTAACTTTATAGTTTTAATTTTTTTTTATCTATGTATAAGCTCTTTTAATTCAAAATTACTTAAAATAAATCAATTCAAATAGGCTTTAGTTCGTATTATTAGTATTTCTTAGAGAATACTTTTTCTTTAATAGTTTGAATTTAGATGGGTTGAGCAAGTAAAAAAAATTAGAATTCTACCCCGTTATGTTTGCTTTCCATCCTTTTAAAACAAATGGTTGGATTATGATGAAGTATAAATTGGTTTTAATATGATTTATGTATTGATTTGAAGTGTTTATTATTATTATTATTATTATTATTATTAGTTTTTTATTTTTCTAATACCGTACTCTATGGCACAGCATAATCTAAATGTTTTCTTTGTATCTGTTGTTACAATTCGTAATTGCTTTTTTTATTCCTATACAATCTTCGGAAAAAGGTAAAAAAAATATTCTTCAATTATGCGAAATTGAATAAATATGTTCCCACCTAACAGTTTGATCTAAAAATATTTTCATCATTAATAATTTGGTTAAAAATTTCTCATATTATTATTTAACGGGTCAAAAATAACCTTTTAAAAATAATTTTATCGTTATTTTTTAAACATATTTTATTCCTGATAAAAATATTAATTTTAAAGAATCCTATTTTTTTTTATATAAAAAAAATAGTTTAACTAAAAATTAAATAGTAAATAATTATTGTTTTTCTTCTTAATCTTATTTTATCAATTAAAATAGAATAACTACATATACTTTTTTAATCGATAATATAGGTCATATTTATAAGAACATAATAACCCCATAATATATTTCATTTCGGTAACGATAAAAAAACTCCAATAAAATGGAAAATAATTATATTTCTTAGTCTTTTTTTTTTTGTATTGGAATATGATAGATATTCTCTAATTAAAAAAATATTAGAAAAAGAACGTGTATAAAAAAATATTTATTTTAAAAAGGACATTTTTGACTTATTAAATAATAATACATACATTTTTTAATGAATCAAATTATTGACGATTGTAATAGTTTTGTTCAATTTTACATAATTAAAGAGTATTTTTAACCCTTTTCAATATATTATTTCAAACTTCAATTTTAACATTAAAAATAAAAGAGCTCTTGACCCCTATTTTAAAAATTATTTTAAAGATAAAAGGAAATAACTTTGTTCACCTTTTAATTACCTTTATTCAAAATTATACGCTAGAACCCGAATCTAACATATTTTGCATACCATTGGTAGCATTTGGGCATAGATTTCCAAAAAAATTTGGCAAATATTATTTGGGTGAAATTTCACTATGTGTTTGATCATAATATTTGGAAAATATATTTCACTTTTTTAATAAATATGATTTATACCCATAAGTTTTAAAAACTATCAAAATTAACCATAGGTTTGTATTACATAGCAAGATAGAAACGTCGACGTAACAAGATTAATGACTTCCGCAACAAGTTAATTGGATCTTCGTTGCAATAAATAACAAGTAGTGTCCATGACATTGGAGCAATGTGGTAGTTTGGATTGAGTGCAACAAGCATCATTCCATACATCGTGAAGTAGACGAATCACATGAATTTATTATCCTAAGCCGATTGGTGTTCATTTTCATCAATAACCATATCATCACTTTCATATTCAGTGAATATTTCATTACTGCTTTGGTGTTCACGAAAGAAAATATGTAATATAACACAAACATATACTATAAATGGTGTTTTTGTAAAAGATAAGAGTTTGGTGTAGAATTTAAATTTTTGAAAATTTCCAAATAATGAGATTTGGCCCAAATACTAGTTTTTTCTAGTATTTGAAAATTTGAGTTATTTGTCAAAAATATTTGTCAAATAATAACAAATTATATGGACAAAAACTATTTGCCAATTTTTCTCCCAAATTTTACTTGGAAAATCTATGGCCAAACGGGTCCTATCATGACTCGCTAGGTAAAGTTGTCATTGTAAAATAATGGGACGTATTTGTCTCTTCACCTGACACCTATTGCTAGGCAGAATCCCCACTTTTATTGAGGAAAACTTATTGAAGTCTAAATCTATTTTAAATTCTTTGGAATTAGACAAAGACCGGCCAAGAATTTAAAATATTCAAAAGGTTGTAGAAAATTAATTAAACTTTACCATGAATATTTTGAAAGTGAGAAGTTTAGAAGTATTTTAGTGAGTACAAATTTAAAAATAAAATAAAAATATAATTCTAAATTTATATCTCCACGAAATCCTTTCATCATTATTAATTATAAATAAAAAATGGTCTTTTGAGATAAAATTACAATTATGCTCAAGAAGAAAGAGAAAAAATTGATTGTGAAATATTATAGGAGTAAAAAATAATAATATTATAAGAGTGAAGGTGACCTTTAATTTACAATAATAAATTCATATTGTGAACAATTAATAGGCAATAATGACCAACAATATTTAAATTTTAACATTACTCGTACAAGTTACAACTAATTACATAAGAGTTGAAATTTGAAAGTCTCAATAGTACCTTTAAACTCTATATCACAACATTATTTGTAATTATATATATTTTGATTATTATAAAAAAATATATTATAGAGAATATATAATATAACATAATATAAAAGATTAATGCTAAAAAAATATGTTTTGAATAATTATATCCATCAAGACTCGAATAAATAGAACAAAATATTTTTTAATTTTGTTGAAATTTTAAAGTCCTCAACAATTTTATTGACTTGAGCACAATCTTAAGAGCCAAAATTATAAAAAAAAAAGTTTCAAAAAGTTAAATTCAGATTTTAATACTACAATATGTACCAAATCAGTAATTTGACCTTATAAGTTCATTTAGATGGTGAAACTAAAATTCTAATATGATACTCGCTCTTGTCTCCATCGATTAACCTATTTCAGAGCAGTCTGGTGATTAGCCTATCCCGCACTCTTTTTTTTTCTCCTTTCAAACAAAGAAAAATGGCTTTTTTTGGGTTAGTGCGCGCCGACATGCTAAAAATTACCTTTTGAACTTCTTCCATATTAGGAGGCTGGGAAGTGCTGAAGAAGGAGAGAGCATGTAGTAGTGGTGAAGCTGGATGCTCGATTCTTTCATTTTAATTTATGTAACACATTTTTCTTTTTAATATATTTCAAAAACAAAATATTATCTTTCTATAATAAAAAATAATTTAATTTTGTAATTTTTATTTTACCTTTAATGAAATGCATGTTTATCATTAGTATTTTAACCTAAGATAAAAAATCTGAAGAATTGGTATCCACATTAAGCGATGTTAAATTAATATCAAAATTGTTTTTTTTTTAATTTTTCACCCGATGTTCGGCACCCACATTGGAACCCGATTAAATTTGAATTCGCGCCGGAAAGTCCACATTGGAGGTAAAGCGCTCCCTAACAAAGGCGACCCATACCTAAGGAGGTTCGAACGCGAGACCTCTTGGTTAAGGATGAAGGAGTACTTACCACTTCACCACAATTCTTGTTGGTAATATCAAAATTGTTGATTTGTGGCACAAATAATTCGAAAGTTAATATAATAAAGTGTGTTTATTCCAAAATAGTCACTCTCGAAACAAAGGACCCCAAAAATCCTTCAATATTTAATTGATTTTGACCAAAAAGTAAAGGTATTTATGACAAAAAAAGTACCCCAGAAAATCACAAGTTAAAGTTATAAAATACAATTACTACTTAATTTGTTTTAATGAAAAAATATTTATGGAATACATGTCAGATAATAATTGATTTTGACAATAAAGTTATTTGTACGTGTAAAAGACAACTATTTCTAAAACTAAAATCAATCATTTAATATTAAACACGGAAATTTCGTTTTGTAGAGTGCATTAGCAAGAAAAAAGAGAGTAATGCATTCATCAATTGTATATTTTTCAGTAACTAATATATGAAAAATCATTGCATTAGTATTATAGGAGGTTTTCATACATGCATTAATAAAGTTAAAAATATAATTATTCCTAAAAAAATTACGCATCCTGTTTTTTTTTAGGAGTTATACAATTTATATTATTTTAGTATACTAAACTAAATACTATAGAAGAAATAATCTCAATATAACTATATAATAACATTAATATTATTATCATCAAATGAATATGATGCAATAGATGGAGCTGCTTCTTTCTTAATCAGAAGTCTCAGGTTTGATTCTTGAATGAAATTTTTTTTGATATAAATTAAGGAGCGCTTCTCCAAATAAAGTCGCTATGCGGCACGAATTCAAAATGATCGAGGAGGTTTGATTGGAAAACAAAATATAAGTGTGTATACTTTTGTTGTGCCTCCTTAAATGGTGGTTACATGTTTTCATCTCAATTATGTCAAAAAGGAAAAATAAGAAATTAAAAAAAAGCATAATAGTATCAAATATGAGCCACTCTCAATGTCAAATGATATTGACAGCAAACCATGGAAGGGGTATTTAAGTCGAGTACTGTCGGTTTCTAACCATGGTTAATTTTTAACCATCCACTCTAGTTTATGCGTCGGTACTATACGGAGCACTCGTGAGTTAAAAAAAAAGAAAAAGATCGTCGGTGACCCGGTGAAGTTCTGAATTAACTCGGTGACCGAAAATGACGTCTCTCAAAACACAAATAAAATAAAATAAGAAATGGGACCATGTAATTAATTATATTTTGAAGAAAAAAAAAAAAAAGAGTTATAATAATATACTAAACTATATTTTTGGTGAGGGAGAAAGATTGGTATATAAGCAAGTGATCCTAATTCCAATGCTTCTTCAAAACAAAGTGAAGAGAAAGAGAAAGAGAAAGGTTTAGAGAGAGAAAAAAGAGGGAGTTTTAGAGAGAGAAAGTAAAAGAGAGAGAAGTGCGGCTAATGGGAGATTCGAGCGACTCCGTTTCGGTGGATATGGAAACAATCTCCGTCGCCGGAAAGGTTTATTTTCCGTCACCGACACTCGCATTTTGTAATCATTTTGCTAAGCATACGCTAATTAATATGGTAGCATTTTGTTTAGTTTTTAAATGTTTCCTGATTAATTTTCACCTAACTTTGAGTTAATTAAGCAACATTTTGATTTAGCGTGTGGATAGAGCAAATGTTTTTTCACTTTTTTTTTTTTTAATAATTTGTTGTTGCAATTTGGAAGTTATGGTGGTTTTACCTTAATGTGGCAATTTCAGACTATGATGCTTCTTTAATTAGTAATTTTTGTTGCTATAAAAGTCTCGTTTTATCTGGCTGATTACAGTTAAGGGTTCCATTTTAGCTGCAGGAAATTGCTTTTCGGGAATAAATTTGATTACTGGATTGGTTTTGAGTTTTAGGCTTTCTAAAGTTTTCCAGTCAAGTATTTGTGTGTTTTTATTCAAATTATCCAGCATTCAAATGAGCAACATGATTCATTTGAGGTGCACGGAAGACCTGAAGTTCATTTAAAGAAGCAAACCTAGCAAATGGTTCATGTTAACTTGTTCCCATTATAAATGAATTGATGGTGAAATTTTCCTTATTGGATTTCATCATTCTTGACGATGTTCTTCCGAGCAAAAAATAAAAGTGATAGTAAAGCATTTCCCCTAAAATCATGTGAAAAGGGTTGTTCATATAAAGCTAGGTTGTGTGCTTCACTTTGCTTAAATATCCCTTTAGTGTAGGTGTTAAGGCTTGTGCCTTATCTCCCCGGGGCTGTGTCTACTAGAAAACAAATATTGCTGGTAAACTGGTAGTATATAGCAGAAAAGAAAAAACAATACAGATGAGTTTTTAGTTATCAGGAATAAGAAAGTTAAATTTTGTATAAAACAATTAGGTCCAAAAAAACATAAAACTACATCTTTTCATCTAAATAAGAAGTTCAAAATAATTTTTAACTTTATTGATATAATTTTGACTTCATATATTCTGCTTAATTATAGTTATACAATTCTTTGTTCAAACAGTTGCTTTTGGCAGTCATTTTTAGTTGAGTTACGTATATATTTTTTTTATATACTTTTTCTTTGTTAAAGCCAAAACTCTAATTCCGCTTTGCACTTTAAGCCCCTACAAACTTTGCACTTCTATATGATTTTAACTGTTTTTCATCGTCTAAAGATTTACGCCATTGGGTATATTGCAAAACAAGGCATTATTGTGTATTCGCTAGCTAGTTTATATTGATCATGCTTTATTTGTCCGAATCTCTTTTTTCCCCTGATATATGCAGTTTGTTATAGTAGTTTTTTTTCCTGATACATGCAGTTTGTTATAGTTTATAAGGTTCATGTGTTCTTTTTGTCCTACTTTCTAAGTATGCAAATTTGACCTAGTTTAGAAGGTTTGTGTGTTTGTTTTCCTATCCTTTTGAAATTTGCATATCACACGCCAGTTTTAATTAGAAAAGTTGCAAAAAGGAAACCTCCTGTTAACCGTATATCAACTTTACACGTTTTTTTTTCAGTCTCGGTTAGGCCCAAAACATATTTTCATTTAGAAATTGCTTTGAAAGTTGGAAGTGTAAATTGGACCTATCAAAAATAATGAATGCGGAAAGAGTGGAATTGCTTTTAGAACTTGGAAGCTTTGTACCTTATAGTTTTACTTGATGATATCTAGGTATATTTTTTCCTTGTCAAACTTATCATGTTTTTGCTAATTTTTCTCCTCAGGAGCACCTTGTAAAAACTGGCCGTGGTTATGTCTCTGTTGCTGTTTTTGGGGACCAGGACAAGCCGGCTCTTATCACCTATCCCGATTTAGCTTTAAATTGTAAGTGAAACCAGTTTATTTTGTCATCTCTTACAGTTCAATTGCTTAAGTCAGTTTATTTTGTCATCTATTACAATCATGATTATGTTTGTTCTTTCTAATAAGAAGTATATGCTAAATGAAATCAAATTGATTTGGTCTGTTCCAGGCTTTCTTTTTCTCTGCAAAGCTTAAATAGGTCTGATAGTTGCCCAGTTTTGATGAAAAAAATTGGAATATTTGGATCATGGTCTATCTATTGAAATTCCAACATCTCAACTTTTTAGTGTCATCTAGGGTGTTTGATGCTTTTGTGGTTCTTTTACCATCTAATACTAAATTCTCTTTCTGTCTTGCATCTATGTCATTGAACAGATATGTCCTGTTTCCAAGGAGTATTCTATTGTCCAGAAGCATTTTCATTGCTGCTCCATAACTTCTGTATTTACCACATAAGTCCTCCTGGTCATGAGGTTTGTGACTTGAATTCTCATTGATTACAGTAGCACGTGGATTGTTTGGTTAATGCTTCTATTCACAATGTTGCTTACCCTGTATATTCGTCAAGAGTTTTTGCAGTTGGGAGCTGCTGTCATGAGTTTTGATGATCCTGTCTTATCGGTTGATGATTTAGCAGACCAGATTGTGGAGGTGCTTGATTACTTCAGGTATTTATCATGAGCCATCCTTTTGGCATCTGCTTTACTGTTATAACCTTATAATACGCTGCCTCTTCAGCATAGGCATTTTGCAACACTGTCAATTCTGCAGTTCTATATCTCATGCTTGTGCTGCACAATCAAGCGGTTGGCAGAACGATTATGGATGACTCTTTACTTCAATATGACATTAAGAGCTGTCGTGTGTTTTGTAGAATCTTCCTTATAGGCTTAGCTTGTTTTAATGAGAAGTTGAAACTGATTTTACCCCTTTATCTTCCCTCTTCAGGCTTGGTAAAGTAATGTGTATGGGTGTAACAGCTGGAGCATATATTCTTACTTTGTTTGCGGTAAGTGTTTGTATTATTTCTGTTTGCTGATTTATTTAAATTTTCCTGATATGGGCATTTGATGACGAGATTTTTATGTTTTTCTCCCTCTAGATAAAATACACACAAAGGGTTATGGGTTTGATACTTGTTTCCCCCTTGTGCAAAGCACCCTCTTGGACAGAATGGTTGTGTAATAAGGTGCATTTTCAATGCTTTCTCCTATAGTTCAAGATATGTGAGAATGAATTTGTAAATTATGATTCTTGCTCCTCTAGATGACCTGAAATTATGGTATCTTGCATCTTATTGTGCAATATGGCAGGTGATGACAAATCTGCTTTACTTTTGTGGCATGTGTACTTTGGTGAAGGAGTTACTGCTGTTGCGGTACTTTAGCAAGGTTCCTTTCTACTCTTTTCTACCACTTCTATACTTGTTTTTTTATAATTAGTGGACAGTTCAACTGGATGCTTAATGATGTGGCAGGAAGTCCGCGGCAGTGTTGAAGTTCCAGAATCGGATGCAGTTCAAGCATGCCGAAGAGTAAGTGTTTAATTTTTTGGAGCCCTGTATTTCCTGTGTGATGCTTTCATATGACATTACCCTGTTGACAATGTTTATCATTTGTCTGATTCGACCAAATGCATGATTTTTGTTGCAGTTGCTAGGTGAGAGACAGAGTCCAAATGTATTGCGGTTGCTCGAAGCTATCAATGAGTAAGTCCTTCAGCAAAAAGACATTTCAAGGGGATCTCTGCTGTTTGCTTCTCTTCTTCTCCTCATTTCTTCTTGTTTGTTGCGGGGAGCAGTACTTTTCACCTTAAGTAGGTGGGTTGGGTCTTGAGTGGTTCTCCCTCTCTCTCAACACTAATAGGATGCTGCTCACAGCTCAGTATATCATAAGGTTGCTACTATAGTGGCTGTATAGAATTTTAGAACAACCATGTATCTGCTAACCTATGATAAACAAAGAAGTCATTCTACCAAGTCTAGCTTCGGGTGGAGCATGCTAGTCTAATGTCAGATAGTAAATTTCCTTCTTCTCTAGAGCATTGGAGTTTGACCGAGGGATTTTTCCATCCATGCCATGGACCTACTTCACTGGTCAGTTCCTTCTTTTGATACTCTTTTTCCTTTTTTGGTCGATGACCAAGAAATAGGTCTGTAGCCAGCCCTTAGGACTAATCCTAGCCTTTAGAACTAGGGGATAATGGGCTAGCTTCTATCCTTCTCCACTTAAATACCTAACTTAGTTCCATGTTTTGATACATATATTGAGTAAACTTGTTTTATTTATCTGACAGGAGACCAGACATAACCCAAGGTTTGCGGAAACTAAAATGTCGGTCTTTAATATTTGTTGGAGAGAGCTCTCCTTTTCATTCCGAGGCTCTCCATATGACATCAAAGTTAGATAGAAGGTTCAGCGCTCTAGTTGAGGTTTGTGCCAAACTTGTTTCACCCTTGTCATGCTAGTGAAGGAGTGGATTGTAAGGTAATAAGTGGTGTGTGTTATTCAGGTTCAAGCATGTGGTTCAATGGTGACTGAAGAGCAGCCAGATGCAATGTTGATCCCACTGGAATATTTTCTAATGGGATTTGGATTTTATCGACCGTCTCAGTGCAATGTCAGCCCAAGAAGCCCGTTAAGTCCAACCAGCATCTCTCCGGAGCTTTTCTCGCCAGAAAGTATGGGGTTGAAGTTAAAACCAATTAAAACCAGATTTTCTGAAGAAGTATGAGTCTGGGCTCAAAGTTAAAATAAGTTTTTGTAAAATTTGTAAGCATACATTGAAGATCCACTTTGATTGAAGACAGTTAGGAATGTGAAGTTATAGGAGGGAGGGTTGTAGATAAGAGAGTTGGAAAATAGAAAGTGGAAGAAAAAACAATAGGAAAAAAGAGTGTTTTTAAAAAAAATCTTCTTTGTAATGGTAACTGTGAGAAGTTTTGAATCCATCTGTACATGCTGGACAATAAATAATAGTAATTTATATTGATAAAAGGAATAAGAATAATAAAAAGGCAGGTGCCAGCCTTTTCCTTTTCTTTCTCCGTATATTTTTTGTAATTTGTAATATATAATTAGATTTGCTCTTTGTTTGTTTCTTCTTTTTGGTGTTCTCTTTGTCAACATTATGATGACTGCCGTCCCTATTTCTGAAAAGAAAATTCCCATAATAATTTAACGCTTTTTTATTTAGGATTTAAAACTGACCAAATATTAAAGCAACATCTTTGATAAAGGCCAAATTTGATAACTAATAGTAGTAAAACTTTTAACGATTTAAGGGACTTCTTTTGTAAGATATACATCTCGACAGTTGACTCTATATTTAAAGGAGAATCGATTTTAATGGTCACACAGGGATCACTTCAAAAGCAAATGATGATCATGTACATGACAGTTTCAGCTTTTATTTTAGTGATAGAAATGAAGGAGGAGTTTATCTTTTAGACTTTGGGAAAGTTTCAAGTTGATCATAACTAACTCAAGCTTTTAGAAGAGGGAGGAGAACTTGTGACCTTCCGTAGTCTATTTTCTTTTTAAGAAGGGTGTTAGAGGTGTATATAAGTATTGCAAGATTATTTTGACAAGATTCTTCCTTCATAATATTTGTCACGACCCAAAGAATACCGTAGGCATAGCATGACATATAGAATCCCGAATGGCCCTAGATAAGCCACTAAGCATACATCATACAAGATAATAGAAATAAAAATTTCAAAAGTAACATTCTCATATCAAAAGAGTTTGACAAAGCGGAAGTCTAACATAGTTTCAACAAGCCATCTAATACATCAAAAGAAGTGGTTGGGACGTAACCCATGCACCATATACAAATGTCTAAAAACTGAAAGTAATAAAAGTAAGAAAAGTGTCATAGTACTTGAAACATGAGGACTCACCAACTCTTGATCTTCGAATTGTCAATAGGATCAACTAGCCACACGTGTGCGAGGTAGGAGCATCCGAACCTACATCAGTGAAACAATGTAGGCACAAGTATGCATTAGTACATGAAATGTACTAAGTATGATAGCAATGCATAAAAGGTATGAAATCATGCTAAAAGGATTTTCCATGACATGCAATGACCAAGCTAAATCATAAGATAAAAAGGTTAGAAAACACAAATCATAATCATGGTCAATGCAAGCTTAACATATTTAAAACACTTTGTGAGATACTCGGAAGTAACCTAGTTCATTATTGTGGGATGTTTACCATTAACCGACATAGACCATGTGAGCTAGAACATGGAATCTGGTGTCTATCCCACACCGAAAAGAGATGTCATTGCTTGCCAAAGCAACAACCTTAAACTTCTAGCTTACGTAGATCCACTAGCTAAGACATCATACGGAGGCACATAGTTAGGACAAGCTAAGGCCTCTACTAACGGGAGAGCCTCCATATTAATATCTTCTCGGTGCTAAGTAAAATCCCACGGAATAGTCTCAATCATATTCATTTCATCATCCATGGAAAGACACAATTAAGCTACCAATCCAAGCTAAAGTTATTTAGAATAGCTCCTTAAAATTTGATTCAACTTAGGTGAGAAAATCTTTCAACCTTATGAATCCTTATGAGAGAAATCCTTTCACAATCATGATCATATTACTATGTGAGAAAACCTTTCACAATTTTCATTGATACTTTCACTTAAAAGCATCCTTAATTCATAACCATCAATCTCAAATAACATACATATCTTCATAAATTCATAGTTCATAAGCTTCATCATGTGTTCATAGTAAAAAATCATGAATCATGCATGTGTTCATATGAATTCAACTCAAAATCATGTAAATACTTCAATTCATGCATTAGAAGATAGAAAATAGGCAATTGAATCATAATTGAAAAGAACCCATGAAGATGGGAGAAAACCCTAACTTTGATCAATTGAATTTAACTTGGAGAATTGGGATCTTTGGGAACAATGGAGGAAAGGACTCCATTGGTGAAAACTAACATACCTTGATGATCAAAGCCCAAAGGCTATGGTGAATTGGAGACTTTGAAGTGAAACCCTAAGTTCTTCTCCCTTTGCTATTTGGGGAGGAACTTGGAGGGAATTTGAGATTTGGGAGAATGATTCAGAATTGGGTAGTTTTAGCACTTAAAATACTTATATATGACTTAGAATAGGGGTCAAAACGACATAGCTTAGGTATTAAACACATAGAGAAAAAACCTAAAAAAATCCTTAAAAATAACTGACGACTCAGTCCACGGGTGCGACCTCCGTACTGGCCAACCATAGGCCAAGTACTGAATCTCTAAATTTTAATCAGATTTGACGAGACCGGTCTACGGCCCATAGACACCAACCGTAGAAGTCAACTTTGACCCTAAAATTTTACTAAGTCTGGGACCTGTCTACGAGACCTATCTACGATCCGTAGCTCTTTTGGCGGACCGTCCCGATCAATCATAGACTCAACTTTAGAAACTCAATTTTCTCGAAACTCAAACCCACTTTCTACGGATGCCATCTACGGTCTGTAGGATCTTCTATGGTCCGTAGACTAGATTCGTAGAAACCAACCAGTGGCTAAAAAATGATATTTTTTTTCAAAATTCAAGGTGTTACAATATTATCCCTTGTATAGACTCGATAAGGTGAGAGAGAAGGATCCTTAACCTGGATAAAGTGAAGTGCATTAAGAAAAATAATGTTCAAGTATTGATAAATAATACACACATCACACAGAGATGACAAATGTATTTTCATAAGCTCTTGAATGAAAAATAAGATAGGAAGTTTGTGCCGGGAGAGTTGGTCATTCCGAGAGTCATAGAGATTTTGGATATCGTGGGTGCATAAAGGTTGTAGAGGTTCATGAGGCTATTAGTGAGATGAGGAGGAGAAGCTCGATCGAGATAGATGAGATTTCAACAGATATTTGAATGAACAAAAATAAGACAAGTATGAAATGGTAGATTGGGTTATTTAATGCCATATTTAGGACGGTAAAATGCAAGAGCAAGAGTGATATGCAAAACTACAATAACTTATCTTAGGTATATTTATATGCCTATGTTGTCAATATTGGCCTATGAATTGATTAGATTGAAGAATGATCTTTAGTTACTAACTTGATTTTTGGTGTAACTTGTGATGTTTGTGCACTTACACACATGATTAGTTGTTTTAGGAGCACGCAAAGGAATTGGGGTTGGAATGGAGAAAGAAGGAGCAAAGATGTGCAAGAAAATGGCCAAGGCAAAAACCACCAGGGGCTGGTGCACTAGTTGGCGTGGCGCGCCACTGGTGGTACTTCAGAGTTGATGTTGTGGTGCACTGAGAGGCGCGATGCGTCAAGGGCCACACTTCAGATTCCCTTCTCAGCGCGCCGCGTCAAGGAGGAGACTTCAGAGGCAACCTGTAGGTGCGAAGCCCCACGAAAGTTCCAACTTTTACAAGTTAAAAGACTTAAAATAGGATTCATAAGTGTAGTAGGTTGACTCTAATTTATCCTACTATTATAAATAGAGTCTTCGGGTTCCATAATCTGGGTGGACGTTTTGATTTAGTGTGCAAGAGCAAGAATTCAAGTTTGTAATAGGTTTTAATCTTTTTACTCTTCTATTTTCCGGAAATTGCATGAACTGTTGTATTTTTCTTGTTTTCTAATAGCATGAGTGACTAAACGCCCTAATTCTGGGGCTGTAGCTACGAATGAATTGTTGATTATTAAAGGCTTGTTGAATGAAATCTTGGTTGTCATTATAAGTTACTTATATATTCTTGTTTTAGTATTTTATGCTT